>NW_026652308.1:2605861-2626682 GCF_009828535.3 Hylobates moloch | reverse complement strand
CCTCGGCCTTCCAAAGTGCTGGGATTACAGGCGTGAGCCACCGCACCCGGCCCTAATTTTTGTATTTTTAGTAGAGATGGGGTTTCACCATGTTGGCCAGGCTGGTCTCGAACTCCTGACCTCAGGTGATACACCCACCTCGGCTTCCCAAAGTGCTGGGATTACAAGTGTGAGCCACCATGCCCAGCCAATTTTTCTATTTTTAGTAGAGACAGGGTTTTGCTGTGTTGTGCAGGCTGGTCTCGAACTCCTGACCTGAAGTGATCCGTCCACTGTGGCCTCCCAAAGTGCTGGGATTACAGGTGTGAGCCACCTTGCCTGGCCTCTGGGCTTCCTATTGTGCCTCCCACCCCCCACCTTCCTCTCCTCTCTGCCCTAAGGTCCCTCCTTACTGGGGCCCAGACTAGTGTAGTAGCCTCCTCACTGGCCTCCCTGTATTTTGGGTCTCCACTCTGCTCAGGAGCTCAGAGAGGCCAGCGCCGCAGTCATACTGCTTGAAAGCATCCCACAACTCCTGACTCAAAGTCCAAACTCTTAGTAGCCTCCTGTTCAAAGGAGTAAAAGAGCT
The DNA here is from genome assembly GCF_009828535.3 of Hylobates moloch. Classification (NCBI taxonomy): domain Eukaryota; kingdom Metazoa; phylum Chordata; class Mammalia; order Primates; family Hylobatidae; genus Hylobates; species Hylobates moloch. Next base: position 2,626,114 of record NW_026652308.1, on the reverse strand, counting down.
GTTTATGAGGCTCACAGATTCTGTGAGCCAAGAATCTGGACAGATGCCAGTGGGGCCTCAGCTGGAAGGTTGGAGCTGGAATAGTGAAGGTTGCGTGCTCACTTCAGTGGCTACCAATGCTGGTGATTGAGCAGCCAAAGTCTCAGCTGGGCATTGGCTGGAACTTTTGCACATGGCTGTTATGTGGCCTAGGCTTCCTCATGACATGGCAGATGACTTCAGAGGTCAAGCATCCTGAGAGACAGAGACGGCACCACCTTCGATGGCTTGGCCTTGGAGGCCAAAGAGCATAACTTCTGCCATATTTACTCATCAAGGCAGCCACAAAACCCTGCCCAGTTTCAGAGAGAGGAGAAAAAGACTCTATCCCCTATGGGAGAGTGGTAAGGTTCTGGAGGAACACATGGGACTAGAAATATTTCTGTGGCCATTTTTATTTTTATTTATTAAGACAGAGTCTTGCTCTGTTGCCCAGACTGGAGTGCAGTACTGCGATCTCAGCTCACTGCAACCTCTGCCTCTAGGAGTTCAAGCAATTCTTCTGCCTCAGCCTCCCAAGTAGCTGGGATTACAAGCACCCACCACCACGCCTGGCTAATTTTTGTATTTTTAGTAGAGATGGGTTTTCATCATGTTGGCTAGTCTGGTGTCAAACTCCCGACCTCAGGTGATCTGCCCATCTGAGACTCCCAAAGTGGGGATTACAGAGCTGAGTGACAGAAAAAAAAAAAAAGGAAGGAAGGAAGAGAAAAAAAGAAAGAAAGAAAAGAAGGAAAGAAAGAAAAGAAAGGAAGAAAAGAAGAAAGAAAGAGAAAGAAAAAAAAGAAAAGCTGGAATGAGTCAGGGCAGAATCATAGAATGTCTGGGTGTGAATCCTGGCTTCCCTCCTTTCCAGTGAAGCAATCTTGGGCGAGTGGCTTGACCTCTCTGTGCCTGTTTCCTCACCTGTAGCTGTTAGGAATGCATTTGGGTGCAGGTAACTGCAGAGCTCCAACCTCCTGCAAAACAGCAGCCTTGTTCATTTCATCTCGAAAGGCTCAGCCATGTGTGGTTGCTGGTTTTGGTTCAGGAGGTCAAAGAGAGGATTCATCATCTTTGCCTTTTTTCTTAGAAAAACCTGTTTACCTGAAGACTTCCCCTCAATGTCACTGCCAAAGGGAAGCCTTGCAACCAGCCTGCCGGTTGCATGGATCCAACATTTGCTCAGTGGGTCTCAGCCTGGGGCGAACTCACACCTCTAAGGGATGTTTGGAAAAGTGTGGAGTCATTTTGGGTTGTCACAATGATTTAGCTGCAATGCATGGAACAGTCTTACATGAAGAATTGTCCTGCCCTAGGAAAAAAAAAAAAAATGTCCCACCCAAATGCCAAAATGTCTGTGCCCCACTGAAAAACTCCAGCCTCTGTAAGTGGAGGCAGTGAGTAGGGAAGGGCTGAGATAGATGCAGGTCAGGCATCAGCCCTCACTCCTGCCACGTCCACCTTGTAGGGCTGTGCCAGGGAGCATGGGGATGTGCCCAGGCCAGTGCCTGGCATGAGCACATGTTGGGGTCCCCAAGGAATGCCTAAGGGGCGCTTTGGCCAGAGCACTGTGGCAAGGTCTGAGACTGGTAAAGAATGACCCCTGGGACTGAGCAGTGGATGCAGGTGGAAACAGAGTGCCTCTGATTTTCCTCTGAGCTTCTTGCCTCTCTTCAAAGCCTGCCTGGCCCTTGGAGGCTGCCCAGCGCATCATAGTACATCCCACGGTGGCTCCCCAGATGGATTCTGACTCAGCAGCAGACGCAGCAGGGCAGGCAAAAGGATGTGGGGGAAACCTCACTGTCGCTCATCACCACGTCCATCTGCCTCACCAAGTTCCCAGCAAGGAGTCCGCCCTGATGGGCGTATTCCTCAGCCACAGCTCCTCAGTGGACCAGTAAAGTGGCTCAAAGGGCCTCTGCCACCTTCAAGATTGGGGAACAGGAAAGATGGACCTGGCCCCACCCCAGCCTGCGGGTCACCACCCATGGCGGGACAAGTGAGTAAAGTCGGCCCCACTCACCACTGGAGCCCAAACCACAGGTTTCATTTCCCCTGGATAAAGATAATGTTCGCTATTGTTGCATCTGATGGTAAAGCAAGTCATATTCACTATCAAAAAGTTTGAAAGGCGGCCGAGCGCGGTGGCTCACACTTGTATTCCCAGCATTTTGGGAGGCCGAGGGAGGTGGATCACGAGGTCAAGAGATCGAGACCATCCTGTCCAACATACTGAAACCCCACTCTACTAAAAATACAAAAATTAGATGGGCATGGTGGCATGTGCCTGTAGTTCCAACTACTTGGGAGGCTGAGGCAAGAGAATCGCTTGAACCCGGGAGGCAGAGGTTGCTGTGAGCCCCAGGATTGCACCACTGCACTCTAGCCTGGCAACAGAGCGAGACTCCGTCTCAAAAAACAAAAAACAAAAAAAAAAAAAAAAAGGAAAATAAGAATCCAGCCTCAAGCCTGTCACCCAGGAACAATCACTCTAGTTGGCTGGTGTATTTCCCTCCAGTCTTTTTTTCAGGGTATGTATATAAACTTTATTTATATATTGTTTTATAGCCAGCTGCTTTTTTTTCTTTAAATTTTAAATGTGGGCTGTTTTTGTTTTAAAACGCTGTAGACCAGCCAAGTGTGGTGGCTCAAACCGGTAATCCCAGCACTTTGGGAGGCTGAGGTGGGCAGATCATTTAAGCCCAGTTATTCAAGACCAGCCTGGGCAACATGGCAAAACCATGTCTCTACCAAAAATAAAAAAATTACCCAGGCATGGTTCCATGCACCTGTAGTCCCTGCTACTTGGGAGGCTGAGGTGGGAGGATCACCTGAGCCCAGAAAGGTCGAGGCTGCAGTGAGCCATGATCATGCCATCACACTCCAGCCTGGGTGACAGAGTGAGACCCTGTCTCAAAAACAAACAAACGAAAAAACAGGCTGGGCGCAGTGGCTCACCCCTGTAATCCCAGCACTTTGGCAGACCAAGGTGGGTGGATTGCTTGAGGTCAGGAGCTCAAGACCAGCCTGGCCAACATGGCAAAACCCTGTCTCTACTAAAACTACAAAAATTAGCTGGGTGTGGTGGCACACGCCTGTAATCCCAGCTACTTGGGAGGCTGAGGCATGAGAATCGCTTGAACCTGGGAGGTGGAGCTTGCAGTGAGCCGAGATTGTGCCACTGCACTCCAGGCTCGGCGACAGAGCAAGACTGCATCTCAAAAAAACAAAAACAAAAAAAGCCACTGTAGGCCAAGCAAACTCAACTCTTCCTCCTCCCATCCAGTGCTCCCTCTGTCTGTTTCCCCACATCACCTGTGTGATGGGGAGTGGGGGGCACACAGCGGGGCTGAGGACTCATGGAATGACCCTTGGGAAGCCAGAATGGGCACGGGTACACACTTTCAAGCAGGAGATTCACTGATCTACCCACCCTGGGTCCCCAACCACACTGGGAATCCCCTTCATGAATGGGAGGAGCCTCTCTCTCTCTCTCTCTCTCACACACACACACACACACACACACACACACACACACACACGGAGACCACAGAGAGAACATAGGCACCGTGGGCAACTGTTTGAAAATTTCTGAGCTGCTTCTCACATAAAGAGAGCACTCTCATCTTCCTTGTTCTTCTCCAAAATCAGCAGAAATCAAGTTTCTCACCTTCCAAGCTCAGCCAAGATATTTCAGTTCCAGTGACGACAGAGCTGGTGTGGGGTGGATGGTTCCCATGGGAAGGTGTGGGTCACAGGCTGGGCTCTTAAGAGCTGGGAAATTCCCTAGGCCAAGTCAGAATCCCAGCTGTCCTCCCTGAGCACCTGCTGTGTGCAGGATGCCATGCCAAACATTTTATGAATTAGTTCATCCCATTCTTGCGACACCTCAGCAGGGGAGGCGTCAGGATCCCCATTTAATGGATGAAGAAATGGAGATCCTGCAAAGTTAAGCCACAGGCCAACTTCCTCATGGATGGATCAAGCCTCTGAAGCCAGGAGCGTGGACGTGGCCTGTCCAGACTGGGGACCAGCGCAAGGCAAGGTTTGTCCTGCTGGGCCAGGTCCGGCTGCCTCTCTTAGAGGGCACTGGGGAGTTTGCCCTGGACACAGACTAGGGGCAAAGGCTCACATGGACATGTGGGGTCAGCTGCCAGATCCTGGGCTCTAGGCCTCCCCCAACATCTTCCCAATGCACCCAGCTGACTCCTGGAGTCCAGAAAGTCCAAAGTGTAGAAGGTCACCCCAAGCGCCCTGGGACTTCACACTCTGTGCTTGCTGACATGTGGGGCTGGAATGGCTTCTTCCACTGGGCGTGTGGGCATGGGAATGGACACATGTGCTCAGTCTCCTGGCCCAACTGTCCGTTCACAGGCGACAGCACCTGGGCCTGTGGCAAGTTCAGAGCTCCAGACCTGCCTTCCCCACTGATGCCCTGTGTGACCTGGGCCTGGTCTCATTCCCTCCCTGAGTCCCAGTTGCTCTTCTCTTCCGTGGAATCCTAACCCTGTGATTCCTGAAGGGGAGCGACAGTAAAGACACATTTCTTTCTTTTCTTTTTCTTTTTAAGAGATAAGATCTGGCAGCCGGGCGCGGTGGCTCATGCCTATAATCCCAGCATTTGGGGAGGCCGAAGCCGGTGGGTCACCTGAGGTCAGGAGTTTGAGACCAGCCTGACCAACATGGTGAAACTGTGTTTCTACTAAAAATACAAAAATTAGCCAGGTGTGGTGGCAGGCGCCTGTAGTCCCAGCTACTTGAGAGGTTGAGACAGGAGAATCGCTAGAACCTGGGAGACGGAGGTTGCAGTGAGCCGAGATCGTGCCACTGTACTCCAGCCTGGGTGACAAAGAGAGACTGTGTCTCAAAAGAAAAAAAAAAGGAGAATCTGGCTATGTTGCACAGGCTGGAGTCCAGTGGCTATTCACAGCACCATCCCACTAGATCAATATAAGAGTTTTGACCTACTCTGTTTCCTACCTGAGCCAGTTTACCCCTCCTTAGAAAACCTGGTGGTCCCCATTCCTGGGAGGTCACCATACTGATGCTGAAGTTAGTGTGGACCAGCATAGTGCATTATAGCCCAGAACCCCTGGGCTCAAGCCATCCTCCCGCCTCAGCCTCCTGAGTAGCTGGGACTACAGGTGCATGCCACCACACCATTTCACCTCTTGTGCTAATTTTTTATTCTTTATTTTTTGAGACGGAGTCTCGCTCTGTTGCCCAGGTGGGAGGGGAGTGCAGTGGTGCGATCTCAGCGCACTGCAACCTGTGATTCCCATCGTGTTCAAGGGATTCTCCTGCCTCAGCCTCCCGAGTAGCTAGAATCACAGGGGTGTGCCACCACGCCCTGCTACTTTTTGTATTTTCAGTAGAGATGGGGTTTCACCATGTTGGCCAGGCTGGTCTCGAACTCCTGACCTCAAGTGATCTGCCCGCCTCAGCCTCCCAAAGTGCTGGGATTACAGGCATGAGCCATGGCACCCGGCCTCGTGCTAATTCTGATAGATTGGCCGTGACTATTTGGATCACTGTGGGGAGAAGGGCTCCACAGCTGTATGGTGATATATTGGCAATGTCAGTGTCTGCCATGGGCTAGGAGGCAGTAGTGGTGGCTTCTGTGCTGTGTGTTTGCTATAAATGTGAACCCCCAAATGTCCTGTCCACATGGACCCTGAAGGAGTTCCCCAAATGCTACCCATAGGTGATACGTCCTAGAAACCCATTTCTATGAAGACTGAGCCCTTGGAAATGCTGTGGCTGTTGAGGGGTTTTACATCGGTTCCTGCTTCTCACAGCCACTTCCTGTCCCAGATACCTGGCCCCAGTGTCTGCTCTGGGGTTTATCCATGAGGTCTCAGGCGGTCTCAGGCTGCCTCCTTTCCTGGCAGTGCCCCTGCTTCTAAATGCCCCCATTACCAAAACTCACACCCACTCTTGACCCAGTCAGGGGTGACATGCAAATTCAGACCTGGTTTATGTGGCTGCAATGTTGAATCACCTGACTTTCCAAACAGTGCATCTTAAAAGCAGACACTGGGCTGGGTGCGGTGGCTCATGCCTGTAATCCCAGCACTTTGGGAGGCTGAGATGGGCGAATCGCTTGAGCCCAGGAATTTGAGACCAGCCTGAGCAACTTATCAAGACCCCATCTCTATGTTTAAAATAATTAATTAATTAATTAATTTAAAAATTAAAAAAAAAAAGCAGACATTGAAGTCTCTGTAATGGCGAAGTTCCAGACATGTGCCAGGTGGATGGGGACACATCTGAGGATATAGGGACTGCCTGACATTCCTCAGATCATCCTGGGCTGGTGTGCATCCCGACTGGCTTCACCTCACCTTTGTCACTGTTTGCTAAGCCCTGAGCAGGTCTCTGCTGTATTTCCTCCTGGAGAGTCTTGTTTGGCTGTGAGAGGCGATTCCCCTCCACCCTGTTTCCCAAGCCTTCTGGGATGTAGGGCTCCCCACTCAGTGCTGAGGACCAAGGGAAAAGCCTGGTGCTCGAAGAGTCAGTCAGCGGTTCCAAAACTCCCAGACAATGACTGCAGGGGAAGACGAAAAGTATTCCTCAGGATCCCAGAATTTTCCTGAAAGCAGGAAAATTGGAGGTCCCATAATCCCACCTCTGCCCAGTGCACATGTCCTTTCCACAGCCCCTCACCAAATGGCTCACCAGCTTCCACTTGAATGCCTCCGGAGACGGGGAGCTCAGTTGGAAAGGATGAGGTTATAGATATTGTGTGTTTCTTTTTTGTGTTATTATGTAAATTCAAGTTTTCCAAAGTGAAATCATTCATTCCACAGCTGTTGATGGAGCACCGACTAGGTTCCAGGCACTGTCTAGCCATCGGAGATATGGCAGTGAGAAAAACACAGCAATCCCTGCCCACCACATAGGCCTGACGTTTCCATGGGGGAAGAAAGGCAATAAACAAGTGAGAGTACTGAGGATGTCCTGTGGCGAAAAGTGCTATGGAGAGAAATGACGTGAAGATGGGGGACGGGGAGTGCTATGTTTGCATTTCAACATCCTGCAGTCAGCAAAGGTGACAGTTGAGAAAAGTCCCAAAAGAGATGAGGGAGCTAGGACAAGCAGGTGTCACGGAAGAGAGGTCCAGGCAGAGGGATGGCCAGTGCCAAGGCCCTGTGGCAGGAGTGTGGTGAGAGGGAGGGGGAAACAGCAGGAAGGCCAGTGTGGCTGAGCTGGATGTGCCAGGTGGTGGACCGTGGGAATGTATAAAGAAGGCCAATGGAGCTTACATAGAAATGTCTTTCATAACACGAGAAACTGGATTTTGCCTGGGTGTGGTGGCTCATGCCTGTAATCCCAGCATTTTGGGAGGCTGAGGCAGGCAGATCACTAGGTCAGGAGTTCGAGACCAGTCTGGCCAACATGGTGAAACCCCATCTCTACTAAAAATACAAAAATTAGCTGGGCTTGGTGGCATTTGCCTGTAATCCCAGCTACTCAGGAGGCTGAGGCAGGAGAATCGCTTGAACCCATGAGGCAGAGCTGCAGTGGGCTGAGATCGCACCACTGCACTCCAGCCTGGGTGACAGAGTGAGACTCCGTCTCAAAAAAAATACGAAAACCAAATTATCTGGGCTTGGTGGCATGTGCCTGTAATCCCAGCTACTCGGGAGGCTGAGGCAGGAGGATCGCTTGAACCTGGGAGGTGGAGGTTGCAGTCAGCTGAGATCGCGCCACTGCACTCCAGCCTGGGCAACAGAGCAAGACTCCAAAAAAAGAAATGTCTTTCATAATGTAAGAAACTAGATTTTTTTTTTTTTTTTGTAATAGGGAAGGGTTGAATTCTAGTAGAAGCTGAAACCCAGATAAAAAGGTTGTGAATATCCAATCCAATCTTGGGGAGTCAAGTGAAGGCCATCCTGGGAGCCGCATGATGGGAGCACACAGCTGGGCTCTAACAGTTCCTGGCACCTGGAGCCAAACGGACAGGGGAACTGGGTTTTCACAATCAATTGTACTGATCTAGGAAAACTGAAACCAAATTACTATGTGGGGCAAGAGGCTTACCGGAAAGTGCTGGGCTATCTGGTCCTGGTGGGGAGGAGGAAGGGTGATTGTGTTCTCAGGCCTGGATCGGAGGAAGTGGGTGCAGAGATGCAATGGTGCCATCCCTGGCTGCTGGCTTGGGTCTGTGTGTACCTTCTCCGGGGACCCTTACCAAGACAGGGGCTTTGGCACGCCTGGAAGTACCTGCGCATGGGAGAGGGTTTGGGCATTTGTTGTGTAAATGCCTTAGTGTGAGTCAGTACCCAGGAGCCTGGTTGGCCTCAGCTGTCCTGATCCTTGAGGGCCAAACTCCCACCCTGGAGCTGTTGTTAAGGAGGGTGGCAGCCAGGTCCCCACAGGAAACTCCGGGTCATCGTTTTGGGGCTGGTACACTAAACACATCTGTTGCCCCAGCAGTATGGGAAGCTCAGACCTGTTCCACGACTTGGTAACTAAGCTTGGGCTCAGCCTCTGACTCCAGGCCTTCCGGGCCGCCCTATCTCACCCTTCTCATTAAACGAAGTTGGAGCTGCAGATTCCAGCTCCAACAGGGATTAACGACAGGCCCAGGACAGGGAAAGAACAAACGGCAGTGACAGGAGAGGAAGTGGGAGATGAAGTAAGACAGGGCAGGATGGGAGGAGGGTGAAAGGCCAGAGGAAGATACTGGCCACAAGTCTGCACTTTCATCTTTTCTTTTCTTTTTTTTCTTTTTTTTTTTTGAGATGGAGTCTCACTCTCTTGCCCAGACTGGAGTGCAGTGGCTCAACCTCAGCTCACTGCAACCTCCTCCTCCTGGGTTCAAGTGATTCACCTGCCTCAGCCTCCCGAGTAGCTGGGATTACAGGCACATGCCATCACGCCAGGCTAATTTTTGTATTTTTAGTAGAGATGGGGTTTCGCCATGTTGGCCAAGCTGGTCTCCAACTCCTGACCTCAGGCGATCTGCCTGCCTCGGCCTCCCGTAGTGCTGGGATTACAGGTGTGAGCCACCGCGCCTGGCATGTGCTTTCATCTTTTTTAAAATATTTTTTATAGAGGAGTCGTCATCATGCTTTGTTGCCCAGGCTGGTTTTGAAATCCTGACCTCAAGTGATCCTCCTGCTTCGGCCTCCCAAAGCACAGGGATTACAGGCAGAAGCCACCATGCCTGGCCCTGTGCTTTCATCTTGAACACTGCCCAGCTCCAGCCTAGGGTGGCCAGCCAGGGACACCGCAGGAACATACGTAACTCTTAGTCCTTTGCCAAGACCTGACAGAGTGGCATTGTTACAGTCATGGACATAGATCATTATCTTCCAAATGGTATTTTTGGCGTGTGCATATTTATTCACTTTGATATTGGGTGAGAGGAATCAGGGTCATAAGGCCAGGTTTGGTGCAATTTCTCCCAGGACTTCAGGGAGAGGGGCCCTTAGGAGTCCAGGTCTCAACAGCGACTGTGACCACCACACTCCCTTTCCACTCTCTGCCCCAGGCTCCGCACACCTTCCTTGCCCAGCCCAGCAGGCCTGGCCAAGGTGGGCAATTATGGCCAGGAACTGATGGCAAAAAGCTTAGTGAGGTCCATGCTCCTATCACAAACCCTTACTGATCCCTGGGGTCAGACAGACATGGGTTCAAATGCTGCCTCTACCACTTTCTATACATGTGACCTTGAGCAAGTTATTTAATCCCGCTAAGACTAAATGTTCTTATCTGTGAAATGGGTAGTGCTTACTTTATTATAGAGTTGCTGGGAGAATTAAATAAAACCTTGCACTTAAAACATTTAGCATGGTGCCAGCGCATAGCAAGTTGGCCATTACGATTATTTTCATTAGCATCATCGTCGGCTTGACCACCTTACAATTTATTGTTGACACAGGATTTCACTGCCCAAGTTTGCATTTGTGTTTATGATTGTGTTGGCATCGAGCAGTCCTGTTTAATTGCTGCTGGCTAACAAGAAAAGTACAGAGGCGGATTTAATGCGTAAATGATGCGTTGAAGCCAAGTGAAGGCCAAATGATGTAACAGCCCACTGTGCAAACAAAAGTATTGCAGTAATTCAAATAGAGAAAGGTTGGGGAGAATTGAGTCATTCCCCAGAGCATGGCAGCATCCGTATACATGTCAAGCTCAAAAGCAGATCCGCTCTGAGTGGTCAGTCCCATATCGCTAAAAGTAGCAATGTGGTTTCAAGCAAACAACGTCATCCTTCTCATTAAACAGATATTGTTACTTTAAATTTTACTGGGTTTGCAGTTTTGTTTATATTTACTAGGTACATTTCTCCGATGTAGATGTACTGCTAAGTGAAAAAAAAATTGTAACACGCTGCCTTTTGATTAAAAAGGGGAGTATAGGCCGGCCGTGGTGGCTTATGCCTGTAATCCCAGCACTTTGGGAGGCCAAGGTGGGCGGGATCATGAGGTCAGGAGATCGAGACCATCCTGGCTAACACCGTGAAACCCTGTCTCTACTGAAAATACAAAAAATTAGCCTGGTGTGGTGGCACGCACCTCTAGTTCCGGCTATTTGGGAGGCTGAGGCAGGAGAATCGCTTGAACCTGGGACGTGGAGGTTGCAGTGAGCTGAGATCGTGCCACTGCACTCCAGCCTGGGCGACACAGCGAGACTCTGTCTCAAAAAAAAAAAGAATGGGGGAGTATAGGCTGGGCGCAGTGGCTCATGCCTGTAATCCCAGCACTTCGGGAGGCTGAGGCGGGTGGATGACCTGAGGTCAGGAGTTCGAAACCAGTCTGGCCAACATGGTGAAACCCGGTCTCTACTAAAAATACAAAAATTAGCTGAGTTTGGTGGTGCATGCTTCTAATCTCAGCTACTCAGGAGGCTGAGGCAGAAGGATCGCTTGAACCCGGGAGGTGAAGGTTGCAGTGAGCCGAGATCGCGCCACTGCACTCCAGCCCGGGTGACAGAGTGAGACTCCATCTCAAAAATAAAATAAGGAGTATAAAAATACAGATAAATGTATATGTGTGTATATGTATGTGTCTATATATTTTTTTCTTTTGGCAAAAAGAAATAACAGAGGGATCAATCAGATCCAATAAAAATTGGTACTTGGGTGTGGAGAGGGACTACACAGAAGGAATAGAGGTAGAAGCAAGATTGTCTTATGTGTATTTTTCCATGTAGTTTTGACCTTCAAGTCACATATTGCCTATTCATCTTGGATTGATGTTTGCATAGGGGCTATAAGGAGAAATGTATACCTGACATCACAAAAATAACTGACATCAGCATATTGGGGCGGGAGTAGGGGTGGGGCGCTGCAGGAGTCTCTTTCCTGTAAAGAATGTACGTGGCTCGAATTGGGAGACTGACTGCCATGGCCAGACAGAGCCCTGTTGGTTCTCAGGAAAATAATTTTCCTAGAGCACTACTTAGAAATTACTCTTTCTCTCTAAAGCTGACAAGATCAGGGAGCTCGGCCCTGCCAGGATCTCTTGAGAGAACTTAGAAAGCCCAGTGAGGTGGCTGTCACAGGGAAGCAGTGTTCCCACCTGTCCCCCATGTGGCCAGGCCACCAAGGCCCCTTAGAGAGCACTGCCCATTAATGTGCCTGAAATGGGCTCTAGATCCTCTCCTCCCCCAAGCAGGCACCAGGGCCCAGGGCGACCAATGCCAGCAAGGCCCTGTCAGCCTCAGTCAGCCTGGTCCATGTGCCCCAGGGGGTTGCCCATGTAGTCTGTGTGGCATCATGTGAACAAGTTGGGAAGTACTGGCCTCAGAGGACTGTTTGCTGACCTCTGACCTCAGGGCAAGAGGTCAAAGGAGCAGGAATCTTACAAAATGGGTACAAGGGCACCTCGTGGGCCACCCAGGAACCAGGCCACACCAAAGGCTGCACTGAAAGTACACAGCCATGCAATGGGACCGGCAGCTCTCTCCCAAGAGAAAAATCGCCTGCTAGCACCAAGCTGCCATCAGAGCAGAGGGTCAGCCATGAAACTAAGCCAACAGAGAAGGGTCAGAAAAGCCTTTCAGGCCAGCCAACCGGGAGAGCATTCCTGCTTCAGGAGGAGGGAGGGTAGAACACAACCCCAGCAGCCCTTGTTGCTGGTTGGCACAGCTGTCACTGATGATGGGGTACTGCTCTTACCCCATTTTACAGAGGAGGAAACTCAGGCCCTGGGAAGTTGAGTAATTTGCCTAGGGACATTCAAGAGCATCTCAGAGCCGAATCTGAATCGAGGGCTGGGCTGATCACCAACACTGCAGCCTCCCAACAAGTTTGTGGAGGGGAAGGGCAGTTCAGCACTTCAGTAGCATGAATATTATAAAAAAAAATCAGGGCAGGCGCAGTGGCTCATGCCTGTAATCCCAGCACTTTGGGAGGCTGAGGAGGGAGGCGTCACTTGACACCAGGAGTTCTAGACCAGCCTAGACAACATGGTGAGACCTTGTCTTTACGAAAGAATAAAAAATTTCAGGAGGCATGGTGGCACGTGCTTGTAGTCCCAGCTACTCGGGAAGCTGAGGTGGGAGGATTCCTTGAGCCCAGGAATTCAAGGCTGTAGTATGATCTGATGGCACCTGTGAAGAGCTGCTGCACTCCAGCCTGGGCAACAGAACAATACTGTTTCAGACAAAAACAAAAGAAACCAGAAAAATCAGCATGTACTACTGTGAGAACATAGGTGAATAATTCTTGTCCAAGAAAAAGTCAGATGTGAATCACAGCTGAGCCACCCACATCACGATGGCTGAGAGAATCTGCGTCTGATTTAGCCACAGTTCGGCACTCTTGTAGAGGCAGAAAGCAGAGTCGTTGAAGTGTGTTTAGGCTTTCTATTCTTATGTCCCAGGTTCAAATCCTGGGTCTTTATTTTCCTTAGTGACTGCGAGTCCAGGCCTCAGTTTCCCAATCTGTGAAACGGGGATCATAACAGCACCTGCCTCAAGGGTTTTTGTGAGCAATATATGAAGCAATCATTATAAGGCATTGAGCACAGAGCCTGAGAGCATGAGCCTGTAAACTCACTGTGAGTTTCAGCTGTTAACTCAAAGCAGCTTTTTGTTGCCAAGTCTCTGGCTAAAGATGCCCAAGGGCTATGGTTTAGAGAGAAGCACGTGAACCCACCTAAGCAGTTGGGTTGTGGGATCCCAGGCCTGGCTGCTCCGTCAGCTTTTGTCCTGCAGAAGCCCCCACTTCGCAGGTCAGATGTGTGGTTCACCTCCTGTCCAGCCTTCCCAGGCCTGCGCAGGAGCCTACCACCTGCTCACTGGTTTGTAAGTCATTCAAGGGCTGGGCACTTATAGAGTCACTCAAGGCAGTGACTCACACCTATAATCCCAGCACTCTGGGAGGCCGAGGCAGGTGGTTCACTTGAGGTCAGGAGTTTGAGACCTGCCTGGCCAACATAGCAAATGAAATCCCGTCTCTACTAAAAATACAAAAAATTAGCTGGGTGTGGTGGTGCATGCCTGTAATTCCAGCTACTCGGGGAGGCTGAGGCAGAGGCTGCAGTGAGCTGAGACCGCGCCACTGCACTCCAGACTGGGTGACAGTGAGACTGTCTCAAAAAAAAAAAAAAAAGTCACTGGACTCCCCCAAGCCAGTCCCCTACATTTTACATCAGGAGGGTCACCTATGGTGCCTCCTGCGTCGGGCTGTGGTGGGTTCCCACACGAACCCCCATATCTCTACTCCCCATGGTAGTCAGAGGAGCCTTTAAAAAGGGTACATTTGCCAGGCACGGTGGCTCACGCCTGTAATCCCAGCACCTCTGGAGGGGGAGGCAGGAGGATTGCTTGAGGCCAGTCTGGGCAACAGAGTGAGAGCCCATCTTTTAAATTAAATTTAAAAATCTAAAAATAAAATGGCCGGGAGCGGTGGCTCATGCCTGTAATCCCAGCACTTTGGGAGGCTGAGGCAGGTGGACTGACTGAGGTCAGGACTTCGAGACCAGTCTGGCCAACATGGTGAAACCCTGTCTCTACTAAAAATACAAAAAAATTAGCCGGGTGTGGTGGTGTGCGCCTGTAATCCCAGCTACTCGGGAGGCTGAAGCAGGGGAATTGCTTGAGCCAGGGAGGTGGAGGTTGCAGTGAGCCGAGATTGCGCCACTGCACTCCAGCCTGGACGACACATCAAGACTCCGTCTCTAAATAAATAAATAAATAATTTTTATTAAAGGGTAAATCAGCCAAATTTCCAAAAGAATTTTGAGAATCCAGAGCCCATTGTTCTGATAATTAAATTCAACATCTGGACCCAGCTTGGCAAGTGCTCTGTGATCCAGCCCGTTACCTACCTCTCATCTCATCTCATCTCTCGGCCATACTCCAAGAAGTGTCTGCTCCACAAGTGCATAAGCTCATGCCCCCAGGCCCATGTCCTTGCCTTTCCATCTGCCTGGGACACCCTTCCTCCAGATCTTTACACTTTTGCCTCTTTTTTCAGCCTCAGCTCAAACATCACCTCCTCCCAGAGGTCTTTCCTGACCACCCCAGGGATAGCAGCCCTCCCTCTTCCCCAGGCACTCCCACATTACCTTCTTTACCATTTTCTTCCAGAGCTCTTAGGATGGTCTGAACTTCTCTCATAAACTGGCTTATTCACCTGTGAACTGCCTGCTTCCCTCGCTATAACTGAAGCACTGGAAGAGGTCCTGCACCCAGTAGGCACTCAATGAGTATCTGAGGAATGAATGAATGAAATGCCCAGTGCACAATCAACCTCCACAAAAGCAGTTTTTCTTTTCACATATAACTCTTCACTATCCCAGCCCCTCTCCTTGCTCACCCGCCTCGCTAAGGGGCTCCTGAGAACCTCCGTAGAGGTCTCCATCAGCCAAAAAGCATCTGCACCGTCAGAGAGGGCCCCTCACTGCCACTCGCAGTGCTCCCTGCTGCCAAGTGCAGCCCCTTGAGCATGAGCCTGTAACACACAGGTTGGCACACGGTGTCTGGCTCCTGTAAACGCTCTCTGCTCCCAGGTGTGCCCCATTGAAGGACAGCACTCACACTCCTCCAGGTATTAACTGACTTTTTCCCCAGCAATGTTTGTTTTAGGGATTAAAGTTTGAGGAGGAGCCCATAATTTCCAGAATCATCTGTTCCTTTCCTGGCAGCCAGCACATTTGTTATTCTATTTTTCCCAAGCCCCATTTAATACCGTCCCGGACATGTTGATTTGATGGCATCAGTCAACGGAAAGACTCTCTGGGGCCTGCCGCAGGCCGGAGGACAGGCTCTCCGGGCCACACTCAGGGGCAACTGAGCCAACTCTTCACGCCATTCCTTTCCTTCCCTGCCTAGGACGACCTTACAGCCCATGATCGCTTTTCTTCTTCTTCTTTTTGTTTTTTCTTCCTGTTTTCTTTTTAAGTACTAAAGTGACCCCTTATTTATTCAGCGAAGAAATGGACTACTCCACAGTAGTGAATTTTCAAAATAATGCCCTTCAAGCACTAAAACTTTAAACAACACATATTCAAAACAGCTTTGCTGAGGTATAACTGACACACTATAAGCTGCATGGATTTAAAGTGTACACCTTGATATGCTTTGCCATATGGACACACCTATGAAACCATCACCACAATCAAGATAATGAACATGTCCATCATTCCCAAAAGTTTCCCCCCGCCCCTCCCTGCCCCCTTCCCCAAGCAACCACTGATCTGTTTTCCATCTTTAATGCTTCAAGGGCTCACACACCTCCCCACCTTAGAAAACGGAGTATGATCAACATGATTGATCCTGTCCTTGATTCAGCATTATCACCAACACGATGGAAAGCGATGTCCTCAGATGTCATGAGGACGCATGATTGTTTGCCCTGATCACTAAATGGCCCATTGTTGTGCTGACATACTGGGCAGTTTCAAGTTTGGGAGTTTTCTCCCTCACTGCCAGCTGTCTCAGAGCTTAGTTAGCAGCAGACAACTCTTGCTGCCTCGAACCCTGGCACACTAACCACCATCCCATGACATTCCCACTCCTCACTCTGCGACAGTGGTTCTCTGCTGGGAGAGATTTTTGTCTCCCAAGGGACATTTGGCAATACCTGGAGATCGACCTTTTTGGTTGTCATCATGGGAGCGGGAGTGCTACTAGCAGCTAATGTTTAGGGACTAGGGATGCGACTGAACATCCTGCAATGCAGAGTGCAGCGTCCCCTACAGAGAATTAGCCGACCCATGTTAATAATGCCGAGGTTGAGAAACCCTGTTCAGGATGACAAACCGATTGACAACTCAACAAGGGGGCCGGGCACGGTGGCTCACGCCTAATAATCCCAGCACTTAGGGAGGCCGAGGTGGGTGTATCACTTAAGGTCAGGAGTTCGAGACCAGCCTGGCCAACATGGCAAAACCCCATCTCTACTAAAAATACCAAAAAAAAAAAAAAAAAAAAAAAAAAATACAAGTGGCATACGCCTGTAATCCCAGCTACTTGGGAGGCTGAAGCATAAGAATCGCCTGAACCCAGGAGGCAGAGGTTGCAGTGAGCTGTGATCAGGCCATTGCATTCCAGCCTAGGCAACAGAGCAAGACTCTGTCTAGAAAAAAAAAAAACAAACCCATAAAACAAACAAACAAAAAGAAACTATGAGGATTGAGTGATTCACATTTCTGAATCAAGAGAGAGAAGGAAGGGCAGCAGGCTTGTTGAAGCTGGAAGGCCAGGGAGGTCGCAGACTGAGGAAGATCCTGGTGTGTCCCAGGTACCTCCATGCAACCCTACTAGAGAGGTGGTCTCTGGCTTCTTATGGACAAGCTCTAAGGGACCCAGCTATGGGGCACCAGAGCCCAGCGTTCAGCAGCTGCTCAATGAATGTCTGCCAGGCGAGACTGCACCCAAAGCATTTATTAGGTATGTAATTGTGGCAGCACTGGCTGGCCATGGAAGGCAAGGCAGAAGACAAGGAGCTGGAGCTGGCGGAAGGAAGTCATTAAGTCAGCCAGTGGCTGGGATGCAGCAAAGCCAGGCAGAAGGTAAGTGCAGACCCACCCCAATAAATGAGGAAAATGAGAAGGGCTGGCATGTTAGGATCCAGTTCCAGCGCGACCAGATATGTCACCACCACATCACTTTTAGCTCCTCCCCCCACCCACAGACACCCTGTTTGCCTGTCATATAAAGAAGGTTTTCCCAAAGTGGTTTAGCCAGAACTGGAAGGGCCCCACCCTGTGAAGGGATAGGAGCCCGACTGTTGCAGCTGCAGCGAGCGGCGGGGAAGCAGCAGCGGCCAGGATGAATCCCAGGTGCTCTGGAGCTGGATGGTGAAGTATGGACGTGCTTTATTCGATTTTGCATTGACTTAAAGGTTTAATTATTTTAGGAGTTCTTGTAGACATTCCTGAAAAATGCAGGTAGGCAAAAAGAAGAAAACAAAGATCGCAAATGTGACCCTTTCATTTGGAGAGAACACCAATGGAATTTTGTTGTGCACCCTTCTATGCACGTCTGAATGTTGTGTAGACATTCTGCTTACAACTAGGTGTGGGTGCTGCTGCCGAAGGCTTTATTTGCTGTGCCTGAGGTGGGCCAGAGATTTCAGAGAAGACTCCCAGAGCACCCCAAGGAGACAACAGGAGCGCCTGGAGTCAGGATGACTGGGTGGATTTAGGATGATGCGATTCTCAGGAGCCTCCCTGGATTAGCCCCAAATCAAGGATAAAGAGAGGCCTGGCTGGACTCTTCCTCCCAGAGCCCTGCTGGGAAAATGGAGTCCCTGTACAGCCCCCACTTACCCCATCGGGCCTTGCTCCTCCCACTCATCTCCAGACTTCTGTCACATGCCCAAGTCCTGCTAACTGTTGTGTAAAACTGGTAAGGTGGGATCCAGAGGACCTTGGGCCCCTAGGGCCCCAAGTCAGGAGACCTGGGCTCCAGGGCCAGTTGGGAGTGATAAAGAGAACAATACCTGCCCACAGGACTTGTTGCAATGAGATAAAGGCAGAAGTCACCAGTTGTGGTCAAATGGGATTTTTTCCAGAGAGGTCTCACGGAGAGTGGCTTTCAAATTCTTTTTAGCCGCAGAATTGTTGTAAAATACAATCTCATGTGAAACCCTAAAATATGAGACACTCTGGGTGAAGCACAAAGAGGTGCTCACCTGCCCAATCCTGTCCTCATTCCTCCCTCTCAGGGATGCACCTCTGAGAACCCAGTTTAAAGAATTTTGCCTTATGCCAAAGGCAGGATTGAAGAGCAAGCTGGCTGGGAGAAACTGGGAAGCTCCACTTCCCACCGCCTCTGCCTGGGTGGCAGTCATCTGAGCCTAGGCTAGCCCCTCCCCCTCCAAAGACCCACTGCGGGCTCCCCTGGGGCCAGCCTCCAGGATGGGTGGGGCACCTGAAGCAGCAAGTATTGCTATTTTTCTGGGCTGACCTTTCTTCTAGGCCTGAGGACAAGTGGGAAGGTAGGTGGGGCCAGCCCTGTCCCTGTTTCCCCTCAATGGAGTTCTCTTGCTCACAGCCTAAGGAAGAAGCGTGACTCACTTCCTGCCTCAGTCTGACTGCTGGAGTATTGTTCTCCCAACTGTGGCTGGCGCTACCCAGTGTGGCCCCTACAAGTCTTAAAGTTCCTTGGCGGAGGGACAGTCCCCACTTTGGGACAAGGCCAACTGGACTTATCTTCCCGCTCAACTTTGAGGACCCAGCATTGTTCCTCCAGTTTCCAGTTCTTGCAGTGTTTGTAAAGGTGCCCGAATCGTACCTGACCCCATTCATTAAATATTATCTCCATTTTATAGAGGGGTAAATTGAGGAAGTCCCTGAGAAATTAACTTGTCTAAGGTGTCCCAGTAAAAAATAGTGCCCCAGGGATTTGAACCGGTTTGCTGATTGATTTTTCACCAGTTGCCTTAAGAATTATCATGATTTAACCTCTCTGGGCCTCAGTTGCCTCCTCTATAAAATGCAGACAGTGATCCATCAAAGGTACTTAAAGGAAAATGTACTGTACCCACCTCATGGGGCATGTGGTGAGGATAAAATGGGTTGACACAGGAAAAGAGCTCTCAGTGGTGCCTGGCTCATAGAAAACATTCAGTGGATTTTTTTTTTTTTTTCCCATTACCCGGGAACCCTAAGGAGGCCACAGGCTGATCCTGTGCAGCCAGGTTATCTCACAGGGAGCAAGAAGAGATGGGCACAGGCTGCTCTGCGACCTTGGAATAACCCAGCCTGGGAAGCTCCTGGCCACATTTTCCTTCTTTTCTTTCTCAGCTCAAGCAGCGTCGGCCTCAGCCAAGTAGCACAAACGTTTTCTAGGGCCCAGGGAGGGAGAGGCTCCGGCTGGTATATTGCAAGTAGCTTGGATTCAGGCTCTGCCAAATACCCCAGTCTCTTGCAGGATCTGAGGTCTGCTGGTTGTGGGACTTTGCGCAAATTATTTAAAGGTTGTGCGCCTCAGTTTCCTTATCTGTAAAATGGGATTAATAATCTCAGCCTGAAAGGATTATGTGGATTAAATCATGTACAGAAGAAGGAGATAATGTAAAGTGACTGGCCTGGTGCCTGGCAAGCGGTTGGTGTTTAAAAAAAAAAAAAAAAAGCTAAAAATATTAAAAGGAGGTGGGTTACTTCTGCTCATATATCCACCTGTCTATACAAATGCAGATGAAGTCGTGACTCCTCTAACAGTAGGCCAAGAGGAGGCTGGCCCTGCCGCCGTGCAGTCGTCCCTCGACCTTGGAGTGGAGGACCTCAGGTCCGCCGTCCCTGGGCACTGAACCTGGTCAGGCTCAAACTCGTGGCCCAGGAGTGGGGAAGCGGGGGACGGAGAGGGCCAGTCCCCCAAGAGTCCGGCCGAGGCAGGGCTCGGAGTGCCCCCCCCAAGCCTTTCCCCTTGGTTCCGAGTTCGGGTCTCCGCGGCCGTCTTCCCGGGGAGCTCGCGGGGCGAAGAGCCGAGCCCGGGGGCGGGGGCACGGCAGCGGGGCCTGAGGGACGCGCCGGGCTGCCGCGAGGACTTTGGGATCGCCTGCCCCACTTCCTACCTGCCCCTACCAGGAGCCGGAGGCAGCGGGCGCCCCAGAAGGCCCCGCAGGGCCGCCGCTCGGGGCCGGACGCGCTGGGGCGCACGGCGCTGGGAACGCGGGGCCGGACTCGGGCCCGGGCGGCATGGGCGGCTGGCTGGCGAGCCGAAGCCGGCGGTCGTGGCGGCGGCGGCGGCCGGGGAAGCGCGGAGGTGGCGCCGCGAGGGGGAGGGGCGCGGCGGCGGAGGAGGAGGAGCCCGGGCCGCCGCCGC
>NW_026652308.1:2549806-2605821 GCF_009828535.3 Hylobates moloch | reverse complement strand
GGCCGCGCCGCCGCGCCTCCCCGCCTCCGCGCCGTGACGCCGCCGCCGGGCGCGGGGACCGCGCCGAGCCCAGGCCCCCGCCGCCGGGCTCTCCGCTCGGCCGAGGGGCGCCCGAGCCGCCGCGGCGGTAGCCTGGAAAAGTTTCCCCGCCCGGGCTCCCCAGGGTAAGCAGCGAGGGCGCGGGGCCCGGGGCCCGGGGAAGGCAAGCGCGCCTGGGAGCCGGGCCCGAGGGGAGCCGGCCGGGCCGGGCCGCTCTGCCCCAGGAGCGGGCTCCGCGGCCCGGGTGTCCGGGCCGGGGAGGGTCGGGGCACTGGCGCCGATGCAGCCCCGACCCGGGTCCCCCGGGGCCCGGCTGCCCGCTGGCTTTCGGGAACTGGCCCCGGGGCCGGCCCCGAGGGTGGAGCTGCCGGGAGCAGACAGGGCGCTCCGCAGCCACCTGAGCGCGCCGGGCCCGTCTGGGCCCCCCGGCCCTGGCCGGTACTTTTCCGCGTGGGGTCAGGGCGAGCCCTCTGACCTCAGGAAGCGCCTGCGGGGCCCCTGCTGGGGGCGGGATGGGGAGAAAATTCTGCAGGCGCCGGGTGCTCCAGCCTCCCCGCTGCCTCGGGGGCTGCCGCCGGCTCGCCCACTCCGCGGCCGAGGAGGGCCTGCGTTCCGCCCGGGTAGGGGAGGAGCGGCCGGGGGCGAGGCGGGGGCTCCTTCGCCCGGGCCTCGCCCCCGCCCTCACACCTGTGCGGCGAGGACTCAGGTGCGGGATCCCCGGGCGCCGGCGGCCGGCGCAGGTAGGTCCCGGGGCTGCCTTCTGCCGCGGCCTGGCCGAGGCCCCTGTGCCCCCGCGGGGTGGCTGGACCGAGGGGCGGCCTGCTTGCCAGACAGGTCTGACGGCAGTCACTTGTCTGGTCAGAACCCGCTTTCCCATCATCCTCTACCCCCTGGCCCCTGGGGTGCAGACCCTCATCCACCGGAGAGTGTTGGGATTTCTATTCTGACTTGGGAAGTGCGAGGAGAACCCAGGTGATATGGCGTGGTGAGGGCGGGTGCTGAGCAGGTGTGGACACAGCATAGGAGAGTAGCCAAGCCTGGCCTCTTCTCAAGCAGGGCAGCCCTCGTTTTACTATTTCCTATATTGGGCTTTTACGGAGCATTTGATTTTTAAAAAGGATTCTGTGGCTTTTTAAAAAGTTTGAAAGCCGCTGGTCCAGCAGTTTTTCCACCAAGGAAACTGAGGCCCAGGGAGAGGAAGTGACTTGTTAAGATCATCCAGCAAATAGTGGGCAGGGACTGGGAGCGATAATTTCACGGGAGCCTCCCAGGGCTGGTAACAGGACCCCGCGTGGTGTCTCTGCTAGAGGGAGAGACTGATTGGGTGTCCGAGTGGCCCTCCCGTGGCCTGCTCTGTGGCTGTGTCAGAGCCAGACCCCCAGTGTCTGAGAAACAGCAGTCGGTCCTGGGGTAAGGCGCAATTTGAGTGGCCCAGAGTGGCTCTCTGTGTCGGGAGGTTCTGGAGCTGGAGAAAAGGGCTTTGCCCAAGAACACAGCCAGGAAGAGCACCCACAGCTCTCTCTGGCCACAGCCTGGAACAGAGTCCCATGTGAAACAAGATCTTGAGAAATACAGCAAGCCTCCAGGTTTGAGACAAACTGGGACTAGAGGGTGAGTCAGAGTCTGGGATGGGGGTGGGGAGAAACCCATTCATTCATTGTTTTCAGTTCTTACTCTTTTCGGGGATCATCCCTTGTCCCACATGCTGTGGCAGAGCCGTCTGTGGGGGTCTCATTTTCTGGAAGCCATCCCCACCCCTCACCATGGCTGGGGTTGTTGGATAGAAGGAGGCTGGCCCTCTTTCTTTGGGGGGACTGTTCACTTGCGCCTGAAGCCTGCTTTCTTTCCGAGTGCTGCAAGGTAATTAAATAGTTGGTTAATCACTGTTAACGCCAAGCAGCTGCAGCTCCATCTACAGTGTGCTGGAATCTGGGCTAGACCCAGATGAACCCAGCCTCGATTTGGGGGCTCCAGCAGGACTCACAGCACTGTGGTTGGTGGTGGTGGGGGCAGGGGGGTGGTTGCATGACATCTGGACCCAAGAGGAAGCTGTTGTGGCAGCAAGAGACTGGAGAGAGATGAGGCCCCGTTCCTATATGGCTCTGCCCCCAGGGTCCCACATCCTCTGTTAAATGAGGGACTTGGGGCAGGGGGCGGTCCCTCCATCCCCTAGGGCTGGGGCACCTAGCTGCCCAGCCATTGATCAGGCCAGCTTTCTGGAACCAACCACCCAAAGCACCATGGGGCTGTGGTTCCCAGGGATGTGCAGGAGCGGTATTGTAGATGTCTCCTGCTATCAGCTGTCAGGTTATTTTGGTCCAAACTGAAAATACTCCAGGAATTGTGTGTGGAGTACCCCCAGCCTGCAGGGTGGGACTGCAGCAGTCCGGGAGGCCAGTTGTGTCTAAGGGCAGCCTCTGGAGAAGCGAGGAGTTCTCTGTGGTGAGCCTGCCTCTCTAGCTCCCCAGGGCCTACGTGAGCTGGGATGTCTTCCTTTTGGTATCTGGCAAAGAGTGGCCTTGGCTATGGAAGTGGTAAGGGCATCCAGGGCCCTGCCGCTGCTCAGGGAGCTTGGCACTGTTTGGGATACCCCCAGCAGCACTGCTGGGACCTCCACTAGCTTCCCCCCTTCCTCCAGGGCCTTGGCTTCTGGCTAGTCAGGGGCCCTATGTGGGGACAGTTATGTGGCCCTGGGCAGAGAGGTCCCGCCGTCTGTTTGCTGAAGGAGGAAAAACAACACTCGGGCTATTGATTCAGCCTCACCTTGGCGCTCCTGGCTCAGCAGCCAGTGTTTGCCCTGGCTTTCTGGGCTCGGATTACGCAAGGCTGGTGGGCGTGGAGCAAGCAAGGGGGCAGCTGGGGGCCTCCAGGCCCAGGCAGGGCAGGGCTTGGCGGCCCCAGCGTTCCCCAGGAAACTGTAAAAACGAGCCTGGGCCCCTGACTTTGCTGATAGCGGCCATCTCAGCCATAGAGGGAGGTGAAGCCTCTGTGATCTCCACCCCCGCACCCCCTCAGGACATGGCCCCTAAAAGCACCATCCCATTTAGGGTCACCCATTTTCTTCCTAGGAGCTGTGGGGCTTTGCAAATAACTCCCTATGGCTGAATCTGCTTTGCTGAACTAGGAAACCCTAGTGAGTTGTATAGATGCCATTCACTTAAAAACCTTGAAAAGCCAACATCTTATTCCTATGTAAAATATACCTAGGTGATTTGGAGAATACAGTGACACAAAGAAGAAAATAACAATTACTTGTAATTCTCACCATCTTGAGAGAACCACTGTTAACATTTTTTAGCGTGTGTCCTTCCAGATTTTGTTTTAGTTTGTATAAATATACGTGTATAAATAGTTTTTAAAAAATAAAATGGGATTATGTGTACATACTGCTCTATAATGCATCTTTTTTACCTTGATCATGGTGAATATTCATTTGCTGTTTCTGATTTTGAGTGACTCAGGGCTTGATAGTCTTCATCCTGCTTCTTCTGTTACACTTTTTTTTTTTTTTTTTGAGAGGGAGTCTTGTTCTGTCGCACAGACTGGAGTGCAGTGGCGCGATCTTGGCTCACTGCAACCTCCACCTCCTGGGCTCAAGCAATTCTCGTGCCTCAGCCTCCCAAGTCGCTGGCACTACGAGCACCCGCCACCACACTGGGCTAATGTTTGTATTTTTAGTAGAGACGAGGTTGCACCATGTTGGCCAGGCTGGCCTCGAACTCTTGACCTCAGGTGATCCACCCGCCTCAGCCTCCCAAAGTTTTGGATGACAGAAGTGAGTCACCATGCCCGGCCCTTCTGTTACACTTCTTATATTCTTGCATGGAGAAAGGACTGGGGGGGACTGTGAGGGCATCCATCTGTCCATCTATCTGGCTGGCCTTGGGGGCTAGATTTCTTCTGGGGAGGACTAATTTTTTTACCCTTCTCCTCCAGATCTCATTTCAGGCCCCAATTGAAACTTGGGGTGGGCAGGGCAGCTTTAGTGCATGGCAGGGGAGGAACTGACCCTCTCTCCCCTTTTCCCCTCTTGTTCCTCTCAGAGTCGGCACTCCTCACCCTCCCGAGCCCTGCCCGTCTCGGCCCCATGCCCCCACCAGTCAGCCCCGGGCCACAGGCAGTGAGCAGGCACCTGGGAGCCGAGGCCCTGTGACCAGGCCAAGGAGACGGGCGCTCCAGGGTCCCAGCCACCTGTCCCCCCCATGGAGCTGAGGCCCTGGTTGCTATGGGTGGTAGCAGCAACAGGAACCTTGGTCCTGCTAGCAGCTCATGCTCAGGGCCACAGGGTCTTCACCAACACGTGGGCTGTGCGCATCCCTGGAGGCCCAACGGTGGCCAACAGCGTGGCACGGAAGCATGGGTTCCTCAACCTGGGCCAGGTAGGTGTTCTCCCACAGGACACTGCCAGCGGGTGGGAGCAGAGAAGACAGGGATTCTGGTACCGGGGAGCAGGAACTGTTGGCCTTGTTTGCTCAGGGGCATCTGGGTAGCCGGCATGTGCTGGGTGGCCATGAGCAAAGCACAGGTGGTTCAGGCAAGCAGCATATCCCAGTGAGAGTGAGTCCTCATGGCCTCTGCATGTTGCTGGGTCCTGGACAGGGAGCAGATGCCCCGCACCCCCGACCGTGGAGAGCCTCCCATGAAGCCGCTGTCCACCCCCGTCCCCCGCCTCCCCGGGGACTGACAGATGGAAAGCCCAGCTCAGTCTCCCTGCTCTATTGCAGATCTTCGGGGACTATTACCACTTCTGGCATCGAGGAGTGACGAAGCGGTCCCTGTCGCCTCACCGCCCGCGGCACAGCCGGCTGCAGAGGGAGCCTCAAGTGAGTGTGGCCCCAGCCCCCTCCTGCTGCCACCCTCCCCCTCCTGCTCTCAGGAGCCCCTCTCGCCTCCTGCTCCACCCACACCATCTCTCCCTCACTCCCCCGCAGGTACAGTGGCTGGAACAGCAGGTGGCAAAGCGACGGACTAAACGGGACGTGTACCAGGAGCCCACAGACCCCAAGTTTCCTCAGCAGTGGTACCTGGTACGCGGCCTTCTTGGCTGCTGGGACCTCCTCCCCAGATGCACCATCCACCCACTATGAGCTCTTGGATGGAGGAGGCTGACTTCGAGGCCTCCTCTGATTCTTTTCCTTTCCTCCTGCTGGGCAGTCTCTCCCTGGCCCATCCTAATAAGCAGGCCTAGGGGTGGCCCTCCCAGAGTCCTCTACATTCCCATGGAGTCCAGACAGCCAGTGGCGGCCTTTCAGGAGCAGGGATGGTACAGGAGGAGGTTTTAGGGTGGCAAGGGGATTCTTCAAGATGCCCCTAGCCTCACAAAACCAGTCATGTCTCATAAGTGATGGGGTGGGTGTCTCCACAGTCTGGTGTCACTCAGCGGGACCTGAATGTGAAGGAGGCCTGGGCGCAGGGCTACACAGGGCACGGCATCGTGGTCTCCATTCTGGACGATGGCATCGAGAAGAACCACCCGGACTTGGCAGGCAATTATGTGAGGAAGCGGGGGAGGGAGGTCATGATCCCTGGTGAGGTGTGTCTAGGGGCTGTCATGTTCTATCAGTGAGGTCAGCCTTCTCCTGATGGTGGCCAAATCCTTCTTAGGATCCTGGGGCCAGTTTTGATGTCAATGACCAGGACCCTGATCCCCAGCCTCGGTACACACAGATGAATGACAACAGGTAAGAAGTGGCAGGCCGCGGCCTCTGCCTGTCTTCTCCTTTCTTCCACTAAGGAACAGGGCTGAGCCTGGGTGAGATGTGCCCTGCCTAAAAGGCTGAGGCTTTTTCCACAATCCTGGCCCACCTGGGGCTCTGAGGGAGGGCTTGGTCAGAGTGGAGACGGTCACAGGCCCAGTGGAGTGTGGGAGACGGGCTGGGCACTCAGGGGATGATGGGTGTCGGATGTGTGGATCCCTCGTGCTCCTCAGGCCACATCTGCCAGGCCCTGTTCACCCCATTTGTCCTACTCATGCTACGTGCTTGGCCCTGGCAGGCATGGCACACGGTGTGCGGGGGAAGTGGCTGCGGTGGCCAACAACGGTGTCTGTGGTGTAGGTGTGGCCTACAATGCCCGCATTGGAGGTGAGTGTGGGCCTGGGCCACCCTGTCTTCAGGAGGGCCCTTCAGTGGGATTTTTCCCTGCCCGCTTCCCATCTGGCCAATGCCTGCCACTTTCCCACTGTGGATCCTTCGATCATGTGGCTGTTCCATGGAGGGTTCTCAAAGGGTCAAAGACTGAAAGACCTGGACCCCTGTGGAGTGAGGGTTTCCTAGCAGGAGTCTCCTGAAATCCTCACGACCCATTGTGAGTCCTCACGTGGCAGGTCCTTGATGACCAGGCTCTTTTGGGAACCAGAGACTCTTTCTAGTCCAGAATGTGTGGTTGGGGGCAGGAGGTGTTCTCTTTTTCCTTCTCTGGGTCTTGTCTTTGGAAGGCAGAGGCAAACAGGTAGTTGGGGGTTCAGGGTTTCCCAGCATCAACCTCCACCCTCCCCTGCTTATCCCCTGGGGTGCAGGGCTGGGTGTGCTCCTTGGGGTGGGGGGGCCCTGACAGCGGGACCCATGCAGCATCCCTCTTCGTGCCCCCCCCTCATGGCCAGGGGTGCGCATGCTGGATGGCGAGGTGACAGATGCAGTGGAGGCACGCTCGCTGGGCCTGAACCCCAACCACATCCACATCTACAGTGCCAGCTGGGGCCCCGAGGATGACGGCAAGACAGTGGATGGGCCAGCCCGCCTCGCCGAGGAGGCCTTCTTCCGTGGGGTTAGCCAGGTGAGGTGGGGATCTGTCCAGCCCCTGGGGGCAGGCTGGGTGCTGTCTTCCGTAGCTATCTCGTGTTTTTTGGTTTATTTATTCTCATGTTTAACTTTACACAAAGCATGTTTATTGAAACATTAAGGGACAGAGGAAGAGTAAAGTGCATATACCACTTGGACTTGGCTAATTAAAAAACAAATTTTTTTTAGAAATGAGGTCTTGCTATGTTACCCAGGCTGGTCTCAAACTCCTGGCCTCAAGCGATCCTCCCGCCTTGGCCTCCTGGTCTGATTTTTTGTGTGCCTAGATAGACATATTTGGATACGTACTTGATCCACCAGGGATCTCACAGGGGACAGGAAGTTCCCAGAGAATGAGGCTCCGGCCTTCCCAGTTCTCCAGCAGTGTCCTCCTGCCAGCCCTCCCTCAAGTCCCAATCTTGAATGACCCCAGCCCACTCTGTCCACAGGGCCGAGGAGGGCTGGGCTCCATCTTTGTCTGGGCCTCGGGGAACGGGGGCCGGGAACATGACAGCTGCAACTGCGACGGCTACACCAACAGTATCTACACGCTGTCCATCAGCAGCGCCACGCAGTTTGGCAACGTGCCGTGGTACAGCGAGGCCTGCTCGTCCACACTGGCCACGACCTACAGCAGTGGCAACCAGAATGAGAAGCAAATCGTGAGTCTTACCTGGGGGTGGGGGCTGGGGAAATGGGGCTGCTGGCTGGCTCTGTCCAGCACCCTCTTTTGGAGGCTGTCTGCCTCCACCCCCATGTGGCTGGGTGATAGTGGCTCAGGCATCATGGAATATGAACTCCGGGGCTCTCTAGGTTCTTGGAGGCCATGGAGCCATCTCTGAAGCCTTTGAAAAGCCTAGACTCTCCCTAAAAACATACATTGTTCTTATTCGTCTCCAACCTCTAGTTGAACCCCCTTATTCCTTTGGAAAATGAGGCCCAGGAGGGGCTCGTTATTAGCCTGTCCACAGCAAGTTAGCAAGGCAGCAGTTGGGACCCAGGGTTCTTGGCCCTGGCTCCCCATACCGTCTGTGGTGCCCAGGGCCTGTATGCAGAGGGAGGGTAGGCAGGTGGCTCCTCTAGCCACCTCCACCCATCACAGGCCCCAATATGATTATCTTCCTGGCAGGTGACGACTGACTTGCGGCAGAAGTGCACGGAGTCTCACACGGGCACCTCAGCCTCTGCCCCCTTAGCAGCCGGCATCATTGCTCTCACCCTGGAGGCCAAGTAAGTGGGTGGGGGCCAGGGGCAACCCTGTCCCTACCAGCACTCTCTGTAGGGCAGCCCTTAGGGCAGCTGGAGAGCTGCTCCCAAAAAAGACTGATCCCCAGCCTCCCCTTTCCTTCTTTGCAGTAAGAACCTCACATGGCGGGACATGCAGCACCTGGTGGTACAGACCTCGAAGCCAGCCCACCTCAACGCCAACGACTGGGCCACCAATGGTGTGGGCCGGAAAGGTGAGGGCAGGCTGGCCCGGCAGGCTGGATGTGGAGTTAGGTGGAAGGCACTCTGTGCCTCACGGCTGACCCCACCTTCCCTGTCCCCACAGTGAGCCACTCATATGGCTATGGGCTTTTGGACGCGGGCGCCATGGTGGCCCTGGCCCAGAATTGGACCACAGTGGCCCCCCAGCGGAAGTGCATCATCGACATCCTCACCGAGCCCAAGTGAGGGCTGGACCCAGGCTGGGAGGGGGCCAGTGGGGCCTGAGAGTCGCAGGGGGTGCCCGCTGGTCCCTCTGGGCCAGGCTGACCATCATGGTGCTCTCCTGCACAGAGACATCGGGAAACGGCTCGAGGTGCGGAAGACTGTGACCGCGTGCCTGGGCGAGCCCAACCACATCATTCGGCTGGAGCACGCTCAGGCGCGGCTCACCCTGTCCTATAATCGCCGTGGCGACCTGGCCATCCACCTGGTCAGCCCCATGGGCACCCGCTCCACCCTGCTAGCAGCCAGGTGCTTGCTCTGTCCCTGCCCTCCCTGCCCAGCGCCGCCTCCTCTCACAGCCCGCGTGCTCGCCTTTGCTCGCTCACACGGCCCAGGGGACACTGAGTGCTACTCAGTGGGGCACTCTTGGCATTTTGGGAGGGACAGTTTTGTCCTGTGGGACTGTCCCATGTTGCAGGAATCCCTGGCTTGCACCCATTTAATGTCAGTAGTGTGCCCCACCTTGTGCGGTGCCTGTGTACCTTTCTAGAATCCCCCAGTTGAGCACGTCTGGCTCACTGAGAAACAGCCAAGCCAGCAGGCACTTCTGGCCCCATGGGGTTGGTCTGCGTGGGGGAAGGGTGTGTGGCCTGTGTGCTGTGGGTTAGATGTCCCTGGCTTGGGGTCCCCCAGAGGCCTCAGGGCTGTGTGCACTCCCCTCCCCAGGCCACATGACTACTCCGCAGATGGGTTTAATGACTGGGCCTTCATGACAACTCACTCCTGGGATGAGGATCCCTCTGGCGAGTGGGTCCTAGAGATTGAAAACACCAGCGAAGCCAACAACTATGGTACTGGGGGCACTTGAGGGGTAGGGGTACGACGTGGAAGGCTGGCAGGATCTAGGGTGCTGGGTGTGGTGCCAGCACTGTCCAACTCTTGCCTCTTCCCCGCTCTGGAACAGGGACGCTGACCAAGTTCACCCTCGTACTCTATGGCACCGCCCCTGAGGGGCTGCCCGTACCTCCAGAAAGCAGTGGCTGCAAGACCCTCACATCCAGTCAGGCCTGTGTGGGTCAGTAGTGGGTGCTGTTGGGCTTTGGGGGCCTGAGTCTGGGGTAAGGCGGGTGCCTGTCCTGAAGCCCAGCTCTAAGAGAAAAAAGTCTCAAGAGACCTAGAGCCCCTGGGGCTCTTGGGATGACCACAGTCCTGGGGCTGGAGGATCCTGGGGATGTGGTGACTTGGCTTGGGGCTGCTATGGTCCTGGGGCTACAGTCTGTTTAGCTGACACACACTTGCCCTCTCTCCCACGCCGGCAGTGTGCGAGGAAGGCTTCTCCCTGCACCAGAAGAGCTGTGTCCAGCACTGCCCTCCAGGCTTCGCCCCCCAAGTCCTCGATACGCACTATAGCACCGAGAATGACGTGGAGACCATCCGGGCCAGCGTCTGTGCCCCCTGCCATGCCTCATGTGCCACATGCCAGGGTCCGGCCCCGACAGACTGCCTCAGCTGCCCCAGCCACGCCTCCTTGGACCCTGTGGAGCAGACTTGCTCCCGGCAAAGCCAGAGCAGCCGAGAGTCCCCGCTGCAGCAGCAGCCACCCCGGCTGCCCCCGGACGTGGAGGCGGGGCCGCGGCTGCGGGCAGGGCTGCTGCCCTCACACCTGCCTGAGGTGGTGGCCGGCCTCAGCTGCGCCTTCATCGTGCTGGTCTTCGTCACTGTCTTCCTGGTCCTGCAGCTGCGCTCTGGCTTTAGCTTTCGGGGGGTGAAGGTGTACACCATGGACCGTGGCCTCATCTCCTACAAGGGGCTGCCCCCTGAAGCCTGGCAGGAGGAGTGCCCGTCTGACTCAGAAGAGGACGAGGGCCGGGGCGAGAGGACCGCCTTTATCAAAGACCAGAGCGCCCTCTGATGAGCCCACTGCCCACCCCCTCAAGCCAATCCCCTCCTTGGGCACTTTTTAATTCACCAAAGTATTTTTTTATCTCGGGACTGGGTTTGGACCCCAGCTGGGAGGCAAGAGGGGTGGAGACTGCTTCCCATCCTACCCTCTGGCCCACCGGGCCACCTGAGGTGGGCCCAGGACCAGCTGGGGCGTGGGGAGGGCCATACCCCACCCTCAGCACCCCCTCCATGTGGAGAAAGGAGTGAAACCTTTAGGGCAGCTTGCCCCGGCCCCGGCCCCAGCCCCGGCCCTAGCCCCAGCCCCAGCCCCAGCCAGAGTTCCTGCGGAGTGAAGAGGGGCAGCCCTTGCTTGTTGGGATTCCTGACCCAGGCCGCAGCTCTTGCCCTTCCCTGTCCCTCTAAAGCAATAATGGTCCCATCCAGGCAGTCGGGGGCTGGCCTAGGAGGTATCTGAGGGAGGAGGCCACCTCTCTAAGGGCTTCTGCACCTTCCACCCTGTCCCCCAGCTCTGGTGAGTCTTGGCGGCAGCAGCCATCATAGGAAGGGACCAAGGCAAGGCAGGTGCCTCCAGGTGTGCACGTGGCATGTGGCCTGTGGCCTGTGTCCCATGACCCACCCCTGTGCTCCGTGCCTCCACCACCACTGGCCACCAGGCTGGTGCAGCCAAGGCTGAAGCTCTGGCTGAACGCTGTGCTGGTGTCCTGACCACCCTCCCCTCTCTTGCACCCGCCTCTCCCGTCAGGGCCCAAGTCCCTGTTTTCTGAGCCCGGGCTGCCTGGGCTGTTGGCACTCACAGACCTGGAGCCCCTGGGTGGGTGGTGGGGAGGGGCGGTGGCCCAGCCGGCCTCTCTGGCCTCCCACCCGATGCTGCTTTCCCCTGTGGGGATCTCAGGGGCTGTTTGAGGATATATTTTCACTTTGTGATTATTTCACTTTAGATGCTGATGATTTGTTTTTGTATTTTTAATGGGGGTAGCAGCTGGACTACCCACCTTCTCACACACCCACCGTCCGCCCTGCTCCTCCCTGGCTGCCCTGGCCCTGAGGTGTGGGGGCTGCAGCATGTTGCTGAGGAGTGAGGAATAGTTGAGCCCCTCCTAAGTCCTGAAGAGGCGGGCCAGCCAGGTGGGCTCAAGGAAAGGGGGTCCTGGTGGGAGGGGCAGGCTGACATCTGTGTTTCAAGTGGGGCTCACCATGCCGGGGGCTCATAGGTCACTGGCTCTCCAAGTGCCAGGGGTGGGCAGGTGGTGGCATTGAGCCCCCTCCAACACTGTGCCCTGGTGGAGAAAGCACTGACCTGTCATGCCCCCTCAAACCTCCTCTTCTGACGTGCCTTTTGCATCCCTCCCATTAGGACAATCAGTCCCCTCCCATCTGGGAGCCCCCTTTTCTTTGTCTCCCCTAGCCATTCCTGGTACCCAGCCACCTGCCCAGGGGTACCCCCTCCTCTCCCATCCTCCTACCCTCGTGGCCAGCCCGGCTGGTTTTGTAAGATACTGGGTTGGTGCACAGTGATTTTTTTCTTGTAATTTAAACAGGCCCAGCATTGTTGGTTCTATTTAATGGACATGACAAGATGATGTTAGAGGTTTTAAAGTGATTAAACGTGCAGACTATGCAAACCAGGCCAAGTCTCCAGTGTGGTACCGTTGCTCCTGCATTGCAGCTGAGGACAGGTGGCCAGTTAGGCCTACACAGTGGCTTGCCTGCCTGGATGTGGGCCCAAGTCAGAAGGCCAAAGTCCTCCAAGGGGCGGGAGGATGTGCCAGCCCCTAGTGGGGCCCCCTGGGGTGGGGCTGGTGACCTCTGGTCCTCAGGAGCTGAGCACTTCACTCCCAAAGTCCTGGTTTCCAGCAGTGTGAAGAACTGGGCCTATTGTGTCTTCCTGGGCTGAAGTGACCTGGCCGCCACAGGCTATAGGGCTGAGGCCTAAGGTGGGGGCCTGACTGAATCAAGATGACTTGCTGTGGGGAGCCTGAGTCCCAAATGGAAAACTCCACACCTCTCTGCTCCCCAACCCCTGCCCCTTGATTGCCCCAGGTCTCCCTTGGGACAGGAAGCCCCTGCCTGAGGGTAGGAGGATGGGGACAAAACCACCAGGATCTGTCCCCGAGAAGCAGCCTCTGTTCGGGATATTTACTCGGAAATTTTATTCAAATGGAAGCTGGCGCCTGAGCCTCTCCTTAGGGAATAACGTGAGGTGGGGAGGGCTGGGACCAGGGTTCCCTCTTCCTCTTCTGCGGTGGCCCTGGCCTGGTGCTAGGACTGCGCCCCTCCCCTCAGTACCCGCGGACACCCTGGGCTTCCCTGGGCCCAGCATCTGCCTGGGGCCTCGCCCTGGGCTCCCCCTCCTGACCCCCACCTTGCGCCCCTTCCCGGTGTTCCCGGGGCGCTGCCGGGCCCTGGGGGCTGCGGGCCGCAGGCGGCTTTCGGCTGGGCCATTCTTTCCCGGCCCCCTCCTCCCTTCCGTTTCCGTGGCCGTGCGGCCGGCTAGAGGCTGCGGCCCAGCGCGGAGCAGGGGGGCTGGCAGGCGTCGGGGCCGTCGGGCCGGTCCCGCCCGCCCCTTCCCCTCCACAGGCCCGCCCCGGGGCCTGGGCCAACTGAAACCGCGGGAGGAGGAAGCGCGGAATCAGGAACTGGCCAGGGTCGGCACCGGGCCTGAGTCGGTCCGAGGCCGTCCCAGGAGCAGCTGCCCGCGCGGGTAACTCTAGCCCCGGGGCCTGGAGGAGCGGTGGGAGTGGGGGCGCGGCAGGCAGGGGCAGAGCAAGCGTTCCGAGGGCCAGAGACCCACCCAGGTGGGGGTAGGGGCCGCGGAAGGGAGGGGATGGCCGCAGGGGCAGGGCTCAGGCTGTGGCCGCCTGAGGCTTCAGCTGGGGCAGGCTTGGCCTGTTAAGGACCTGGGCAAGGGTGTCCCTGTAAGGGGTGGTGGGTGGAAGGGCCTGGGGAGGGAGGCTCCAGGGCTCCAGGTTGGCTCCTGTTCCCGAACGGGGGAGGAGACCCTGACGCTAAGGAAGTAATGAGGGCCAGTCCTCAGGCCAGGCTGCTGCTGGGTACCCATGGCTGCGTGTGAGCGAGGCAGGACCCCACATCCTCCCTGTCTGCAGCCCATCCTGACCCTACAGTCCCCAGCCTCCTCGTCCCATGCCTCCATCTCCAGCTGCTGCCTTGCCTCCAGGGATGGGCCCCTTTCTGTCCCCAGGACAGCACAATGGGCTTCTCTTCCGAGCTGTGCAGCCCCCAGGGCCATGGGGTCCTGCAGCAGATGCAGGAGGCCGAGCTTCGTCTACTGGAGGGCATGAGAAAGTGGATGGCCCAGCGGGTCAAGAGTGACAGGGAGTATGCAGGACTGCTTCACCACATGTCCCTGCAGGACAGTGGGGCCCAGAGCCGGGGCACCAGCCCTGACAGCCCCATCAGCCAGGTGGGTCTCTATGGGACTCTGGTGGGTGCTGGCTGTATCTGCCTTCTCCTTTCTCTCCTGGGGGCCCTCTGGGGCAGTGGCTGGAGATCTGGTAGGCCAAGTCTTGGGAGCCATTGTGCCCCTCTCCGTGCCTCCCCCATCTGTGCTATATAGTCCTGGGCCGAGATCACCAGCCAAACTGAGGGCCTGAGCCGGTTGCTGCGGCAGCACGCAGAGGATCTGAACTCAGGGCCCCTGAGCAAGTTGAGCCTGCTCATTCGGGAACGGCAGCAGCTTCGCAAGACCTACAGCGAGCAGTGGCAGCAGCTGCAGCAGGAGCTCACCAAGGTGAGCGGGCAGCACTGGGGCTTCGGTCATTTCTGTCTAAATTTTGAGCCTCGAAGGAGTTGTTTTGCACAAGAGGCCCTGGATTCACTGGGGAAGTGGAAGTCCCTGACCCCAGGCCTGGCTTGCTGTAACCTTGATGCAGCTTCCTCTCTTCCTCCCCTACGCTGGGCTGGCTTGCAGCAAGGCCTCTCTGTGCTTTTTCTGTGCCTGGGCAAAGTGCTGGGAATGTAAGGATGAGTGACCGGTCATGTGCCTGGGAGAAGCTCAGAATCGGTACTCGCCTCCACACTGTGCCATCTGGCTCTGGGTTCTGAGAATCAGGGAGAGGAATGAGGGTCAGTCTGTTTGCCTTCGACTTAGGCAGCCTCCTCTCAGGGGCCCAGAGACTGTGCAGCAGCATAGCCCCCTGAAGGTCAAGGACTCGGGCCGTGAAGTCAGCCTGCCTAGGTTTGAATCCCACCCAGCTCCTCAGTCTAGAGGCTGTGTGATTTGGAGCTATTTATCTGGGAACCTAGTGCCCCCATTCAGTGTCTCCTTCACCCTCCCTGCACCACACCCCTTCCTCAAGTGCAGAGCCCAGCCTTGCCATGGACCCACAGCGGCCCCTGGTGGCCACCCTGGCCCCATTCCTCTCCCCAAAAGATCATCTAATTCAAGGGTGGGCCCATTTTTATAGTTTTGCTGGAACACAGCTATGCCCCTTTGTTTTCATATTGTCTGTGACTACAATGACAGAGTTGAGTAATTGTGACAGAGACTGTATGGCCTACAAGCCTAAAATATTTATTTACTCTCTGGCCCTTTAAGGAAAAGACTGATCTAGTCGAGGAATTTAGCTCAGTTACAGATGGGGAAACTGAGGTTGGGCGCTTGGCCAACATATCCCAGCACAGAAACAGGAGAACTGGAACGAGAACACTGATCTCTGGCTGTCATCTATTCCAACTGCCAAGAACGTAATTTGCAGGACCCAGTGCAAAGTGAAATCGTGGGGGTCTTTGTTAAAAGATTGTTAAGAATTTCGAGGTGGCAATAACGGAGCATAAAACCAAGCGCAGGGCCCTTTTACATGTGGAGCCCCGAGTGACTGCACGGGCCACACACACCTGCAACTGGCCCTGCCTGCCACCAGGCTACCACTCTCAGTCCAAGGAGGGACCACTGTAGCCTGTAGTCTACCTCTTCCTCCCCAAGGGGCCTGTCTTTAACAGGCCCTCTGATCTTTGACTCTCACGTCAGCAGCCAGCTTTCCCAGAAGTCTCCAGGTGCTCCTTGCCTGACGACAGGACCTTTCCAGGGCTTCACCCCAGGCAAGAATCTTCCACAACTGGGGACCTGCTTCTCCACACTGGCCTCTCCTCTCTCCCTAGACCCACAGCCAGGACATTGAGAAGCTGAAGAGCCAGTACCGAGTTCTGGCACGGGACAGTGCCCAAGCCAAGCGCAAGTACCAGGAGGCCAGCAAAGGTTCGTGGCTTCCCTTGCTGGCAGGGAGGGAATCCGAAGCCAGTGCTGACCTGTCCTTGGGTACCCCGAGAGTGGGGGCTGCCTGGGCCTCCATGCTGTCATCTATACCACTTGCCCCCCATCTGGCAGACAAGGACCGTGACAAGGCCAAGGACAAGTATGTGCGCAGCCTGTGGAAGCTCTTTGCTCACCACAACCGCTATGTGCTGGGCGTGCGGGCTGCACAGCTACACCACCAGCACCACCACCAGCTCCTGCTGCCCGGCCTGCTGCGGTCACTGCAGGACCTGCACGAGGAGATGGCTTGCATCCTGTAAGCCCGCAGCCCCGTCCCCCGGCCCCCACCCTTGAGCAGCCCTAAGCCCAGCCATCAGGCCCAGAGGCAGGACCCAGAAAATCCACTGCTGGGAAAGTGCTGGCCATGTAACCACATGAGAATGGGACCTGGGCCAAGGATTGGAAACAGGCTACTGACCTCTGAATTACCCTATTCCAGGGTCCCATTATTCCAGGGTTTTATTACATTCATTGAGCACTGTTCTGGGCTCTGGATTATAACAGAGAACAATGGTAGACAAAAACATCTGTCCTCAGGGATCTTTCGTGTTAGTGGAGTGAGGATGTGAGGAGCACTAAGAGCCATGGAGAAAAATAAAGCAAGAGAAGTGGATCGGGACCTGGGAGCACGGAGGCAAGGGAGGAGGTGACAGTTGTCCATAGAGTGATCTGGGAAAGCCTCTTGAGAGGTGACATTCAAAGAGGCCCCTGAGAGGGGTACGGGAGTGAATCATGAGGCTATTTGGAGAAAGACCATTCCAGAAAGCAGGACAGCAATTACACAGGCCTTGAGTTAGGAGAGTACCGGGGACTAATAGCCAGGAACCAGTGGTGCCTCTGAGAGTGAGAGAGGGGGAGAGTCATACACGAGGCTGGAGGAGTCAGGCGTCAAGGGCTACTGGGTGATAGAGGGTCCAGCAGGGCCATGGTGAGGACTTTGGCTCTGGGTGAACAAGAATGGCATGATCTGACCTCTGTTTTTTTGTTTAATTTTGTTTTAATTTTTTTTGAGTCAGAGTCTTGTTCTGCCGCCTAGGCTGCAGTGCAGTGGCATGATCTCGGCTTACTGCAACCTCCACCTCCCAGGCTCAAGCAATTCTCCTGCCTCAGCCTCCCAAGTAGCTGGAACTAGGGGCATGCACCACTACACCCAGCTAATTTTTGTATTTTTAGTAAAGATGGGGTTTCACCATGTTGCCCAGGCTAGTGTCTAACTCCTGGGCCCAAAGCGATCTGCCTGCCTCTGCCTCCCAAAGTGCTGGGATTACAGGCGTGAGCCACCACGCCCAGCCCTGACCTCTGTCTTAATAAGGCCACTCTGGCTGCTATGCTGCAAATAGACTTCAGGGGGCAAGGACCGAAGCTGGGAGGCCAGAGAGCAGGCTCTTGCAGTAATCCAGATCCAAGCTTTTGGCCACTAGGACGGGGAGGTAGCAATGGAGGTGAGGAGCGGTCAGGTCCTGGGCTGTTTTGAAGGTGGAGCCAGTGGGATTTCCCTATGGATTGGAAGTGGAGCGTGAAATAGAGGAGTCAGGGGTAACTCTGGGGATTTGGCCTGGAGCAGCTGGAAGATGGAGTAGCTGTTAACTTATGTAGGGAAGGCTGTGGGAGGAACAGGTTTAGGAGACAAGAGTAGCGGTTTATTTATTTATTTATTTAGAGATGTAGTCTCACTCTTTCACCAGGCTGGAGTGCAGTGGTGCGATCTTGGCTCACTGCAACCTCCACCTCCCAGGCTCAAGCGATTCTCCTGCCTCAGCCTCCCGAGTAGCTGGGACTACAGGCGCGTGCCACCATGTCCAGCTAGTTTTTGTATTTTTAGTAGAGATGGGGTTTCGCCATGTTAGTCAGGCTGGTCTCCATCTTTTGACCTCGTGATCTACCCGCCTCGGCCTCCCAAAGTGCTGGGATTACAGGCATGAGCCACCGTGCCTGGCCTCAGTTTTCAACTAGAGAGGTTGGGGTGTCTTAGAGCTAGCCAATGGGACATTTTGAGTAGGTGAGTGAGTACATGAGGTTAGGGCCCAGGGGAGGTGCCTGGGCTGGGAGATATGAATGGGGATGGGCAGCATGTTGATGGCTTATATGGTAGTGGATGTGCAGAGCTGGCTGCCCAGGGCAGGGATGACCGTAGCTCATGTTTACTGAGCACTCCCTGTACAGCAGACACTCTGCACACAGGATCTCAACTGGATCCTTTTTTTTGAGACGGTGTCTCACTCTGTCGCCCAGGCTGGAGTGTGGTGGTGCGATCTTGGCTCACTGCAACCCCCACCTTCCGGGTTCAAGTGATTCTCCTGCCTCAGCCTCCCAAGTAGCCAAGTAGCTGGGACTACAGGCATGTGCCACCATGCCTGGCTAATTTTTGTATTTGCTTTTTCAGTAGAGACGGGGTTTCACCATGTTAGCCAGGCTGGTCTCGAACTGACCTCAGGCAATCCACCCACCTCGACCTCCCAGTGTTGGTATTACAGGCATGAGCCACTGTGCCTGGCCCACTGGATCCTTATTACAACTGCCAGTGTCCCTCTTATACATACCAGGAAATAGAAGATTAGGGAGAGATTAAATAATTTGCCTAGAGTGGCATGGCTAGCTCAAAGTGAGGCAGGGGTCAACCCCAGCCCTGACTCCAAACCCAGGGTCCTAGGCCTGAACTGCCCAGCCTTGCACAGCCTGAGGCTCCCCTGACTGGGGATCCCATCTCGGGGGCAGGAAGGAGATCCTGCAGGAATACCTGGAGATTAGCAGCCTGGTGCAGGATGAGGTGGTGGCCATTCACCGGGAGATGGCTGCAGCTGCTGCCCGCATCCAGCCTGAGGCTGAGTACCAAGGCTTCCTGCGACACTATGGGTAAGCCCCGTCCTTGCTCTTGCTGGGCCCAGGGCTGCTGGCCTGTCCACTGACGGGGCGCTGTCCCCCACAGGTCCGCACCTGACGTCCCACCCTGTGTCACATTCGATGAGTCACTGCTTGAGGAGGGTGAACCGCTGGAGCCTGGGGAGCTCCAGCTGAACGAGCTGACTGTGGAGAGCGTGCAGCACACGTGGGTGGTGGCTTTGCACCTGGGCCGTGGCAGGGCTCCCAGCAGACCACGGGTGTTTATGTAGGCAGGGCTAGGTCGTGGAGATTGTCCACACAGAGCTGTCACCAGGTGGCCGGGCTTGCTTGGCTCTACAGGGGTGCACTGGACGTGGGTTGAGGAGGGCTCAGTTCTAATGCTTCCCTTCTCTTGGGTGCAGGCTGACCTCGGTGACAGATGAGCTGGCTGTGGCCACCGAGATGGTGTTCAGGCGGCAGGAGATGGTTACACAGCTGCAACAGGAGCTCCGGAATGAAGAGGAGAACACCCACCCCCGGGGGCGGTGAGTGGGCCCCTGCCTGCAGCAGCCTCCTGGGCCTCCCTCCCTCCTACCTACCCTACCTGCTGCTGGCTACCCGCCGCAGACCGAGCCCTCTTTCTCACCCACCCTCCCACCCACCCCTGCCTGCAGGGTGCAGCTGCTGGGCAAGAGGCAGGTGCTGCAAGAAGCACTGCAGGGGCTGCAGGTAGCGCTGTGCAGCCAGGCCAAGCTGCAGGCCCAGCAGGACTTGCTGCGGACCAAGCTGGAGCAGCTGGGCCCCGGCGAGCCCCCGGCCGTGCTGCTCCTGCAGGATGACCGCCACTCCACGTCGTCCTCGGTGAGCTGCCCCATCCGCGGCCGCTGCCCGCCACCGGCCTGCCCACCTGGGGCTGCGCTCCTCATTTTCGCCCTCCCCCTCCCTAAGCCTGGCCACCCGCTGACGTCTGTCCCTGGCCTCAGGAGCAGGAGCGAGAGGGGGGAAGGACGCCCACGCTGGAGATCCTTAAGAGCCACATCTCAGGAATCTTCCGCCCCAAGTTCTCGGTGAGTGGCACCCAGCCTGGGCCCCCCTACTGTTGTGTTTAGAGTTTAATCACTGGGATGTCCTAGAGACGAGGCTCTGCCCAGGCTGCTTGCGTTGGGAAGTTCCTCTCTTCCCTGGGATTCCAGGCTGCAGATGTTCCCAGACCCTGCCACCCCTGTGACCCCTCCCTTTCCATCGCCCCAGTGTGCTAAAGGGACCAGCAACCTCGACTGTTCCATGGCTCTCCCTGCTTCAGGAATGGTTGGGGGCCTGTGGCCTGGAGGAGGAGGCACCAGCTTGGTTTGGGGTCTTCCTGCCTGGGCTTCCCCCTTCCCAGCTCTGCCCAGCGTGAGCCTGGGCCAGTCCAGTGCCCACTCCAGGGGCCTGTGGACGGCTCTGCATGCCACTCCATGGTTGTGAGGCCTGAGGGCATATAGTGGGGAGAGAGAGACCCCTGGCTGCCCCCATGGCCTCTTCAACAAGGTGGTTGAGTGACTCCTCCTCAATCCTCCCTTGCCCAGCTCCCCCCACCGCTGCAGCTCGTTCCGGAGGTGCAGAAGCCCCTACATGAGCAGCTGTGGTACCACGGGGCCATCCCGAGGGCCGAGGTGGCTGAGCTGCTGGTGCACTCGGGGGACTTCCTGGTGCGGGAGAGCCAGGGCAAGCAGGAGTACGTGCTGTCGGTGCTGTGGGATGGTCTGACCCGGCACTTCATCATCCAGTCCTTGGACGTGAGTGGGGCTGGGACCCGAGCCTTCCAGGCCTCACTCTTCCCCTCCCTTCCCTTCCCCAAGGGGAATGGCCTTTCAGGGTAGGGGGTAGCTGCCAGGTCTTGGATGCCTCCCTAGCAGGGCTGGCTGGAAGGGGCCACAGAGACCACCCAGTCCCTGCAACAAAATAGAGGCTTAAGTGTGAGTCCTCCGCTGGTGGGGCAGCAGGATGTCATGTGCCATCAGATGGCATCTTTTCTGGAGGTCTCTCTGCCCCTGGTCCTGGGCAGGCCCTTTCTCCCCTGCTGCTCTCCCTTTCCCCCTCCCAGGGCTCAGGCCCTCTTAGAATGGAGGCTGCTGACCCCGGGTCCCCTGCCCTGCAGAACCTGTACCGACTGGAAGGGGAAGGCTTTCCCAGCATTCCTTTGCTCATCGACCACCTACTGAGCACCCAGCAGCCCCTCACCAAGAAGAGTGGTGTCGTCCTGCACAGGGCTGTGCCCAAGGTGAGCCTGCACCCAGCCTGGCCCATGCCACCTGTGGCAGGGCTTGGGGAGTGTGGGTCAGGCCCACCCAGCGTCTGGGCAGAAAGGGCTTTCCAGGCCCTCCGTCTACATACAAGATGCAGAGTGAGTGACCCTCAGGGCCAGCCTCGCTCTAGGTTTGGAATGTCAGGGCCACTGCTACGCCATGGGCTGTACACACCAGGTGGGTGCTTACCTGGTCAGGGCACCTGCCTGGACCCCGTAGTCATCTCAGCGTGCTCCCCATGTGGTCCCACCCCTGGTCACATATGGAGGCACCAAGAAATGGAGGACATAGCCCTTCTAAGGGCCAAGCACCCCTTTTCTTCAGACTTCTGATCCCCTGACTCCTCTCTTCCCCAGGACAAGTGGGTGCTGAACCATGAGGACCTGGTGTTGGGTGAGCAGATTGGACGGGTGAGTGCGCCTCTGCTGGCCTCCTTGTCGCTGGCGGCTTCTCCCGAGTCGCGCCTGGGCCCCCTGCCCTACCACCCAGAGACCTCCCTGCCCCATCTGATTCCCCACTTGTACCCCGACTGCCTGCCCAGTCCCCACCACACACCGTCCTCCAGGAAACGGGACAGTACCTACCCTGAAAACTCCCAGCAGACAGCTTTGCTGGCACCCTGACCTCATCACCCCCACCCAGGCCGCCCCCCTCGAGCTCTTGTGTGCACGCAGGGAGACACCCTGTTACTATAAGCCATAAGATACCTGTTTAGGGAAGAAGTCACTTTACTAAAAATCAGAATGCTTTTCAAACCTAAGGGAGAGTGATTTTTGGATTTCCATGTCACTTCTCTCAGGGAGGGTGGCACATCGGAGGCAACTTTCCCTGCCTGCCCCGTGTGCTCTCTAGGTTCCCCAGCGAGGGGCAAACTCCCAGAGAGCCTGGGTGAGGGGTCCGAGCACGGGGGCTGAGTAAGAATGGGTAGGGAGCAGAGAAGAGAACTGTGGGACTGGGAAGGCCATGGTAGGAGCCCAAGACCGTTTCAGGGGAACTTTGGCGAAGTGTTCAGCGGACGCCTGCGAGCCGACAATACCCTGGTGGCGGTGAAGTCTTGTCGAGAGACGCTCCCACCTGACCTCAAGGCCAAGTTTCTACAGGAAGCGAGGTGGGTGATAAACTAATGATCACCACGGGTCCCGCGTACACAGAGGTTACACTGCATGGCACAGTGTAAAGTGCTTGACCTCTGTGGTGGCGTTTAATCCTCGAGGCCCCCCATTGCGGGTAGTACCCCCTTATAGTGCTGAAGGGTAGAGGCTGCCCCAGGTCACACGTCCGGGTCTGCTGGCCTCGGAGGCCAAGCTCTTCTTGCATCATCCCCGGGGGACCCTGGGGAGGCGGGCCCGGCCACGTGGAGCCTGAGCAGCAGTGCCCTCCAGGATCCTGAAGCAGTACAGCCACCCCAACATCGTGCGTCTCATTGGTGTCTGCACCCAGAAGCAGCCCATCTACATCGTCATGGAGCTTGTGCAGGGTGAGCGCGGGACGCTGAGCTCCAGGTAGGGCGCGCAGCCTGGCCAGGCGGCACCCTTACCTCAGGAGGCTCAGCAGGGGTCCTCCCCACCTGCAGGGGGCGACTTCCTGACCTTCCTCCGCACGGAGGGGGCCCGCCTGCGGGTGAAGACTCTGCTGCAGATGGTGGGGGATGCAGCTGCTGGCATGGAGTACCTGGAGAGCAAGTGCTGCATCCACCGGTGAGTGGGCGGTGGCCACAGGCCCTGCCAACACCCCCGACCAGAGTCAAGAGGTACCTATACCCCTAGGGCCCCCCGCTGGACCATCAGGCATCAGCTCCAGAGGGGGAGTTGGCCTCTCTGGTAGACAGGGGTGCCCAGGGCTGGGAGCAACTTTTGTCTGTGGCTTTTCTAGAGTGTTCAGCCAGGGCTGGGCAGGCGACTGTTGGCCAAATGAGCCCCTGCCCTGTCTCACCCAGGGACCTGGCTGCTCGGAACTGCCTGGTGACAGAGAAGAATGTCCTGAAGATCAGTGACTTTGGGATGTCCCGAGAGGAAGCTGATGGGGTCTATGCAGCCTCAGGGGGCCTCAGACAAGTCCCCGTGAAGTGGACCGCACCTGAGGCCCTTAACTACGGTACCTAGTCCCTGTCCACCCTGGACTGCATGGCCAGAGGCCAGGCCTGGGTCCTGCCACCTGCCGCACCCTGGCCCCAGGGAGGGTCCACGCACGCTGCCTCACCTCCTCGCCTCCTCTGC
This sequence comes from Hylobates moloch, assembly GCF_009828535.3. NCBI lineage: Eukaryota > Metazoa > Chordata > Mammalia > Primates > Hylobatidae > Hylobates > Hylobates moloch. The sequence goes on along the minus strand of NW_026652308.1, from coordinate 2,582,852 downwards.
AGGCCGCTACTCCTCCGAAAGCGACGTGTGGAGCTTTGGCATCTTGCTCTGGGAGACCTTCAGCCTGGGGGCCTCCCCCTATCCCAACCTCAGCAATCAGCAGACACGGGAGTTCGTGGAGAAGGGTAAGCACCCTGTGATGACAGCAGCCTCAGGCTGCACCCTCTTCCAGATGCTCCAGCCGGACTCTTCTAACTCCCTTAATGCCAACCTTCCCACCAGGCAGAATAAGAATAACCTGGCCAGTGGCTCCCGCCTGTCATCCTAGCACTTTGGGAGGCTGAGCTGGGTGGATCACTTGAGCCTAGGAGTTCGAGATCAGCCTGGACAACACAGTGAAACTCCATCTGTACAAAAAAATACAAAAATAGGCTGGGCACAGTGGCTCACACCTGTAATCCCAGCACTTTGGGAGGCCAAGGCAGATGGATCACCTGTGGTCAGGAGTTTGAGACCAGCCAGACCAACATGGTGAAACCCCGTCTCTACTAAAAATACAAAAATTAGCCAGGCGTGGTGGCACATGCCTGTAATCCCAGCTACTTGGGAGGCTGAGGTGGGAGAATTGCTTGAACCCAGGAGGCAGAGGCTGCAGTGAGCCGAGATTGTGCCACTGCACTCCAGCCTGGGTGACAAGAGTGAAACTCCATCTCAAAAAAAACAAAAAACGAAACAAAAAATACAATAATTAGCTGGGTGTGGTGACATGTGCCTGTAGTCCCTGCTACTTGGGAGGCTGAGGTGGGAGGATCACTGGAGCCTGGGAGGCGGAGGTTGCAGTGAGCCGAGATTCTGCCTCTGCACTCCAGCCTGGGTAACGAGTGAAACTCCATCTCAAAAAAAACAAAAAACGAAACAAAAAATACAATAATTAGCTGGGTGTGGTGACATGTGCCTATAGTCCCTGCTACTTGGGAGGCTGAGGTGGGAGGATCACTGGAGCCTGGGAGGCGGAGGTTGCAGTGAGCTGAGATCGTGCCACTGCACTCCAAACTGAGTGACAGAGAGAGACCTTGACTCAAAAAAGAAAAAAACCTGGGCGCAGTGGCTCACGCCTGTAATTTCAACATTTTGGGAGGCTGAGGAAGGTGGATCACTTGAGTCTAGGAGTTTGAGACTAGCCTGGCCAACATGGAAAAACCCTGTCTCTGCTAAAAATACAAAAAATTAATCAGGTGTGGTGGCGCAAGCCTGTAATCCCAGCTACTTGGGAGGGTGAGGCACAAGAATTGCTTCAACCTGGGAGGTGGAGGTTGCAGTGAGCTGAGATCGCACCACTGCATTCCAGCGTGGGTGACAGGGCAAGACCCCATCTCAAAAAAAAAAAAAAAAAAAAAAAAGAATATCCCTGTAGCTACTATGAGCACCTGTTCTGTGCTAGGTCACATGTTATTTCATTTGCTCATCACTACATGTGTGGTAGGGATTAATATGTCCCTTTCTCAGATGGATAAACAGGCTGGCAGAGGACACACAACTAGCACGTGGTGGGATTGGGATCAGAAGCCAGGCCTCTTTGTCCTTTGGGCCCTTGGTGGAGAACAGTGCATCCTTCAGAACAGTGCATCTTAAGCAGCTCCAATGGCTCATGGTATCCCCCAGAGTCTGCCGAGGACCCTCAAACTCCCTCCTCATGCCTGGTGTGCTGTGCCTCTCCTTACAGGGGGCCGTCTGCCCTGCCCAGAGCTGTGTCCTGATGCTGTGTTCAGGCTCATGGAGCAGTGCTGGGCCTATGAGCCTGGGCAGCGGCCCAGCTTCAGCACCATCTACCAGGAGCTGCAGAGCATCCGAAAGCGGCATCGGTGAGGCTGGGACCCCCTTCTCAAGCTGGTGGCCTCTGCAGGCCTAGGTGCAGCTCCTCAGCGGCTCCAGCTCATATGCTGACAGCTATTCACAGTCCTGGACTCCCGCCACCAGCATCCACACTGCCGGCAGGATGCAGCGCCGTGTCTTCTCTGTGTCCCTGCTGCTGCCAGGGCTTCCTCTTCCGGGCAGAAACAATAAAACCACTTGTGCCCACTGAACACTCCTGGCATGTGCGCTCGTCCAGAAGGCAGGTCTCAGAAGGCACGAGTGTGGGTATGGTGGCCGTGGGGAAGGAGGAGGACAGGCAGTATGCATGGGGCAGAGCTGACATGATTTAGTAGCAGCTGAATGTGAGACATGGGGAAGGAGGGGAGAGATGAGGATGATACACAGGCTATGGCCAGATGGTGGTGTCATCCCCTGAAATAGGATTATAGGAAGAGGATCAGAGCTTCGAGGAGGATGTTGAGTTTAGAGATGTTGCATTTTATTGGAGATAAAAGTGTGGGTGAAGCCAGGTGTGGTGGTAGACACCTGTAGTCCCAGGTACTTGGGAGGCCAAGGCATGTGGATCGCTTGAGCCTAGTTTGAGACCAGCCTGGGCAACATGGCGAAACTCTGTCTCTACAAAAAAAAAAAAAAAAACAAGAAAATTAGCCAGGCATGGTGGCACACACCTATAGTCCTAGCTACTCAGAAGGCTGAGTTAGGAGGACAATTGAGCCTCGGAGGTTGAGGCTGCAGTGAGCTGTGATCACACCACTGCATTCCAGCATGGGCAACAAAGCGAGGCCCTGTCTCAAAAATAAGTAAATAAAAATAATAAATAATTAATTTAAATGTAGATGAATAGGGTCTGGAAGCCCAGATGGAGGTGAAGGCTGGCAATAGATGTGTGAATCAATGGCTTATGAATATTAGAGAGTAGCTGACACTATGGATGCGTACAACACTCACATAAAATTCAGGAGGAGACGAGAAGAGAGTTCCACTCATAGAAGACTGATGTAGCTGACGAGGAAGTAAATGCTTTTGAGGGAGTTGTTTCTCAAGATGAATCTATTGAGGAATAAGATGGCAGACTGGGGAGCCTTCACCTCCTCCCCTAAGTCCCAGTGAAACTAAAAAGTCATCTGAAATATTAACATCACCAAAAGCGAAGTTTGAGAAGATAAGGAAGTGTGAACATAACTAAAAAACAAAGTGGGAAACATTTGTAATACAGAAGAACAGGGCAATGAGAACCTTGAAGTAAAATGGCTATCCCTCAAGAAAGTTCAGGAAATAGTTAACATCGGCCGGGCGCAGTGGCTCACACCTATAATCCCAGCACTTTGGAAGGCTGAGGCAGGTGGATCACCTGAGTTCAGGAGCTCGAGACCAGTCTAGCCAACATAGTGAAACTCTCTCTCTGCTAAAAATACAAAAAAATTAGCCAGGCGTGGTGGTGTGCACCTGTAATCCCAGCTACTCTGGAGGCTGAGCCGGGAGAATTACTTGAACCGGGGAGACCGAGGTTGCAGTGAGCCGAGACCGCGCCATTGCACTCCAGCCTGGGCAACAAGAGCAAAGAACAAAACTCTGTCTCAAAAAAACAAAACAAAACAAGCAAAAATCTATTTTGAAAGAGATGAGAGCCCTATAACTTGTTCAAACAAGAGGAAGTTGTGTTGTCATGTAATTAAATGAAAATACTAGGAAGTGAAATAATACCTCCAATGGAAATGGTAGAAAGCAGAACTGAAAAACTTCTGCTAGGTAGGATATGGTAGGTCTCTGCGCGCCACCACTCCCATTGCAACCGCTAGGGAAAAAACAGCTAAGATGAAAATGTCTTTTTTTCTTTTTTTTTTTTTGAGATGGAGTCTCGCTCTGTTGCACAGTCTGGAGTGCAGTGGCGCGATCTCAGTTAACTGCAACCTCCGCTTCTCGGGTTCAAGCAATTCTCCTGCCTCAGCCCCCCGAGTAGCTGGGGTTACAGGCGTGCACCACTACATGCGGCTAATTTTTGTATTTTTAGTAGAGACGGGGTTTCAACATGTTGGTCAGGCTGGTCTCAAACTCCTGACCTCAAGTGACCCGCCCACCTCGGCCTCCCAAAGTGTTGGGATGACAGGCATGAGCCACCACGCCTGGCTGAAAATGTCTTATTTTTAAAAAAATGAAGAGTGGTCACAGAAATAAAGACTGAATGGACTAAAATTTCAAGGAGGAAAGAGCCCTTCCGAGTTGAACTAGTGATAGGCAGCTATTTTCTTCCCTGAAACATTTGCCCATTTGGGACATGAGGATCAGACTTGGCCCAAGCAGAGAGACTCTACCGGGCAAGAGAGAAAGGAACAGTTTTTGGTGGTTGCAAGGACTTGCTATGGATTAGGACCTAGAGGAGCACAAAATGCAGAGTGTTTTCCCCATGGGACATTTGCTGAGTTCTGAGGCAGTGCAGGAGACCGAGAAGGCAAGTTCCACAGTCTTGCAGTGTTTAGAGAGGAGGCCTGGAGTGAACAAATAGCTGGTCTCCCCAACATAAGATATTTGCCAGGTTTTGCACCTGTGTGGGTTTGGAAGCTAAAGAGCTCCCTTTAAATCTCTGAAGAGCAGAACTTTAAGATCTGAGACACAGACTGACCAGGCTTTCAATCCAAAATCTAAGAGGGCCATTCCTAAGGAACAAGGACAACCAGGAGGGGATTGAGTTTTACTGCAATTGCAACACTGCCCCAACCCAGTTCAGTACTTAATTGCATCGAATGACTAGCTCCTGCAGGGAATAACAAGATTTGAAGTCCCTATCCTTCTTTTATACCCAATATGTGACATACAATTAAAAATCATAAACCATGCAAAAAATGGAGAAATATGGGGCTAATACATAAAAGAAAAATAATAAAAGCAGACCCACAGATGATCCAGATATTGGAACTGGCAAAGATTTTTAAATAACTTGGTTAATGTGTCAAACAGAGAAGAAGATGGACAAAAAAGAAGCAAATGTAGAGAATATCAACAGAGTTGGAATCTATTAAAAGAGAATGAAAGGAGCCTATTGAACTGAAAAATATCCCTGAAATTACAAACTCATTGGATGGATTTCATAAACATTGATAGAAGTAAAGGATAAAATCACAATCGAATTTAGAAATTAAGTCATATCAGAAAACAGATTTAGTGAACTTAATAGGTTAAAAGGAGGTACCTAAACTGAAGTACAGAGAAAAAAAAGAGAATGGAAGCTAAGAAACATGGGACTATATGAATAATTCAAGTTACAGAAGAAGTGGAGAGAGAAGTTAGGTCCAGAACAAGCGGAAAATGACCCAAACGTATATACAGCAATAAAAACAAACAAACAAAACACCACTAATATATGTACCGACATTGATGAATGTCAAAGACGTGGCTGGGCACAGTGGCTCATGCCTGTAACCCCAGCACTTTGGGAGGCCAAGGTGGGCAAATCACTTGATGCCAAGAGTTGGAGACCAGCCTGGCCAACATGGTGAAACCCCGTCTCTACTAAAAATACAAAAATTAGATGGGTGTAGTGGCACGTGCCTGTAGTCCCAGCTACTCAGGAGGCCAAGGCATGAGAATCACTTGAACCCAGGAGGCGGAGGTTGCAGTAAGCTGAGATCGCACCACTGCACTCCAGCTTGGGTGACAGCAAGACTGTCTCAAAAAAAAAAAAAAAAAAAAAAAAAAGTCATACTGAGTAAAGAAGCCAGACATGAAAGAGTTCATACTTATGATTCTATTTTATGAAGTTTAAGAACAGGCAAAACGAAGTTACAGAGAAGTCAAAGCAGTGCTTATGTCTGGAGGGTCCTGATGGAAAGGTGTGTGAAGATGGAGGGGAAAAGGTTCACCATGGTGCCCTTACAACCACGTATGTCTCTACATGGGCCACATGGGCAAGGCTGGACCACAGTCTGACAGCCACTATGGTGTGCTTAGGGACTGCTTGGCCACTTGACACAGGGGAACATTTTGGGTAGATGGGAATGTCCTGCGTTTTGATCTGGGTGGTGATTATGTTTGTGTATGTATTTATCAAAACGGATCAAGCTGTACACTTAAGATTTGTGCCACACAGTGTAAACTGTACCTCAATTTTTAAAAAAGAACCACCAGACAACAAACAAGAATTCTTGAAAATTGAGATTATCAGGCCGGGCACGATGGCTCACACCTGTAATCCCATCACTTTGGGAGGCTGAGGTGGGCATATCACCTGAGGTTGGGAGTTTGAGACGAGCCCAACCAACATGGAGAAACCCTATCCCTACTAAAAATACAAAATTAGCCAGGTGTGGTGGCAGATGCCTGTAATCCCAGCTACTTAGGAGGCTGAGGCAGGAGAATGGCGAGAACCCAGGAGGCAGAGGTTACGGTGAGCGGAGATCGCACCATTGCACTCCAGCCTGGGCAACAAGAGCAAAACTCCCTCTCAAAAGAAAAGAAAAAAGAAAATTAAGATTATCACCAAAATGAGGCTGAGCACGGTGGCTCACACCTGTAATCCCAACACTTCGGGAGGCCGAGGTGGGCAGATCACCTGAGGTCAGGAGTTTAAGGCCAGCCTGGCCAACATGGTGAAACCCCATCTCTACTAAAAATACAAAAATTAGCTGGGCATGGTGGTGCGCGCTTCTAATCCCAGCTACTCGGGAGGCTGAAGCACAAGAATCACTTGAACCTGGGAGGCAGAGGTTGCAGTGAGCTGAGATCACGCCACTGCTCTTCAGCCTGAGCGACAGAGTGAGACTTTGTCTCAAAAAAAAAAAAAAAAAAAAAATCACCAAAATGGAAAATTCAATAGAAGGGCTGGAAAATAAATCTCCCAGAACACAAGGCAAAATATGAAAAGACAAAGAGGATGATGAGCCCAGTCTAGGTCTAACACCCTAATAGCAGGCATTCTGGTGAGTAAACAAACCTGGAAAGCTGTTCCTGATGGTGATAAAAGAAGTGGCAGTCGAGTGCAGTGGCTCATCCCTGTAATCACAGCACTTTGGGAAGCTGAGGCAGGAGGATCAAGGCCAGGAGTTCAAGGCTGCAGTGAACCATGATCACACCACTGCACTCCAGCCTGGGTGACAGGCAAGAGCTTGTCAAAAAAAAAACAAAAAAAAAAAACAAAAACTGGGCACTGTGGCTTATATCTATAATCCTGGAAATTTGGAAGGCCAAAGTGGGAGGATTGCTTGAGCCCAGGAGTTGGAGACGAGCCTGGGCAACACAGTGAGAGCCCCCCCTACAAAAAATCAAAAAATTAGGGCCGGGCACAGTGACTCGCGCCTGTAGTCCCAGCACTTTGGGAGGCTGAGGCGGGTGGATCACCTGAGGTCAGGAGTTCGAGACCAGCCTGGACAACATGGTAAAACCCCATCTCTACTAAAAACACAAAATTAGCCAGGTATGGTGGCACGTGCCTATAGTCCCAGCTATTTGGGAGGCTGAGGCAGGAGAATCGCTTGAACCTGGGAGGCGGAGGTTGCAGTGAGCCAAGATGGCGCCATTGCACTCCAGCCTGGGCAACAAGAACGAAACTCCGTCTCAAAAAATAAAAATAAAATTATTTAAAAATCAAAAAATTAGCTGGGTGTAGTGGCACATGCCTGTAACGCTCAGCTACTCAAGAGGCTGAAGTGGGAGGATGGCTTGAGTCCGGCAGGTCAAGGATGCAGTGAGCTGAGATGGTGCCACTGCACTCCAGCCTGGGAAACAGTGAGATATTGTCTCAAAAAAAAGAAATGGTCGTTAAATAAGAGATAGCATTGATCATTCTCAGCAAATTAACACAGGAACAGAAAACCAAACACCGCATGTTCTCACTAATAAGTGGGAGTTAACAATGAAAACACATGGACACAGAGAGGGGAACATCACACACCGGGGCCTGTCGGGGGTTGGGGGCAAGGTGAGGGAGAGCACCTATTGTATGTGGGGCTTAAAACCTAGATGATGGGTTGATGGGTGCAGCAAACCACCATGGCACGTGTATACCTATGTAACCTGCATGTTCTGCACATGTATCCCAGAACTTAAAGGAAAATTTTTAAAAATGAGATGGCATTATATGTCTCATTAATCAACTAAAACATTGTTTAAGCAATATCCAACAGTTTGTTATTGATGGTGTAAACTGGTACAGTCTTTTGGGGGAGCGATAGTGTCATCAGTCATCTCTGTCCTTATCTTTTGCCCGGGTAATTTCACTGTTGCAAATTCATCATAAAATAACGTCTGAATCTGTTTGAGCTGTTAGGACAAAATACCATAAAGTAGGTAGTTTATCAACAACAGAAATTTATTTTCTCACAGTTCTGGAGGCTGGGAAGTCCATGATAAGACACAAGCGGATTCAGTGTCGGGTGAGGGCCTGCCTGTGATGCACAGACAGTGCCTTCTAGCTGTGTTCTCACGTGGTTGAAGGGGCCGAATCTCGGGGTCGTTTGATACCTGCACTAATCCCATTCATGAGAGCGCTCCCTTCAAACTCTGTTCACCCCCAAAGGCCCATCTCCTAATACCATCATCACCTTGAGGGATTAGGATTTCAACACGAATTTGGGGGGTCACATTCAGATCAGAAGTTACATATAACTTAAAAAGAACAAAAACGTGGAATTCATGGAGATGTTCATTGCAGTATGGATTACACTGAAAAACTGTAAACAACCTAGATGCCCAGTAAAAGGGAAACAACCAAGAAAAGTCTGTGTCTTGTTCACTCGCTGGCAGGAAACATAGAGCAGGCACGGAAAGGAAAGGGACTCGAGGAATGCGCTGTACCAACAGGAGGCAGCACCCCTTTGCCGAGAGGCGCACCGACAGAAACCTAAGGCTACCTGGGCCGGAGCCGGGTGAGGCCGCGGAGAACGCACCCGGCTACGCGGCTGCCGAGACGGAGGAGGGCGTTTCGACCACTGCCCGATTATGCGCTTACTCAAGTAGGATTCCGAAAAAATTCAGTCGCGCGTCCCTCCTGAGGTTCCGAGCTAGACAGGCCCGGCCCGGGCTGGTGCGGCTGCGCACTGCAGCCCAGCGGAGCGGGGCCCGGGAGGCGTCCGGCTGGGACCGCGGCGGCCAGAGCTCCTGTCAGCTCTGCTGGGCACACGCAGGCCGTGGCGGGCGGCGCGGCTGTCCCCGCCCCGCACGCTGCTGGGCCCGGCGGCCTCAGAGGCTGGCGGACTCGCGCGGGGCGGGCGCAGCGGAGCACGCCGGCGGCCCGGGGCCCAGCGGGAGCGCGGCTGCGGCGCGCGGAGCAGGGGGCTACGGGTGGGCGGGCGCCCGCCTTCGTCTGCGTCGCTGCCTGCGCGCGGGCCGCCGCCCCCGGGCGCGTGAGAGCCGGCAGCTTGGCCGACTGGGCCCGGAGCGGCGCGGAGGCCAGGCGCTGACGGTAACGGGCCGGGTGCGCGCGCGGGAGGGCTCCGGCTGCCCCGACAGAGGCCGGGCTCGGGCTCGGGCGGCGGGAGCGCGAGCGGCGCTGCGGCGTCAGAGGGGCCAGGAAGGGGCTGGAGGCTGCCTGAGGCCCGGACCTGGCGCCTGTCTCTGCGGTCCCCGGGGCCGACGAAGTCGGAGCGGGCCGGGAGGGGGTCGGGAGGGAGCCGGGCGGGCGGCCAGAGACCCGGCGGCGGGTGCCTGCCCTCTGTGATCCGACTCTTAGCCCAGCTCCACCCACACTGGCCTGGACCCAGTCTCTAAGGGCTGAAAATATTGCCCGGAGGCTCCCGAGCAGAATCAGATCGCGCTAAGTAGGGCACAACGCAGAGGCGACGAAGCTCCTCGGCCCCAGGGCCCGCGGAGCAGACTCCGGAGCGCGGTCCCGCCCACGCTCGGCTCTGCAGTTAGCGTCCTCCCTCCTGCTGAGCAGGCAAGCGGTGGCCCGAGGGCGGTGGCGGCGGGGGGCACGGGTCCTCTGAAGTTGCCTCGCAGCTGAGCACTGGGCCCCGTCTCTCCCTTCCCAGGGGGCCTTCGGCATCACTGCAGGCTTCCTAGGGGTCCCCTAAGTGCTCTGCAAACCGCGGCTGGAAATTTCTCACTGCAGGAAACAGTAGACAAACAGGGAGAACACATAGGGCTTGCTTTATGCTAGAAACACAAGCATCTTTCTTCTTTATTAGAAAGAAACTCATTCTGTGTTTCTGAGAAAGGATTTATGCCAGGCACTGTTTCTGGTGAGTGCCAGTTTGACCTGAAAGGGCACCGAGAAAGGCTTTCCTATCAGTCTCTTTGGGTTCTGGCTAAACTTTTAAATCAAACAAAATAGAGACTAGCTTATTCACCTGAAACTAGAAGCACATGGCCGAGGAGCCTGAACAGGCACCTCCTATCTAGGCAGGAAAGCTGTGTAATCAGGAGCTTGTGTGGTGCACTCCAGTCAGAGCTGGGACTCTTATCCTGGGCCCGTTTTTCATAGCACCAGCCAAAGGAGAGCGTCCTCTCCACGCTAGGGGCAGAGCTGCTACCAGGACCAGGTGGGCCAGCCCCAGATGTGCTACTTGTGCTACTTGGAGCCAGGCAAATGGGTGTTCCTTTGGAACAGCCCTCAGGAACTCACTGGGGCATTTGGTGGAAAGACTGCCACGGGCATTTTGCATGCTGGAGCTACAGATGGTGTCCTTCCTGCCAGGTGTGTGTGGAGGCCAGTATGAAGCTGAAAAAGCAGGTGACAGTGTGTGGGGCTGCCATCTTCTGTGTGGCAGTCTTCTCACTCTACCTCATGCTGGACCGAGTGCAACACGATCCCACCCGACACCAGAATGGTGGGAACTTCCCCCGGGTGAGTCGTGCCTGGTTGCTGATTTCTTTGTATACAAGTCACCTGGGCTCAGGGTATGCGCCTCCCACCCCCCACTGGAGGGTAATGTCAGTACAGGACAGGGGCCTTCCTTCCCAATAGTCAGGTTTTGTAGAAACCCTGAGCTAAAAACAGTGATGGCGAAAAGAAGGAAGGAAGAAAAAAATGGCAGAGTATTGTCACTCTGTTCTCCTGAATTCTTTTCTTTTCTTTCTTTCTTTCTTTCTTTCTTTTTTTTTTTTTTTTGAGACAGAGTCTTGCTCCGTTGCCCAGCCTTGAGTGCAGTGGCGCAATCTTGGCTCACTGCAACCTCCGCCTCCCAGGTTCAAGCGATTCTTCTGCCTCAGCCTCCCGAGTAGCTGGGACTACAGGAGCCTTCCACCATGCCCGACTAATTTTTGTATTTTTAGTAGAGACGAGGTTTTGCCATGTTGGCCAGGCTGGTCTTGAACTCCTGACCTTAGCTGATCCACCCGCCTCAGCCTCCCAAAGTGCTGGGATTACAGGTGTGGGCCACCATGCCCAGCCCCTCCTGAATTCTTGGCAGACATTGCTAATTGATTGCAGCATTCTTTGCCATTAAGCCCTGTTGAAATCCTTCTCAGCGTAGGCAACGCCGATTGTTGAGAATAGGGAGGTGAAAGGAAATCTTTGCCATCCCTGAGCTAGAGAGTGATGGTTCTCCCAACGCAAGTGGAGTGTAGTCCTCAGTGGTGATGTGCACAGCTCCCTTTATCTGAACGGTGTCATCTATCCCTGTAGGCTCATGGTCTGGCGTTGACTGATGAGGGAAGAACTGTAGTCAGGCCTCAGCTGGTAGACCCCAAGCAGAGACCCTCCCTGTGGCATAAGGAGCTGCGTGTGATTGCTTTTTGGTTTTTGGCAGAGCCAAATTTCTGTGCTGCAGAACCGCATTGAGCAGCTGGAGCAGCTTTTGGAGGAGAACCATGAGATTATCAGCCATATCAAGGACTCCGTGCTGGAGCTGACAGCAAACGCAGAGGGCCCACCCGCCATGCTGCCCTACTACACGGTCAATGGCTCCTGGGTGGTGCCACCAGAGCCCCGGCCCAGCTTCTTCTCCATCTCCCCCCAGGACTGCCAGTTTGCTTTGGGGGGCCGGGGTCAGAAGCCAGAGCTGCAGGTAAGAGTCAGAGCTGGCAGGGATGTACAGCGGCCATGAGTGGGGTACTGAGCTGCAATTCACCTGGCAGATGCTCACTGTGTCGGAGGAGTTGCCGTTTGACAATGTGGATGGTGGTGTGTGGAGGCAAGGCTTCGACATCTCCTACGACCCGCACGACTGGGATGCTGAAGACCTGCAGGTGTTTGTGGTGCCCCACTCTCACAATGACCCAGGTGAGGGCCCTGCAGACTCCTGGGAGCTGGAGTGTGGAGTGGGATTTCTGATGGCCAATACAAGGGAGGGACGTCGAGGAAGATGGTGGCATCCTCAGGGGACCCTACATTGGCTCTAGGCTGGATCAAGACCTTTGACAAGTACTACACAGAGCAGACCCAACACATCCTCAATAGCATGGTGTCTAAGCTGCAGGAGGACCCCCGGCGGCGCTTCCTCTGGGCAGAGGTCTCCTTCTTCGCCAAGTGGTGGGACAACATCAATGCCCAAAAGAGAGCGGCAGTCCGAAGGCCAGTACCAGGCGGGGAGGCATGGGAGGGCATCATCTGAGCCCCAGGCTGGGTGGACGGGTCTTACCTTAAGCTGTGGGTGCCAGGGTGGCAGGGAGAGGCCCAGAGAGCTGTGGAAGAGTTGAGTGATGGCGGAGGGAGGGAAGGCAAAAACAGGTAGAGGTTCCGAGATAAACGGGGCCAGGATAACCTGGAGGTTGGCTGCAAGAAAAGGAGGGAAAGTGTGTGTTCTCTTGGTCCTGGGATTTGGAGAACTGGTTCAGTGAGGCCAGTGCACACAGGCCCTGGACATTTTCTGGTTGGCAGGACTGGGCAAAGTGTCCTGCTCCATCCTGAGTGTGAGTCCTTAACTATAGGCTGGTGGGAAACGGGCAGCTGGAGATTGCGACAGGAGGCTGGGTGATGCCGGATGAGGCCAATTCCCACTACTTTGCATTGATTGACCAGCTCATTGAAGGACACCAGTGGCTGGAGAGAAATCTTGGTAAGTCCAGGCCCAGGCATGGGGGTCTGCCCCCCGGGCTGGGCCCACAGCGATATGGCAGGGGGCTGTGAGGCACAGGGATCGACGGGGTGGTTCCTTTCTACGCAGATCCCACCATGTGGGCCTGGTGTGATGTCATCTGTCCACTCACTACCAGGACAAGAGCTGGGGTTCCAGCACCTGGGAGGCCGAGAGGCCAGCCCCTGAGGTGTATTCAGGGCCTCTCTGGCTTCCATGCCCTACCCAGGTGCAACGCCCCGCTCTGGCTGGGCAGTGGATCCCTTTGGATACAGCTCCACCATGCCTTACCTGCTGCGCCGTGCCAACCTCACCAGCATGCTGATTCAGAGAGTGCACTATGCCATCAAGAAGCACTTTGCTGCCACCCACAGCCTAGAGTTCATGTGGAGGCAGACATGGGGTAAGGCCAGGTAGGGTAGAGGGGGTCACTGCAGCATAGTCTTCACTGGGGAATAGCAGGGATATCAGAACTAAGACCCCCACTGTTCTTCAGAGCAGACCTGCAGGCACTGGTGTGGACTGCCAGAAATGGTCGCACCCTCTGGTTAGGGGAGGGTCACATTGACCTCTGGCCTCTACAGGGCCTGCTGTCCCAAGGGTTTCAGCGTGCCCTGTGTGCCTGTCCCCTGAAGGAGCCCCTCATGTCTTTCTCCCTGGCCTACACACTCTCTCCAGCCCTAGGTCCAGTTACAGCCTCACGGTCTATCAGGGCTGCCTTTAGCCTGAGCAGATCCTTGCCCTCCTGACGTCCAGAGGCTGCCTGCTGGTGACCACGTGGTGTGTCTCTGCAGACTCGGACTCCAGCACAGACATCTTCTGTCACATGATGCCCTTCTACAGCTATGACGTCCCCCATACCTGCGGCCCGGATCCCAAGATCTGCTGCCAATTTGATTTCAAACGCCTGCCTGGTGGGCGCATCAACTGCCCTTGGAAGGTGCCACCCCGGGCCATCACAGAGGCCAATGTGGCAGAGAGGTATCTGCTTCCAGCCCTTTCACTTCACAGAGGAATCAGGAGGCCTGGCTCTGGTCTGGGCCGTGCCACGTGGAGGGTGGGCTCAGGTGGTGAGTTGAGGCTCGCAGCGTCTGCGGCAGCAGCTCCTTACTAAGTCTCCTGAAAAACTGGAACCACCTTTCGCAGAATGCTTTCATTTTCTCACATGAGTACTTTTTGATGCCCTAACAAACTGCCAGGGCCAGCTGACAACTTAGAGGTGAATGATTCCCAGGTTAGATGTATCTTACAAACTTCAGGCTCATGTGCCTTCATTTAGTGCCAGGGTTCTGACTTGGCTTTAAGTCAACCACGAGAATCCTGTTCAGATCCACATTCAGTCCCACGAGATAGCCTCCAGCCTCTGAGAAAACAGACCTGTCCCTTTTGAGAGAATTTAAGGACCCCTAAAGATATCACTCTTGCTGAAATCAGGCCTGGGGGAAAAGTGTTAGGTAAGAGTTGATCCAAACAACAATTTAGTCAGAACCTTAAGAATACAACAAGTTGGATTGGTTTTTATGTTGCAATGCTCTGATTTCTCCCTGATGTCCAAGAGTTGAAACATGTGACCAAAAGGGAAATAAAGTGGTCTTTTGTTTCCAGAAGTCTAAATGCCGATTCCAGGCAAGAATCTAGGGCTATGAAGGCATGACTTTTCTTAAAGCAGCAGTTGTGATCAGTGATGCTGGCCTAGGTTTATAAGAACAGGCTCTGAAAGGTAACCGTTTTCTCCTTTGAAAGTCTTACTAGACTGATAAGTTAGTGGAAAGTGGTATTTGAGGAATCCTCTCATGAGAACGAAGTAGAAAAGTACAAGCTGGGCCAGCGCCGCTAAGTAGATTAGTTGACTCTTTGGACTGTGATATTTATAACATGCCAGTTAAAGTAGGAAGGGGCTTCTGCTGATGTGCCACAGGGCTGTTTTTCTACTGATTTTGCCAATAATTTGGATGAAAAGAAAATAAATGTTTGTATATAGTTCCCATTATGTACCAGGCACTATTCTAAGTGTTTAACAAATATTCATTCATTGATTTTATTTTATTTATTTAATTTTAATTTTTTTTTTCTTTTTGAGATGGAGTCTGTCACCCAGGCTAGAGTGCGGTGGTGCGATTTCAGCTTACCGCAACCTCCGTCTCCTGGGTTCAAATGATTATCCTGCCTCAGCCTCCTGAATAGCTGGGATTACAGGTGTGCGCCACCGCACCCGGCTAATTTTTGTATTTTTAGTAGAGACAGGGTTTCACCATATTGGCCAGGCTGGTCTTGAATTCCTGACCTCAGGTGATCTGCCTGCCCCGGTCTCCCAAAGTGCTGGGATTACAGGTGTGAGCCACTGCGCTCAGACCATTCAATCCATTTTAATTCTCATAACATTATATGGGTATCTACTGATGTTATCCTTATTTTGCTAGAAATGGAGGCTCAGAGAGGTTACTTGCCCACGGTCACTCAGGTAGTACTTGTGGAGCTGGTGTGATGTGGCTCCGGGGTCCAGACCCTTAACTTTGGTGCTGCATCGCTAACTGGTGGGCAGAATGAGGCAGGAGTGTCAGAACCAGGATCCCAAAAGATCTCAACAGCCTAGCCTAAAAAACAACATGCCAGCTGTCAGAACTGCCCAGAGAACACTGGATTCCCCTGGGGCTGGGATTCACGTGCAGGAGGTGTTCGTTTGCGCCGAACCACTCCTTGATGGATGGGATGTCTTCTAGGGGCTTGCTGGCGGGATGGCTGTGCGTGGTGCTCTTTTACTGGTGAGACTTCATGTTGGGCCCATGTTTTTTTCCTGCCCCAGGGCAGCCCTGCTCCTGGACCAATACCGGAAGAAGTCCCGGCTCTTCCGAAGCAACGTCCTCCTGGTGCCTCTTGGAGATGACTTCCGATATGACAAGCCCCAGGAGTGGGATGCCCAGTTCTTCAACTACCAGCGGCTCTTTGACTTCTTCAACAGCAGGCCTAACCTCCATGTGCAGGTGTGAGGGGCACTTGGCTGGGGAGGGGGCCTCACAGTGCTGCAGCCCATCCCTTCCTGTGAGACCGTGCCCTGGGTTCCCAACTCGGGCAAGGTGCCCCCCCCCCCCCTTTTTTTTTTTTTGAGATGGAGTCTCGCTCTGTTGCCCAGGCTGGAGTTCAGTGGTGCGATCTCGGCTCACTGCCAGCTCCACCTCCCGGGTTCACGCCATTCTTCTGCCTCAGCCTCCCGAGTAGCTGGGACTACAGGTGCCCACCACCACGCCCAGCTAATTTTTTGTAGTTTTAGTAGAGATGGGGTTTCACTGTGTTAGCCAGGATGGTCTCGATCTCCTGACCTCGTGATCCACCCGCCTCGGCCTCCCAAAGTGCTGGGATTACAGGCGTAAGCCACCATGCCCAGCCGAAGGTGCCCCTTTTATGTCAGAATTAATTCCCAGGCTCCCCTACTTCTGTTAAGTCTAGAATGGCAGGATGTACAGTTCCTGCTTCTGAGGCCAGAGCCCCTGCCTCACCCCCAGCTGCAGCACTGTGGCCACAATTTCCAAGAGGCTCTAGAACTGATGGGAGTGGGTTTTTGGGGTTCCCACAGGCCCAGTTTGGCACTCTTTCTGACTATTTTGATGCTCTGTACAAGAGGACAGGGGTGGAGCCAGGGGCCCGGCCTCCAGGGTTTCCTGTGCTGAGCGGGGATTTCTTCTCCTATGCGGACCGGGAGGATCATTACTGGACAGGCTATTATACTTCCCGGCCCTTCTACAAGAGCTTAGACCGAGTCCTGGAAGCCCACCTGCGGTGAGACCCTGTCCCCGCTTCCAGGCTGGAGGGGGAGAGTCAGCCTTCGGGGTTTAAGGAGGGGCTGGATCGGCTCAGAAGGGAATAGATAGACCCAGAGGCCAGGGCAGGTAGAGAAGGGGTGGGAAGGAAGGAGGCTGGACTGGCAGAGTGTGGGTGGGCCCTGGCTAGTGGTGTAGGCTGGCAGCTAACTTCTCTCTCTGGGCAGGGGGGCAGAGGTTCTGTACAGCCTGGCTGCAGCTCACGCTCGCCGCTCTGGCCTGGCTGGCCGGTACCCACTGTCTGACTTCACCCTCCTGACGGAAGCTCGGCGCACGCTGGGGCTCTTCCAGCATCACGATGCCATCACTGGCACGGCCAAGGAGGCTGTGGTGGTGGACTATGGGGTCAGGTGGGAGCCTTCTCTTTTTCCTTGTCAGCTCCCCTGCTCACTGTCCCAAAGAAAGGACACTGGGTGGTCAGGGGGTAGGCCGGCCTAGGGCTTGTCCTGCTGACAAGGCAGACAGCTTGCCTATGGTCATCTTCTCTCCTTCCCTCTCCTGCGCCACCCACAGGCTTCTGCGCTCCCTTGTCAACCTGAAACAGGTCATCATTCATGCAGCCCACTATCTGGTGCTGGGGGACAAGGAGACCTACCACTTTGACCCTGAGGCGCCCTTCCTCCAAGTGGTGAGCCCCTCCTGGGTCTGCATGGGGACCCTCTGGTGTGTGCAGGTCCCATCCCAAGAGCTGCTGGATGGGGGTGCTGCTCCTCTTTTTCCTTCCCCATCCAGATGAGTTCTGTGCCCAGTGCAGCTGCTGGTCCACACCTGGGACAGGCGGGGTGGGAGGAGGCTGAGCCCATAATGGTTCTTCCCTTCCGGCCCACTGAATTCCAGGATGACACTCGCTTAAGTCACGATGCCCTCCCAGAGCGCACGGTGATCCAACTGGATTCCTCGCCCAGGTAACCTGGACTACGCCAGGTGCAGAGAGGCAGAGCCATTCCCTGGCTCTCAGGCCCCTCTGCCCTGGCATGTGCTGAACCAGTGCAGGGCGCTTGCCCTGGCCAGAAGCAGCGGCCTCCTGGGTCAGCCCACCTTCTACGCACAGGTTTGTGGTGCTATTCAACCCGCTGGAACAGGAGCGATTCAGCATGGTGTCCCTGCTGGTCAACTCGCCCCGCCTGCGCGTCCTTTCGGAGGAGGGGCAGCCCCTGGCTGTGCAGATCAGCGCACACTGGAGCTCTGCCACCGAGGCGGTCCCTGACGTCTACCAGGTGAGGTGCGGGCTCGTCAGGTGGGCCTGGCCCTCTGCCCATCGTGGGCCCCTCCCCGCCCGGCGATGCCAACCTCACACCCTCCTGCTTGTGGCCCTGCTACTCTCCAGGCTGAGGACAGGCGTCCTGGGGAGGGGGTTGTCCAGAGGACAGGCACTCTTGGGATTTGAGTGTGTCCTTGAAAAGAAGGGGAAGGTTGGTATGGTAATAGTAATGGTAAAAATAGCAGTTATAATGCCCCATCATTCAGTCATTCAGTCATTCAATGTTTATTGAAAGCTTAATGTGTGGTTACCACTTCATACTTTTTCAAATATCACTTGAGAATCATAAAGTCTGATGAGGAAGAAAGGGCAAATCATATCACCTCCACTTTGGGGGAGGGGCAGAGGCCCCAGCGGTTGCAGGGACTTGCTCAAGCCCTCTGTTAGTAAGCGAATGCCCCAGCACCCCTGTGGCGAAAGCCGTGCCCCCACTTCCTCACCCCTCCTATGCCCACAGGTGTCTGTGCCTGTCCGCCTGCCAGCCCTGGGCCTGGGCGTGCTGCAGCTGCAGCTGGGCCTGGATGGGCACCGCACGCTGCCCTCCTCTGTGCGCGTCTACCTGCACGGCCGGCAGCTGTCCGTCAGCAGGCATGAAGCGTTCCCTCTCCGTGTCATTGACTCTGGCACCAGTGACTTCGCCCTCAGCAACCGCTACATGCAGGTCTGGTTCTCAGGCCTTACTGGGCTCCTCAAGGTAAAAGGCCAGGGTGGTGGGGAAGGGCCAGGGACTAGAGTAGAGCGTGTGTGGTGGTGGCATGTGCAGAGCGGCCTCCCGGCCCTGTGAGCATTCTGCACCTCACCCACAGTGGACCCGGGCCTGGGCCATCTCAGCTCCAGCCTGACAGCATGGGGAAGCAGGGCATGGCTCCTTGGGGAAGCTAGTCCATGTCCTCCCAGGAGGCAGGCCTGACATGCTGGTGTGGGGCCAGGGGTCAGGGCTGTGTTTTTTGGCAGAGCATCCGAAGGGTGGATGAGGAGCAGGAGCAGCAGGTGGACATGCAGGTCCTTGTCTATGGCACCCGTACGTCCAAAGACAAGAGTGGAGCCTACCTCTTCCTGCCCGATGGCGAGGCCAAGGTACCCTAAAGATGCCTTGAACAACCTGGCAGGCCCCGGGAGGTCTCACTAGCAGGGAGGGCAGGAGGGGCACAGGCCTTCCCACAGGTTTATTGCTGCCTGCCAGGGGCCTTGTCTTTCTTGTTCAGCCCAGGGATATCTGGGAATAGGTGCTCTCTTGCCCAGCCCTGGGCTGGCACCTTCCTGCCTTGCCCTCTGTGCTGTAGTTTCAACAGCACTCTGCTCTTTCCCTAGCCCTACGTCCCCAAGGAGCCCCCCGTGCTGCGTGTCACTGAAGGCCCTTTCTTCTCAGAGGTGGTTGCGTACTACGAGCACATTCACCAGGCGGTTCGGCTTTACAATCTGCCAGGTGAGCCTTGCGCATGAGGAAGGGTCCGGAAGGAGGTGTGGGCTCCACAACTGTGGCATATTCTTCCTTCTGCTGCTTCTCTGTTCATACCTCTGTTCCGTATCATTTGAGACAGGGGTGCTCCATTCTCTTGGAGAAAAAGTCATCCAGAAATGCCCTGGGAATTTCTTGGGAGGTTGGACAGAGCCTCTCCCCAGCTTGGCTCTGATCCCCCAGCCCAGCCTCTTAGCTGTGGTTCAGCCTCACACTTCTCCATGCCCCCACTTTGTTCCTGTGCCCAGGGGTGGAGGGGCTGTCTCTGGACATATCATCCCTGGTGGACATCCGGGACTACGTCAACAAGGAGCTGGCCCTGCGCATCCATACAGACATCGACAGCCAGGGTATCTTCTTCACAGACCTCAATGGCTTTCAGGTGACTCCTGGGCCTGGGTCTCGGAGACCCCACAGAGTAGAACTTGGACTCTGCTTTTGCCCCTGTCACAGGCCCTGGGGGATGATCTGCCCTGATGGAGAAAGATGAATGAGAAGCGAGAGTGATCAGGGACTCCTTCAGTCTGGGGACCGCTTGGGCCCACATGGTGCCCGGGTACCCTTGATCTGCTGGCCTTGCCCCCACAGGTGCAGCCCCGACGGTATCTGAAGAAGCTCCCCCTCCAGGCCAACTTCTACCCCATGCCAGTCATGGCCTATATCCAGGATGCACAGAAGCGCCTCACGCTGCACACTGCCCAGGCCCTGGGTGTCTCTAGCCTCAAAGATGGTGAGTAGGGCCCAGGAGTTCTGTAGAGGGTATCAGACAAAAAGAAGACCGTCCCCACCCTCAAGGGCTCCCCGCTCTGGTGGCCTCCCTTGCCTCTTTCTGGACTGCCTCACCTCCATGCTTGGAGAGGGGGCGAGCCATTCAGAGCTCTTGGCACAGGAGGCAGGCACCTGCTGTCCCAGTCCCCTGGTGGCAGCAGCAGTGTAGGCAACTGGGTGAAGTGTCCTACTGGATCCCTTGAAGAACCGTCAGGGTTACAACCCTTGGGGCCAAAGAAAGAAACAAATGTCAAAAAGCAAAGCTAGGCACAGTGGTTCACTCCTGTAATCCCAGCACTGTTGGGAGGCCAAGGCAGAAGGCCAGGAGTTTGAGACCAGCCTGGGCAACAAAGCGAGACCCAAGCTCTACAAAAAAATTTAAAAATTAGCTGGATTTGGTGGCACGTGCCTATAGTCCCAGCTACTCAGGAGACTGAGATGGGAGAATTGCTTGAGCCCGGGAGTTGGAGGCTGCAATAAGCCAAGATTGTGCCACTGCACTACAGCCTGGTGACAGAGCAAGACCCAGTCTGAAAAAAAAGGCAAGAAGCATCAGGGTATTGAACAGTGATTCTCAGCTGAGGTGTGCAACCCTCTTCTGGGTGGGGATGAGAGTAGGGACAGCTTGTAAAGTACACTCAGTGTCATGAAATATTAAGGAAATGAGAAAATTACATATTATTTTCCCACTAGTGATCATTAAAAAAGCCTGACGTTCTTTTTTTTGTTTTTTGTTTTGAGATGGAGTTTCACTCTTTCGCCCAGGCTGGAGTGCAGTGGCGCAATCTCCGCTGACTGCAACCTCCACCTTCCAGTTTGAAGCGATTCTCTTGCCTCAGCCTCCTGAGTAGCTGGGATTACAGGCGCCTGCCACCATGCCCAGCTAATTTTTGTATTTTTAGTAGAGATGCGGTTTCACCATGTTGGCCAGGCTGGTCTGGAACTCCTGATCTTGTGGTCTGCCTGCCTCAGTCTCCCAAACTGCTGGGATTATAGGTGTGAGCCACCACACCCGGCCAAGACTGACGTTCTTAAGAATCAAAACGGGCATGGGGAGCACTGGCCTGGAGTCAGACCCGGGCAGCTGGTCGCGCTGGCAGTTCTGTGTGGCCCCCATATCCTCAGGGCAAAATGAACAGTTTGCACTTGGTGGCATCTGAGGCCCTTGAGATCTGTCTCTGGGAAGAGCCCTTGTGAAGGGCTGAGCCGAGAGCACCCAGTCAAGGCTAGGCGTGGCCCGATGGCTGGCAAGTGCAGGGGCCTGACTCCCTGCTGGGAGGAGTATGCCTTTCTCTGCCAGGAGCAGCCCCTGGTCCATCTGTGTCATGACTCCTAACTGCAGCCCAATATCCCTGACTGGATTTTCTCCTCTACCCCTCTGGGATATGGTGTTTGAAAAAATGACTGTCTTCTATACAAGGGATCCATTTTAGGGTTTTCAGACATCTTTCTGTGATTGTTCTGGGTTAAAAGACCGAGCAACTACACAAGTCAGTAAGGACTGGAGAGGTGAAAGAGAGAACACGGCCATCTGTCCCAGTGGACTGTGGGGGCAGCTGGTGTGGTTTCCCTCGAGATCTTGTACAAGAACAGCTGCACCCACCTCCAACACCTGCACACACTGGGGCCTCTGTCCCCAACACATCAGCCATGCACCGAGCCCCTGCTCCAAGCATACTCTAGAAAATAAAGCAAAGGTGGTCACCTGCCCTATCTTTTTCCCAGGGCAACCCCAGATGACACTTAATATGAGCCTCTGCCTGACTTGCCATCTGGCTGTCCTTTCCAGAGCCCTACTTTTAACACACAGGCAGTCAGAGCTTGAGTCTGACCTGCTGGGGCTGTCTGGCTGTCCAGTGTAGAACAAGGGCAGGAGAGCCTGTGTTTTAGTCACAACAAAACCTACCCAACCTGAGCAAACCTGCCCCAGATTACGGAGGTATGCAGCAACACTACCAACGGCTGTTGATCTAAGTTTTTCGTTTCTGGTTTATTTTGTTGTATGTAACCCGTCCTGATTCGGTTTCCTGCCTGGGCCCCTACTCCTGAGTCCCAGAGCATGGGGGTAAACTGCCAGGGCCAGCCTGCCCCTTTCTGGGCCTCATGCTTCCTCATCTGCAAAATAAGGGCACAGGACCAGCCCCTCATCAGGTTCCCTCCCAGCTGTGGGAACCCGTGACCTCTCCTGAGTGACTCAGCTTCCGTCTCTTGAGCTGGGCTTTTCTGTCAGGGCCTGTGGCTGGGATTCTCCTTTGAAAGGTCAGTGTCTGCTTGGGGGTGGGGGCAGGCCAGCACTCACTGTTTGCTTCCCCAGGCCAGCTGGAGGTGATCTTGGACCGGCGGCTGATGCAGGATGACAACCGGGGCCTAGGCCAAGGGCTCAAGGACAACAAGAGAACCTGCAACCGTTTCCGCCTCCTGCTAGAGCAGCGAACCGTGGGCAGCGAGGTAACATCTGGGGCTGACGCCCAGGGAGCCAGGTCTGGCTAGTCCCTGGGGGTGGCCGGGGGGTCCAGCCTAGGGCTCAAGGAGCGTAGCTGGAGGTGGGCAAGGGAGAGAGAGTAGGGCTGAATTCCTGGGGCGGGGGGAGGCAGTCTGGCGTTTTGTGTCCCATCTCACGCAGCCTGGCACCTTCCTCTCCCAGCAGCGCTCTGTCACCTGTGCCCCTCATGTTCGTCTCCCACTTTCCTCTGTGCTGCCCTCCTCTGCCCTGTCCCAGCATTCTCTAAGCCTATGCTCCAACCCCGCTCATCTCATGGCTTTCTTTGCCCCACCAGCCTGACTTTTTCTCCAAACTGGCAGCCATGTTTAGGGGCTTGATCTTTCACAGCAGCAGGAGCGGTAACCGAGAGGTAAGGGTCGGCTCTGGGAGTGGGGAACTAGTACGAGCAAGGTGTAGCTGCGCCGGAGCCCAGGTGACAGAGCCCGCCGCTCAGTCACTCGTGCGTCAGATAGATATTGAGCACCTGCTTTACTGTGAGGATCCAGAGGGACATAAGTGCAGACAGTGCTGACTCTCCCAGGAGTTTACTCGTGAGTAGGGGTGGCAGAGAAGCCATGTGTGTGAAAATGCAAGGTAGAAAAGGGCTTTGTCTCACTGATGCTGAGGAGCAAGGTAATAATGTGGGCTGAGGAGATCGAGGTCAAGGAGGTGTCACCCAGGTGTGGCTTTGATGAATGGGGGTGTGATTTGAAGATATGAACCAGGGCACAGGGTAGGAGGCAGGAAAGACAGCAGGCTGGGGAACAGCAGTGAGTTCCTTAGTTACGCTGGAGCTACGCTGTCCAGTACGGTGGCCAGTAGCCCTATATGGCTATTTAAATTACAACTAAATCAAGTAAAAAACTTGCTTTCTTATTCCTACTGACCACACTTCAAGTACTCAGTGGCCACAAGTGGCTAAGTGGCTGCCGTATTAGACCATGCGGTGTCGGATATTTCCATCCTTGCAGAATGCCCTCTTGGCTGGTGCTGGGCTAGAGTGCTGGGGGGAGATCAGGGCAGACGGCAGAGCACCTTGAGTGCCTGCTAAGGGATCTGGACCTTATCCTGGCTAGGAAAGGTCCAGGCTAAGGAAAGAGCTGAGCAAGGAGGGACACTGTCAGAACTCTGCTCTCAGCATGTCAGGCTGACAGTATGGAGCAGGTTGGATCTGTGGGAAGGGAGACTGGAGGAGGGTGACAGTGGGAGGCTGTTCAGGCAGGACATGCTGGCTGCTTGAACTAGGCCAGAGGCTGGAGAAGTTGCCGGTGGCTATGAGGACACTGCCCAGGTGAGACGGAAGAGAGTTTAGCATTACCTGGGAATGCAGAGGGAAGTGAGAGATGCTGGGTGCTTGGAAGAAGGGGGATGCCAGGGACAGAAGTCCAGAATATTCAGCCCAGGCCTGTGAGTCTGACGTCCACGTGAGGTGCTAAGGAGTAGCCCTGCTGGCAGAGCCCCTGCAGCGCTGGGCCTGAGAGCCAGGCTGGCACTGTGGATGTGGAGTCACTGTGAAGCCACAGGATTACCCAGAGCACTCTGGATTGGAGGCCCATGCTCCATGGTGAGGCCTGCGTCTGCCTGTCTGCCATCCTCCCTGCACTGTGGATCCATGTGTGAGGGGAGACATGGCTGATGGGAGTGTGTTGCTCATGATGGTGTTATGTGAGCAAGGAACTAAAAAGTAGATAAGAAACGGCTTAGTGAAATAGCCCTCTGAGTTAGGTGAGATGGCAAATGTCCACACTTGAAGGGTTAGCAGAACCTCGCCTGGAGCCAGGCATGCCCTTGAGTCCAGGCGCACCAGGAAAGCTCTTTCCAAAGGAACTGACCTGGGTGTGCTTTTATCCTGCCTCATCCTCTCCCCCCAGCCTGGCTTTGGTCCCTCACCAATATCTCGGGTCAACCTTGCAGGTCCAAGATAGCCACTCTACCAGCTACCCATCCCTTCTCAGCCACCTGACCTCCATGTACCTGAACACCCCGGCACTCGCTCTGCCTGTAGCCAGGACACAGCTCCCAGGCCCTGGTCTGCGCTCATTTCGTCCTCTGGCGTCCTCACTGCCCTGTGACTTCCACCTGCTCAACCTGCGTACGCTCCAGGCTGAGGTGAGTGTCCCTCAGCGCAACATGCTGAGAGCAGAGTTCTGATGGTGTCCCTCCCTGCTCAGCTCCTTCCTTAGCCTCCAGGATGAGGTCCAGACCCCTTAGCAGGTATTCGGCTCCAAACCTCCAGGACCAGGTTCTGGCCTTTCCTTACCCACATGCCTCCCTGTGCCAGCACTGCCTCTGGGCAGAGGCGCTGCTACATCTCCGATCTCTGAAAGCCCTGCGCCCACTTCCCTGGGCACTGTCTGTCATCCAGGAGGACACCCTGCCCTCGGCGGAGACCGCACTCATCTTACACCGCAAGGGTTTTGACTGCGGCCTGGAGGCCAAGAACTTGGGCTTCAACTGCACCACAAGCCAAGGCAAGGTGAGTAGGGTGGGGAAACAGAGCACCTGGGAATGGCAGGCGTGAGCTTGGTAAGACTGGGCTGAGATTCGGTGACAGGCTGGGAGAAGAAAGTGTCACTCCAGGGCTTTCTGGAGAGAAGGGGGGAAGCTGTAGACATGTTTTCAGAGCTCCGGAGGCCTGGCAGGGGGAGTTTCAGACAAGGTAGATCGCTTGAGAACTTTTGTTCGCTGAGCAGGGACCTCTATCAAGCAAAGTGGAAAAGACCGGAAATAGAAAACCAGAACCCCATCCCGTTGTTACTTTGTAAAAGCTCTTAGCAGCCAGCACTGATAAATGTCCCCAGGTGCCAGGTCCTCTGCTGGGCTCCAGTGTTTCAGAAGTGAACCAAGACATGGTCACTGTTCTGACAGAGCTCACAGCCCAGTGAAACGGTTCTTACCCGGAGATCTGTAGGCAGGCTTTAGGGTTGAGCAAATCTCAGCAAGCCCGTGAGACTGGATGCACACTCATGTGTAAGAAGGCGTGGTGTTGCTGAGAGGGGCCAGCTGGAACTGGAGTGCAATGGCATGATCTCGGCTCACTGCAACCCCTGCCTCCTGGTTCAAGCGATCCTCCTGCCTCAGCTCCCAAGTAGCTGGGATTACAGGCACCTGCCCCCATGCCCAGCTAATTTTTATATTGTTAGTAGAGATGGGGTTTTGCCATGTTGGCCAGGCTGGTCTCGAACTCCTCACCTCAGGTGATCCACCCACCTTGGCCTCCCAAAGTGCTGGGATTACAGGTGTGAGCCACTGCACCTGGCTGAGATTCTTAAAGAGGTAACAAATTGTAGATGAACAGCCACGTTCTTTAGTGTCTTGGCACCCAGCACAACCCTGCACCTTCTCTTCTCTCCACAGGTAGCCCTGGGGAGCCTTTTCCATGGCCTGGACGTGGTATTCCTTCAGCCAACCTCCTTGACATTACTGTACCCTCTGGCCTCCCCGTCCAACAGCACTGACGTCTATTTGGAGCCCATGGAGATCGCTACCTTTCGCCTCCGCTTGGGTTAGGGCTTCTTGTGGCCTGAAGAGGAAGTTCATTCACAGAGACTGCCTCTTAACATGAAGATCATTGGACAAGCCACACGGGTATCCCATCCCGATCTGCCTCCCAGAACTGTGACACATTGGGCTCTGCCCTCATTTTCTGTTTATTGCTGCTGCTGTGTTTTGGGGGCAACCCACAAACCCAGTGATGGGTAAATAGGGCAGACGCTAGTGAGATCAGGGAGAGAAGGCCCTTGGTCAGAGTGGGCAGTGCCAGGCTCTGCTTTGGGTTGTGAGCGGACACCCAGCTGGGCACAGGCTCAGGCACCCATCCTTTTTCCAAACAGGGATATAGAAGAAGTGGAAGCAGACAGAAGAGGTAAGGGAGGCTAAGTGGGTAACAGCCCAGCATCAGGGTCACTGTGGCAACAGCCGGCTCTAGGGGAATCCTGTGGTTATGTAGAGACTCCATGTCCTGGTGTGATGAGCAGGATCAGAGTGATTCTGGGAGGACAGGGATGGGGACCCAGAGTTAGCAGTGGGGATGGAGCAGTAGAAGGAATCACTATTTCTCCTAGGAGTCCGAAGGCCTCACTGCTTTCTGTGATGGCTTTGCTGTAAGTGCCGCCTGGCCTGCATGCATTGGCTAAGAGGCTGCAGAGTGGCAGGAAGGACTTGCTAGAGATTGTCATGGTCAGAGGTCATAGGTCACTTCAGGTAGCAAGACCCCTGGCAAACTGGGTACTTGGCCTATGTACTGATTTGTGGGGTGGTGGCAGGGGCGTGGGGTCCTCCGCCCTTCCTGACTCCTCTTTGGCTTCTATGCTCTGTACACTGCTGTCCCCAAGAGCTCTTTCTTATTATGGCAGGGAGTGGGGATTGGTCCTACTTTCTTTCTCTGGAAAGGAAAGCCTCCAAGACCCCATGTGCTTGGGCAGCTTGAGAAGGCATTCAGCACCACACCTAGCCGGCAGACCTTGAAGCCCCACCTTTAGTCTATCCTGCAGAGGTATTCAGTTCCTGGCACAGGGGACTAGGGGCATGTGGAGTATATGAAGAGACAGTATGGCTGTGCAGGAGCCTTCATTTCAGCTTCAATTAATAGGGAAAAATTTATGATAGCTCTATAGATGCTGAAAAGGTATTTGGTAAGATTTAAAATCCATCCCTTATTAAAACTCTTAGTAAATTAAGTCTGGAAAGAAACACACTAATCTAGATAAAGGTCTGTTTGAGAAACCAACAGTTATGGCTTTCTAAAGAGTCAGACACCACAGGCATTCCCATTAAAGTCAGAAACTAACCAAAGGCATGCTATTATTCAGCAGTGTCCCGGCACTACTAACCCCTGCAACAAGCCAGATGAGGAAAATAAGGAAGAATTATAATTGTCATTATTTGTAGACAATAAAACTGCCTACCTGTAAAACCTAAGAATCAACTGAAGACCTGTTAAGAGTATTCTGTAAGTCAGCCCAATGATACACATCATGTTCCTGTCTACATACTGGTTTTCCCCAAATCAGCTGATAAATTCAGTGCAATTCCAATGAGATTAATACTTTGGAATTGACAGTTCTAAAGTGCATTTGGGAGAGTGAATGTGTGAGAACACTAAGACCACTCTGAACGATGATAATGAGTTGGGGGGTGGACTGCTGAGGGGGAAAAGGCACACGTCCTGCCAGATTCCCAGAGGATTCTCACGCCACCATTACCTCACTCAGTGTGACCTGGAGGGGCTCAGACAGACGGGAGAGTCCAGAAACAGACCCAGGGCTACAGGAATTTAGTATATGGTAAGAGGGATGTTTTAAGTGGGGAAAAAGGTGGATTATTTAATAAATAGTACTTTTAGACAACTAGCTATCAAAGCTAGATCTCGGTCGGGTGCGATGGCTCACGCCTGTAATCCCAGCACTTTGGGTGGCCAAGGCGGGTGGATCACTTAAGGTCAGGAGTTCGAGACCAGCCTGGCCAAGATGGCGAAACCCTGTATCTACTAAAAATACAAAAACTAGCCAGGCATGATGGCATGCGCCTGTAATCCCAGCTACTTAGGAGGCTGAGGCAGGAGAATCACATGAACCTGGGAGGCGGAGGTTGCAGTGAGCTTAGATCATGCCACTGCACTCCAGCCTGGGTGACACAGCTAAAAAAAAAAAAACAAAAACCACTAAGTTAGATCTCTACCTCACAGTGTCCATACAAATTAGTTCCAGAGGGAAGATATACTACAAAATTACTCAAAAATTTTTGTACCTCTGATGTGGGACGGTCTTTTCTAAACTTTAACATGAGACTTAAAAGATATAATAAGGGAAAAGATAAGCAGATTTTGCAACCAAAAAATATCGAAAGTCTCTGTGTGATGGAAAACATCAAGATTAAAACACAAATGACAGATATGGAAGAAAATATTTGCAGCACATAAAAAAATCAACGAGTACAATTACTTTAGGAGAAAAGCTTGCTTCAGGGTCCTTAGAGAAAGTCACTGGGGCCTGCCAAGCAGCCATCTAAAGACAAGAGTGAGAGGGCTGAGTTCTTCCAGGTCGTCAGAGTTATTGCTGCCCGTATTAGGCCACACAGTGGAACCCCATTTATATCATAGCAGAAGAAATAGGATTATCATTGTGAACTGCTTAGCATGGTGCCTGGTAGATACGAAAGCTCCACAAATGTGAGCTATAATCCTATTAGTAAAGGATGTTAAGCAGTTCCACTGTGGCAGGTGTCATTTGCTAGTAGAATTTGTAATCAAACAATAGGAGGGGAATCTGTGAACGCCTAGAAAATTAGCAGAATAAAGGATACTATCTTTGGAGGCCTCCGATGTGCAATGAAATTATTTGTCTGACAGAAACGAATGCTTAATTCTATTTACTAGCCTTTAAAATGACTTAAGGCAGTCCGGTGGTGGCTCATGACTGTAATCCCAGCACCTTGGGAGGCCAAGGTGGGTGGATCACCTGAGCTCAGGAGTTGGAGACCAGCCTGGACAACACGGCAAAACCCCATCTCTACCAAAAAAAAATACAAAAATTAGCCGGGCGTGGTGGTGTGCGCCTGTAATCCCAGCTACTCGGTAGGCTGAGGCAGGAGAATCGCTTGAACCTGGGAGGCAGAGGTTGCTGTGAGCCAAGATTGCTCCATTGCACTCCAGCCTGGGTGACAGAGTGAGACTCTGTCTTTAAAAAAAAACAAAACAAAACAAAACAAAAAAACATAAAATGACTTAAGGCAGCATGGCTCAAGGTATGATTCAGAATCACCAGAACTGCTGTTGAAAGTACAGGTTTCTGGTCTGACTAGAGCTTCTCCTTCAGCCTGGAGGCTGCAGTGCAGATGTGTAGGGCAGAGCCACAGCTGCCCTGAGACTGCTGTGTAATAGGAGATAGGAGCAAGAAACAAAAGCTGACTTCAGTGCACAGGGGGATAAAGGCAGATTCCTGGGTGCAACCTTTGAACTGGTCTCTGGGAGCAGAGGCCAAAGAATTTGCATTTTTAACAAGCTCCCAGGTGATTCTTGTGCACGCATAATTTGGAAATGGCCCAACTTTTAAAGCAAGCAGCAGCCCTTTACCACAGAGCTGTGGCACTGAGGCCTCACAGTTTGTTTTTTTCGAGACAAGTCTTGCCTTGTCCAGGATGGAGTGCAGTGGCACAATCTCGGCTCACGGCAACCTCTGCCTCCTGGGTTCAAGCAATTCTCATGCCTCAGCCTCCCAAGTAGCTGGGACTATAGGCATGCACCACCACGCCTGGCTAATTTTTGTATTTTTAGTAGAGATGGGTTTTCACCATGTTGGCCAGACTGGTCTTGAACTCCTGACCTCAAGTGATCTGCCTGTCTCGGCCTCCCAAAGTGCTGGGATTACAGGCGTGAGCCACTGCGCCCAGCCAGCCTCACAGTTCTGAGGGTTACCATGAAAGTGAACCAGGACATGACAGAAGCCATTTCAACCACTGGAGATGGATTGGATTCTATTCCTACATTTACTTGGAACCATCCAGCTTTCATGAAGAAGGAAGGGCTGTATGGCCAGTTGGAACCACAGAGAGAAAGGCTCCAGTTGAACCATTTAAGAGCTGGTCCTCCCATGGAGGGTGAGCCAGCCCAGACGGTGTCCTCATATGGCTTGCCTCAGGGTAGGTAAAACGTAAAACCTTGAACACTTGTGCAGAGAGAGCAGCATCTTTAATTTGACCTGAACCTGACTTGCTTACCTTGCTCTGTCACTGGGGCATCTGTGCACTCACGGAGGGGGAAAATCAGTCTAGGATGCTGGTAATGAGGCTTACCATCCCCAGTAGAGATCTCTGAACAAAATCTTTGTTCTTCCCTAACAAAAAAGTGTGTGAAGGACAAACACTTCAAGGGGTCATGCTCATTCTCATAGTGAGAAGAAATAAGACAGAGAGCGGATCCTTTGCAACAACCCTCAATTTTACTTAGGGTCAATGAGAAATCAATTCAGATGGTAACAGTACCCAGGACCAACTGGGTCTGCAGTCTCCCTTCATTTTGGCTCCTGACGTTGGACCTCCCTAGTTGAGAATAAACCTGAACTAAAAATCCATGTAGTTAGGTAGTCTGGGCACAGGAAACCAAAGTGGGGTGGGAGATGCGGACTCTCTGGCATTCTGAATGTGACAGAGTTGAAGATTTGAGACACAGCATTGAGTGTGGAGACCTGGAGAAGGCCCCTCAGTGGAGGAGGAAGGACTGGGGTTTCCCAGTCAGCATGCCTCCTGCGAGTTTGAATATTTGTGTCCCTCTCAAATTCATACTGAAACTTAACCTCCAATGCAGCATATTAAGAGGTGGGGCCTTTAGAAGGTGATTAGGTCATGAGCGCTTCTCCCTCGGGAATGGGATTAAGGCCCTAATGAAAGAGGCTTCACACAGCCTGCCTTTCTTACCGTGTGAGGATGCAGTAACCACCTTGGGAGCAAAAAGCAGCCCTCGCTAGACACTAAACCTGCCAGCACCTTCATCTTGGACTTCCTGCTTCTAGAACTGTGAGAAAATGAATTTCTGTTCTTTATAAATTACCCAGTCTCAGGTATTTTTGTCATAGCAGCACAGACTAACATACCTAGAGACTTGCATTCCAACTAGAGGCGCAAGCACACCTGTAATTCTGCCCTCTCAACTCCTAATGCCAGAGATTGCTAAATAAATATTAAAAATGTAAAAACAGGCCGGGCGCGGCCCAGCACTTTGGGAGGCTGAGGCAGGCAGATCACCTGAGGTCAGGAGTTCCAGACCAGCCAGACCAACATGGCGAAACCCTGCCTCTACTAAAAAATACAAAAATTAGCTGGGTGTGGTGGTGGGTGCCTGTAATCCCAGCTACTTGGGAGGCTGAGGCACGAGAATCACTCGAACCCGGGAGGCAAAGGTTGCAGTGAGCTGAGATCTTGCCATTGCACTCCAGCCTGGGCAACAGAGCAAGACTCCATCTCAAAAAAAAAAAAAAGCAAAAACCGTCAAAGGAAATCTTCTTTGACAAAGAATGGAGAGAATAATACAGCCATTAGCAGAGGCTGAAGCTATACAGCTTGAGAGAAGTAGAGACTAGTTAAGGATGGTAGGTGCTGGGACTTCAAAGTCCACATGGGACAGGTAACCAAGTGTAACCTAGGAACGTCAAGGGACCAGAACCAGACTCTGAGAGGTACACAGGCAGGAAAAATGTAAGCTGCAAACAAAAACAGGATGACGTGCAAGCAATCTAAAAAAATACTTTAAAAAATATATATGTGCAATCACCAAAGAGCTAAAGATACTCAGTCTTGAGATGAGAAAGTGACTGAAAATAAGCAAATAAGATTTTACAAATTATACATGCTGGAAATGTAAAAATACAATTATTGAAATTTACTCTATGTATGGTATAAACCCTAGACTGGAGGCAGATGACATAAAAATTTAGCAGGTCTGGAAAACAACTGAGGAATCACCCAGAATGCACCACAGTGATAAAAGAAATATAAAAAAGAAGCTAAGACAGATGGAGGATAGACTGAGAAGCTTTGGCATAATGTTTCATAGCAGTTTTAGAAAAAAAGACTAGTGAGAATACAGGGATGAGAAAACAAAGACGGTGAATTTTTCAGAACTGAAGAAAGATGTGAGATCTCAGAATCAAAGAGCTCATTAAGTTCCAAGAAAGGTACATTAAAAAAAAAAAGGCCAGGCTGGGCACGGTGGTTCACGCCTGTAATCCCAGCACTTTGGGAGGCCAAGGCGGGCGGATAACTTGATGTCAGGAGTTCCAGACCAGCCTGGCCAGCATGGTGAAACCCTGTCTCTACTAAAAATACAAAAATTAGCCGGGTGTGGTGGCACGCACCTGTAATCCCAGCTACTAGAGAGGCTGTGGCATGAGAATCGCTTGAACCCAGGAGGCGGAGGTTGCAGTGAGCCGAGATTGCACCACTGTACTCCAGCCTCGGTGACAGAGCGAGACTCCATCTCAAAAAAAAAAAAAAAAAAAAAAAAAGTCTCTGGAACATTTCATTTCCTGTTTTGTTACTGACCTGTGACTCTGTAAAAGTCTACTTTTGCAATTTGGATTAATACTTTTATGAATGCAAATAGGAGATGCTGTTCAAAAAAAATAGAAAAGTCTTACAAAGGAAGGACAATCACAGTGATAGCAGACATCTAGTTAGCTACAATAGACACCCGGAGTCCATTCAAACCTAGAGAAAACTCAGCCTTGAATTTGCTATCAGCTACACCATTCAAGAGCAAGGGGGAAATGAAGACATTTTCAGACACGCAAAGACTCAAGAGTTTGCAATGTACAAAACTTTAGTGGAAGAAAACAGGTGTACTTAAGCAAAAAGAGAATTTGTCTAGGGGCATAAACTAATGAGAGGGAGGGTATACCTAAATAAATACTGGCTATAAATGTAATACTATTTTATGGTTTAAAAAGAGGCAGGAGGCCGGGCGCGGTGGCTCACGCTTGTAATCCCAGCACTTTGGGAGGCCGAGGC
>NW_026652308.1:2527878-2544859 GCF_009828535.3 Hylobates moloch | reverse complement strand
CAAAAAAAAAAAAAAAAAAAAAAAAAAAGCTAAAACGAAAGCTCCTAGAAGAAAACGGGAAAAGCTTCATGGCATTAGATTTAGCAACGATTTCTTAAATATGACATTAAAAACACAGGCAACAAAACACATAAAGTGGACTACAACAAAGTCATCTTTTGTTAAAAAAAAAATCTCGTAATCCTACTCCCGCAAAACTAATTTAAAAAAATTAAGTTCAAAGTTCTCCAAAATGTACCATACCCTGGGGATTACACTGAACTTTGTTCATTTGTTTCCTTTTAATTCGGCTTTTTTGGTTGCCCTTCACCTACTTTTTCGCAGAGCCCTCCGCTGGGGCTTCACTTGGGCAAACAACTATCGTAGTCGAAAAGCTTTGACCTAACAATTTCCTCGTACCCAAGATGATCGCTTTTCCAGACAGCTTAATAAACTTTGGCTTTAATGGATGACTGGATGCAGAATAAAATACATAAAAATAAACCTCAGCTGCTCAGCAACGACTGAAAAACCACGACCGGGCAATCCCTCCCCGTGGCCATCGAGCAAAGTTCCACCGCCTCCCCTACACTCCGCCTACTGCCCGGCTCCCGGGGTCGGAAAGCCCCGGGCCACTTCCGGGCCTTCCCGGAAGTCCCTGTCACTTAACCACCGAAGTAACCCGCAATGCGGAAGGGCGAGGGGATTGCGAGTCACCGAGTTTCTGGCGCGGCTAGAGGTACTGGGGAACCAGAATCCCCCACCGGCCCAATCATGTTGCTGCTGGGGTCTCTCCCGTGCCCAGCAATGGTTGTCGGTAAGCGGGCGGCACTTCCTTTCCAATACGTCTTTTCTTTTTTCATTTTTGAGACGGAGTCTCGCTCTGTCACCCAAGCTGGAGTGCAGTGGCGCGATCTCGGCTCAGTACAACCTCCGCATCCCGGGTTCAAGCGATTCTCCTGCCTCAGCCTCCTGAGTAGCTGGGATTACAGGCGCGAGCCACTGCGCCCGGCTAATTTTTTTTGTATTTTTAGTAGAGATGGGGCCTCGCCATGCTGGCCAGGCTGATCTTGAACTCCTGACCTCAAGTGATTCGCCCGCCTCGGCCTCCCAAAGTGCTGGGATTACAGGCGAGAGACACCGTGTCTGGCCCCCTTCCAACTTTCTAAATGGGAAAGGCTGCTACCATTTATTGAGCACCTTTGTGTCAGGCTCCATCAGGCACGTCACAGTCTAACCTGATAATTACACAACCCATCTCACTGACAAGGAAGCCAGGTTCGGAGGGGTTGAGGCCCGCAACCTGAGGGAGGTGACTCCGGGACACACAATTAGTCCTGCTTTGCTGAAGGACAGATATGCAGCCTACCAGTCGGAGGCTGGAGAAGGAGCAGCAGCAGCTTAAACCTTAACCCACAGTTATTTTTATTTTCCATAACGTCTTAGGAACTAGTACTTATATAATCTCAAGTCCCTGAGGGGCCAGAGATCCCACCATGCAAAATAGCAAACAGACCCAAGACTTGGGGAAAGGCAGTGAGTGCATCAGAAATGGATGGTGGGTACATCTGATTCCCACACGCGGGGCTCAGCTTAGTTAGCAGGAGACCTTCAGATTGAGAAAAAACGCAAGTCTCTTTTTAACCTCTAATATCTGGGAAGGATGTAGGGAGCTCTGGAGGCACAGAAGAGAAGGCGTATGAATCCTCTCCGGCCTGAACGAGGCTGGAGTTGTGCCTCTGGATAGCTTCAAGCACTGATCAGAGTGTCAGCCCCCGCTCCTTGAACAGATGCTTTAGAGCCTCTTCCAGTTGCCGGTTTGTTCCCTGAAGCCCCTTCACCACCTGCGCTGCCCACTCGAAGTATTCCTGGACTCGATGTTCTGACCATCCTGCATAAGAGTCGACAGAAACTTGCTAGCGTGATGTCAAGGAAAGCACTGCCTTTTCCCCACTTCCTGGCAAGCTTGGTTCAAGGCCATGAGTTCCTGATGGAATGAGCTGTCCTGAAAACTTCCCCTTGGCCCAGCTATTGTATTTTTACTGTATGAAAGAAGATCCAAGAGTGGTCCAGTAGGATTAATTTGGGAATTAAGAATGCCCAGGGTTTTTCAGGGGAACTGACCAACCTGTGTCTTCAGAAGGCGGCATCCCCCTCCCTTTTCCCTTAGAGCCCATACGAAAGCGTACCCTCTGGGGTGCAGCGATTCAGGTCCCTCAGATTGTACAGCTTGTCTGCCAGCTTCACCAGTTTGGCCCCGGGGCTACTGTGGGGCGCTTGCTCCACCTGCAGCCTCTTTCTCTCCAGCTTGGGCAGAGTCTTGTCATCTGTTACCTCCTCCACCAGGCGCCGCACTGGTGCCCCAAAGTGTAGCTCCACCTCATCCAGGGTGGTGTCCGTGTCCTCCACCGTGTCATGGAGCAGGGCCGCCTGGGGACAAGTTCCCACTCAGCCCTGAGATGTCAGCCAAGGGTTGCCCATTGCTGAATGGGGCCCCTGATCCCCATCCCAGGCTCCTAGCAGAGAAGGGGGAAAGTTACCTGTAACACCACAATGTCAGTGATTCCCGCCTCGTGGGTCAGGATCCGTGCCACACCTGACGGGGAGGGGCAAAGCAGGAAGTCAGGTCGGAGGTAGTCCCAAGGCGGTGTGTTGTGGGTTTTGGAGAGCCAGATGTGGCCCCTTGTGGACTCTCACTAGCTGGGTGACCTTGGTCAAGTCCCTTACCCTCTGGGAGTCAACCGACAAAGGGAACAATCATGCCTACCGTTCCAATTGTTATGAGGCTTAAACGGTATATCGCACTAAGCTTGGGACAAAATAGGTGCTCAATGAGGTGCACGCCCCCCACGTTTCCTTCCCAGTCCCCACAGCCCAGGTGCCGCAGGCGGCGCTCCGCGGCCAACGCGCCCACCGATGGGGTGGTTGATGTAGGGGGTCCCTTCGGGGTCCTTCCGCCGCTGCTGCCGGTGCTTGCGAGCCGCGAAGTCGGCAGCCTCCAGCAGCTGCGCCGCCTCGGAGCCCATCGCGCGGATGGGGCGGGCGACTGCGGCCGCTGGGGCCCGGACGGAACGTTTACAGCGCCCCCTGGCGCCGGGGAGGCCCGGGGATCGTGGAGGCTAATTCAGCGGGCCGAGTTGGGCCTGCCCCAGATGAATTCCTCTGGAGCTGACATGCCAGGCGCAGAGAGCAAGTGATGTGGACAGCTGCCTTCAGCATCGCAGCCCCCAGCTCAGTGTGCTCTACTGGGGGTGCAAGAACATAAGCCTGGCTCTCTGAGAGCCCACAGTCTGTGGAAAAGAGGAAGACAGACAAGAAATAAGGCAGTGGCCTCACAGTGCTCTGAATCCAGGGTGGCCAAGGCTCAGGGGACTATGGGAGCGGGAAGAAAGGCCAATCCACATACCCTCAGAGTCAGAGACAGCTTCTCCCAGAAGCTCCCCCCATGAACAATCTTCAACCTGTAAAAGCTCTGAAAATTCTCCAAGTGTTCTAAAAATAGTTCTCCCTGTAGGGATGGGCCAGGTTCTGTGGGCAGGGGAGTCTATCTTTGGGCCCTCCAGGAGACCCTAGGGACTGACCTGAAAAATCAGAGCCTTCACTGGGAGCCCTGCCTAATTGCTTCAGACTTAGGCTCCCAGGTAGCTGTGACGTTTCTGCAGGAACTGCCTTTGTCCTCAGTGTTGCAGATGAAATTTGCACTGTCTTCTTATGCCATGAGAGCTCCTATGTCAGTCTCTAGGCATCTTCTGTGGGCCCCTGGGGTGATGAGTGTTGTCATTGCTGTCCTGGGAGCATGATGTTGTCAGGCCTGGGTAGGCACTAGAATAACACTTAATTCTGCTGGCTGGTGGCCTTCTGGAGAAATTCCCTGCCTTAGGGCAGCTGAGGGGTAAGAGAAACCTGGTGATCCCTATAGAACTTCTCTGTGAGAGGGGGTTCCCTATTAGCTAAGTATACTGTAATCAGACAGGTAGCTTTTGTGTTCTGGCTGGTAGCTGGGGCAGATAAGGCTCAGGGGAAAAGCTAATGAAAGGAGTCACCCTTGGTTTTCAGCTAGTCTTGGTGGTTGCCATGTAGCAGAGGTTAGGGAGGGAAGCCCCACATGCTGGAACTGAGGTCTCTGGGACCTGAAATAGGAGGGTCAGAATTCCCAGAGCTTCCATGGCAGCCTGGAAGTTGGAGAATGGGTAGAAACATATTTGGCTCTAAATGCTTGTTTGTTCTTCATACTAATGGCTCAGCTGCTCTCTCATCCCTCATTCTGTCCTCTAGTCCTTTGAGCCTTCTCTCCCTCAGCAGTTTGGCAATGCAGGCCCCATGGTTTCCAACAGGAGATAGAAACCCAGTCCCTGTCATCTCTCTCTAAAAGCCTGTGATAGAGAAGCTTCAGGCTCGTATTAATGGTGCCCGAGGGCCTTGGGGCTTTGATTTTTATTTCCTTATTGTCTGCAGTCATGGCCTAGAGAGATGCTGGGGTTCCCAGGACCAGGACAGGGGTGGTGGTGAACTCTCATGGGCATCCAGAGAAGGAGGTCAGGCCCCTTGCTGACAGGCCTATCCGTGGGTCTACTGCTGCTCTTCAGCTTGGTGACCCTTGTCCAGCCAACCTCTCTCTCAGGTACAGCACTTACCCCTGCGGCCCACCTGCCTCTGGTGCTATGGGCTACTCCTGGGAACTGGAACTGATGGGGATGGGTGGAAGGGTGTCTTTTCGTCTGGTAGGGGCTGATCTCTTTTACTCTCCAGTAGGGGTGGAGTGAGCTGTGGAAAGATCCCTCCTGCTTGTCTCTAGCCCCCCCATCTCTCTCTTCAGCTCTGGTCCACCACCCTCACTTGTGCCAGACCGCTCGGGATGTCGATGGCCGCCACTACCCTGGTTTCTTTTGCCCTCGTCTCTCTGATTCTCCAGAGGAAGCCTACTGCTGCCACCTGCAGGCTGCAGGGGGCTCCTGCTGCACCCCGGCTGAATTTGAGGCCCTGTACCAAGTCAATCTGTCCGCTCTTCCGCCCCCGCCCATCCTCAGGTGAGATCTCCAACCTCGGAGCCACTGGAACATCGACAGGGTGTTCCAGTATCTGGGGCTCTGTTCCTAAATTAGGGGGTGGGAGGCTTGTAACTTACAGACTAGCGAAGAGACAGACCGCAACCGAAAATCATGTAGATCATGATTACAATTACAAAGGAGAAGTTCAGGGGGCTGTGCAAGCTGGTAATGGGGAGCCATCCTGAATCTGCCCATAGGTGGCTCTAGGATGAGCTCCTAAATTCGTATGCAAATGTGTGTATGTAAGACTACACTTATTTGGGGAGGGAGTCCTGAGCTTTCTCCGGACTCCCAGGGGTTCTGTACCCTCCACATTGCGCAGCAGCGAGACCGCGGCCGGGGCCGGGATCCAGATACTTTTTCTCTCCCGCAGGGGCCCAGGCCCGCTCCTAGTGTTGGGCCTCTACAACCTACTGGTTGTGACCCTGATGACCGTAGACCTCGTGCACTTCTGCTGCGGTCGGGGCCGGAGTCGGGGCTGGAGCCACCGCAGGCCTCCCTCTGGGTCCTCCGCCGCGAGCTTCCTGCAGGTCTCTGCGGGGACAGCTTAGGCGCGCCCGGAACTTGCCTGCACCTGCGATCCAGAGCCAAGCGCCCCGCCCCTGCCCGGGCGCGCTCACTCGTTAGCCCTGCCCCTCTCTAACCCCACCTCCGACGCAAGAGTGGGGCGGGGCAGCTCCCGGCCGCGTCCAGAGCCCCGACTCGCCCCGCGCCAGAGACTGCGCCTGCGCGGGCACCGGACACCCTCTCCGCGATGACTGTGAGTGGTCCAGGGACCCCCGAGCCCCGGCCGGCCACCCCCGGGGTGCGTACCCAACCCCCGCGCCATCACCCCTTCGCACCCGCCCTGACCATCTTCGGCCTCCTTCTCGCCATCCATGAGGCTCGCCCCAATCCCTCCTCTCCTCTCCCCTTAGCTCCCGGGCTCTGCCCCGAATCCCCTCCGACGTTTCCGCCCCCTTTCTCTCTGCAGGCCAGCTCAGTGGAGCAGCTGCGGAAAGAGGGCAATGAGCTGTTCAAATGTGGAGACTACGGGGGCGCCCTGGCGGCCTACACTCAGGCCCTGGGTCTGGACGCGACGCCCCAGGACCAGGCCATTCTGCACCGGAACCGGGCCGCCTGCCACCTCAAACTGGTGAGGGAGACTGGCGCTCTTCCCCTTGCCTGCCCGGGCCCCGGTTCGCCCATCTAAGCTGATGCTTGGGCCCCAACTGGGCATTCACGCTCCCAGGCCATCCCCGCTTGCCAGATGTCTTTTGCACCTCAGGGTGGTGGGGGATCGGGTGACCTTGGAGAGCGAGAGTACCCCTGC
Organism: Hylobates moloch; assembly: GCF_009828535.3. Taxonomy (NCBI): domain Eukaryota; kingdom Metazoa; phylum Chordata; class Mammalia; order Primates; family Hylobatidae; genus Hylobates; species Hylobates moloch. The sequence goes on along the minus strand of NW_026652308.1, from coordinate 2,538,520 downwards.
TGCCTGGTTAGTGCCCCGAGAGGGAGATGACCATTCCTTCAGGCTCCTGTCTTTCTCTTACAGGAAGATTACGACAAAGCAGAAGCAGAAGCATCCAAAGGTATGGGAATGGTGGGCCCTGGTGTGGAGCTGTAGGGCTTCTGTGGTGGGCAAGGACTCTGGGACCGCTGCACCATCACATTCTCCTCCTTTGGCCCCAGAGACACATCTGCCTTCTTTCTTTCCCACTGCCTCGGGCCTTTCCTTTTCTGCAGCTACCCTCACCTTTTCTGAGGCTGAAGCACCGAGCCCCACATTCGTCCCCCCACCTTCTTCTGGCCTTCCCTCGAGATCTTTCCCTACCGCTCTTGCCTGGAGACGGTGGCCTCATGGGTGCTGACAGTGCTCCTGTTTGTGCTCAGCCATTGAAAAGGATGGTGGGGATGTCAAAGCACTCTACCGGCGGAGCCAAGCCCTAGAGAAGCTGGGCCGCCTGGACCAGGCTGTCCTTGACCTGCAGAGATGTGTGAGCTTGGAGCCCAAGAACAAAGTTTTCCAGGAGGCCTTGCGGAACATCGGGGGCCAGATTCAGGAGAAGGTATGTCAGTGACCCAGAGAGGTGGAAGCATTGACTGGTGGTGAAGGTGTCTGGGCCAGGGGTGTAGACACAGTTCTCCAGACAAGAGATACTGATGGCAAGTGAACCTTGCCTGTGGCCAGGGAAAAGCAAATTAAGATGACAGCACGTTACTGTTGATTTGGAGGTCTGTTTGGCAGATATTTAAAAGTTTGTACACTTTTCGAGAAGGAGAGAGGTAGACACATCAGTGGTGAGGCTGGGGGCCAAGGGCTCTCTGATGACCGCTGGAGGAGTATAAATCGGTACAGCTCTTTTGGAGAGTACTTTAGCATATCTATTAAATTTGAAATGAGCGTATCTTGTGATCCCATATGTTTACTTCTTGCTGTTTCTCTCAGAGAAGCCTTGTCCACGTGCACAAGTAGACATGTGTATGTTTATTTCAGCCTTTTTTGTAGTAAGAAAAACTTGGAACTTGCCTGAATGCCCAGCCACAGAGGAATGGCTGAATAAATTGGGTAATGTCCTTACTATAGACTCTTATATAGTTACTGAGAATAGGTAGATACACATATATTGAAATGGGAAGCTCTGGGACACTTGTTGAATGAACAAAGCAAAATAGGCAGGGCATGGTGGTTCATCCTGTAATCCCAGTGCTTTTGGAGGCCAAGATGGGACGATCACTGGAGGCCAGGAGTTTGAGACCAGCCTGGGCAACATAATGAAACCCTGTTGCTACCAAAACCTAAAAAGTTAGCTGGGTGTGGTGGCACACCCTTGTAGTCCCAGCTACCTGTGAGGCTGAGGCAGGAGAGTCCTTCGGGCCCTAGATTTTGCAGTTACAGTGAGATATGATCGTGCCACTGCACTCCAGCCTGGCTGACAGAGTGAGGCCCTGTCTCTTTTGAAAAAGAAAAGAAGCAAAATATACAATAACACATATAGTATAATATCATTTATGTTAATGATCCCTTGCATAGCAAAACAATGCTGTATTTTTTCTGTGGGTACACTTGGGTATGTAAATACAAAGGAAAATATTTAATGGTTTTTTTTTTGTTGTTTTTTGAGATGGAGTCTTGTTCTGTCACCCAAGCTGGAGTGCAGTGGCGCAATCTCGGCTCACTGCAAGCTCCACCTCCTGGGTTCACGCCATTCTCCTGCCTTAGCCTCCCCAGCAGCTGGGACTACAGGCACCCGCCACCACACCTGGCTAATTTTTTTGTATTTTTAGTAGAAACGGGGTTTCACCGTGTTAGCCAGGGTGGTCTTGATCTCCTGATCTTGTGGTCTGCCCACCTCGGCCTCCCAAAGTGCTGGGATTACAGGCGTGAGGTACCGTGCCTGGCCAGAAAATATTAAATTTAATTAATTAATTAATTTTTCGAAATGGAGTCTTGCTCTGTTGCCCAGGCTGGAGTGCAGTGGCGCAATCTTGGCTCACTGCAACCTCCGCCTCCCAGGTTCAAGTAATTCTCCTGCCTCAGTCCTCCAAATAGCTGGGACTGGGACTACAGGAGCATGCCACCACGCCCATCTAATTTTTTGTATTTTTAGTAGAGATGCAGTTTCACCGTGTTGGCCAGGATGGTCTGGAGCCCCTGACCTTGTGATCTGCCTGCCTCGGCCTCCCAAAGTGCTGGGATTACAGGTGTGAGCCACTGCGCCCAGCCGAAAATATTTTATTTTTTAAATTTAATTATTTATTTATTTATTTATTTATTTATGTATTTTGAGACAGGGTCTCACTCTGTCACCCATGCTGGAGTACAACCTCTGCCTCCCGGGCTCAAGCAATCCTCCCACTTCAGCCTCCCAAGTAGCTGGGACAAATGCATGTCACCACGCTCGCCTAATTTTTATATTTTTTGTAGAGACAGGGTTTTACCGTGTTGCCCAGGTGGCTGGTCTTGAACTCCTAGGCTCAAGGGATCTACTCACCTCAGCCTCCCAACTTGCTGGGATAACAGGTGTGAGCCATGGCACCGGGCCAAATATGCATTTTTGTTTCTTTATTTTTTCAGGAAAACATTTTAAAAGATATACTCAAAATGATAACGTTGTGACCCCTGAGGAAAGGAATGGGATTGAGAGGGCTTTCCAAAGGAGACTGCATCACCTGTTCATATTTTTTTAATAAAGAGAAATTGTATAAAATATGTATATTTTTAAATTAGGAGAAAAGAATCTAATTATGAGCTACAACCAAGCTCAAATTCACCAGATAATTTGATGTTAAAATGCTGACGCAGTGGAAGCAGATAACATGATGGCAGACACTTCACTGAAATGCTGAAACCTGGGAAAGCAAATAGGTTTCCTCTCTCAATGCCAACTCTGATTGGCAGTGGCTGCCCAGAGTCCTATGTTGAGAAGAATTAGGAAGCAGATTGCCTAAGCCGAGCAGGGGAACGTGCCATGACTGGTTAGTCATGGCTGCCATGGATGCAAGAGAGGAAGGTGGGTGGTCCACATGCTAGGCTTGTGCCACCATCTATGCCCAGGACTTTGGGGGTGGGGGAGTAGGCCTAGGATGGTCTTGCCCGTTCAGATTATTATTTATTTATTTATGTATTTGTTTTGAGACAGAGTCTTATCCTGTCACCCAGGCTGGAGTGCAGTGGATCTCTGCTCACTGCAACCTCCACCTCCCAGATTCAAGTGATTCTCCTGCTTCAGCCTCCCGAGTAGCTGGGATTACAGGCAGCCGCCACCACACCTGGCTAATTTTTATATTTTTAGTAGAGACAGAGTTTCACCATGTTGGCCAGGCTGGTCTCAAACTCCTGACCTCAGATGATCTGCTCACCTCGGCCTCCCAAAGTGTTGGGATTACAGGCGTGAGCCACTGCGCCCAGCTCAGATTATTTTTTTATTTTTTTTATTTTTTTTTGAGACAGAGTCTCGCTCTGTTGCCCAGGCTGGAGTGCAGTGGCGCAATCTCGGCTCACTGCAAGCTCCGCCTCCCGGGTTCACGCCATTCTCCTGCCTCAGCCTCTCCGAGTAGCTGGGACTACAGGCGCCCGCCACCACGCCCGGCTAATTTTTTGTATTTTTAGTAGAGACGGGGTTTCACCGTGGTCTCGATCTCCTGACCTCGTGATCCGCCCGCCTCGGCCTCCCAAAGTGCTGGGATTACAAGCGTGAGCCACCGCACCCGGCCAAGATTATTTTTAAAACAGTGAAAAGAGAATTCTGGAGCTAAAGGAAGTGTTAGCAACTACCTCACGATCTGCCAGCTCCCTGGCAGGAGGTATAAATACTGAGTTCAGTGCCACGGGAAGCCCATTCACGCTGCCACAACGTAGATGGCACCACTGGGAGTGTGTTGCCTCGTAGCTGACACGATACCTCCCCTCCCGAAAGGCACTACAGCATCGGCACTGCCCCTGCTGCCCAAGCAGGAAATAGCTCAGAAAGAAAAACAGCTGCGGGAAATTTAGGAGGCGCTGCCAGGCAAGTCTCTTCCTGCCCAGGGTAGCTAGGTGCTAGCCCTGAGCCTCCCAGAGTGAGGAGCTGGAGACAAATGAATATGGAGTGTGATGTCTCTGGCCAACAGCCGTGATTTCCTCCGTGCTTTGTTGGTTTATCTAGGTGCGGTACATGTCCTCGACGGATGCCAAAGTGGAACAGATGTTCCAGATACTGCTGGACCCAGAGGAGAAGGGCACTGAGAAAAAGCAAAAGGTACAGGCCCCGGGCTGAGTCAGTTAGTGAGCTCCCACATGAGCCACCCATCCATAGCATCCTTCACCCATGTAGCTCCCCGAAGCCCCTGCTGCCCTGCTCTGCCGCTGCTCCAATCGTGCAGCTGGGCTCATGGGGCCTGGATGGGAGCTCTGAGGGTCTGGGGCTTTAGCATGAACCAAGGAAAGAGAACCAGTGTTCCCAGAGTACCTTGGTGGCCAGGCCCTGTGCCAGGAACTGGGTGTACAGAGGTAACTGAGGCACTGTCCCAGCCCCTCAGGCTCTGCTGGGGACTCATTTGCTCTAACTATCAATCCCGAGAGAAGGCTCTTCCCTCTACTTACAGAGGAAGCTAAACTTCAAAGAGGTTATTTTTTGGCCATGGTCAGTCAATTGTGAAGTGGAAGCAGTGAGGTCCGGGGCTCGGGGCCCCTGCTCACCAGTGCTGCATCCTATGCCACGTGCAGTATCAACATTATAATGTACTTCCTTTGACGTAGGCTTCTCAGAACCTGGTGGTGCTGGCCAGGGAGGATGCTGGAGCGGAGAAGATCTTCCGGAGTAATGGGGTTCAGCTCTTGCAACGTTTACTGGACACGGGAGAGACTGACCTCATGCTGGCGGCTCTGCGTACGCTGGTTGGCATTTGCTCTGAGCATCAGTCACGGGTAGGTGGAGTGGAGGGGCTGGTTACAGCTTCAGTCCCTTTGTCTGTCTGTCCATCCATCCCTCTGTCCACCCATCTGCCCATCCGCCCATCTGCCCGTCCATCCATCCATCCACTCTTCCACCCTCTTACGTTACCTTATTCTACCCCTTACCTTATTCTAAAAAGAACTTAGGTCACGGTGCCTCACACCTGTAATCCCAGCATTTTGGGGAGGCTGATGCAGGTGGATCACTTGAGGTCAGGAGTTCAAGACCAGCCTGGCCAACAAGGCGAAACCCTGTCTCTACTAAAAATAAAAAAATTAGCCGGGCATGGTAGCACGCACCTGTAATCCCAGCTACTCAGGAGGCTGAGGCACGAGACTTGCTTGAACCCAGGAGGTGGAGGTTGTAGTGAGCTGAGATCGCGCCACTGCACTCCAGCCTGGGTGACAGAGCGAGACTATCTCAGAAACAAAACAAAACAAAACAACAAAAAAAGAAAAGGCAGAGTACAAGGAGATACATGTAACAAGAGAGAAAAAATAAAAATGGCGTGAAAAAGACCAACATAACTTAGGATGAAGTAGGGTAGAAAGAGCAAAAACGGCTTTGGGGTACCCCAAGCACTTGCTTTGTGGGGGGCTTACAAGTGTGAGCCCCAGCTTTCCTGCAGGCAACTCACAAAAACACACTGGTCACTGACTCCTTCAGTGTCCATATGGCACAAGCAAGCTCATTGCCCAGAACATGCCGGGCCACCACAGCATCTCTCTACCATCGAGACAGTGACCGGGCACGTAGGGCTTGATCCCGACATGATTCTCAGCATGGATGGTGGTGGCCCCGCATGGACAGTTCAGCAAGAACAGTCCTGCTCCCGGGCCGGTGTGGTGAAGTCCATGCCCCCAGCTCTTACCTGAGCTGGCTTGCTCCAGGGGAGAGGGGACAAGAGACTAGACCCTTAGTTGCTTTTAGAGGAGCCCACAATTCCTAGATAGGGGTGGAACTGTGAAACAGTCAATGAAATCTCTTCAGGCTAAGCTTGGGCTGCACTCTGGGTCTCCCAAGGCTAAGATTGTTAAAAGCATATGCATTCTGTTCCCTCCTGCCTTCCCGTCCATTCCAGTTCACAGTCTTGGCCAGGGACACTTAGCTGCTAAGTGGAAGCAGTCAGGATTTGGGCTTAGTGGACCAAGCAGGCCTTCTAGGGTTCTCCAGCTTAGAAACAGGGTGGAGAGGGCGGGGCCTGGTGGCTCATGCCTGTAATCCCAGCACTTTGGAAGGCCGAGGCGGGTGGATCACAAGGTCAGGAGATAGAGAGCATCCTGGCTAACATGGTGAAACCCCGTCTCTACTAAAAATACAAAAAATTAGCTGGACGTGGTGGTGGTGGTGGTGGGCGCCTGTAGTCCCAGCTGCTCGGTAGGCTGAGGCAGGGAAATGGCGTGAACCTGGGAGGTGGAGCTTGCAGTGAGCCCAGATCGTGCCACTGCACTCAAGCATGGGTGACAGAGCGAGACTCCATCTCAAAAAAGAAAAAAAAAAGAAATGGGGTGGAGAGGTCTCATGGGCCCATTCTGTGTACATTACGTCCACATCCCCAGGGTATGGAAAGAACCTCGGGGTTTAGATTGGGGAAGAACTAGACCATTAAGCCTGGTGGTCAGGTAGCTTCGTCTAGGTTTAGGTCTTTTTCTTGGGGAGACATGAGCTAAAGCAGCTGCTCCCAGGGCTGCAGTGTACTATGTCTTCTCTGGCACCAACGAGAGGTAGTAGGGCATTGCTGTGTAATGTTTCCTTTCGGAAATCTTTCTAACAAAATTATCCCGCCATTACCCTGGGTCATGCCATCCATTCTGTCTTGTGTTCACCTGGAGCTGGGCCTTCCACCCAATTGTCTCCTTCTGGCCGTATTCTGTAACTCACAGTTAGGGATCTCTGTAGCTGCCCTTCACCAACTGGAAGCTTCTGTTTACCTCTCCCACCCCAGACAGTGGCAACCCTGAGCATACTGGGAACTCGGCGAGTGGTCTCCATCCTGGGCGTGGAAAGCCAGGCTGTGTCCCTGGCTGCCTGCCACCTGCTGCAGGTTATGTTTGATGCCCTCAAGGAAGGCATCAAAAAAGGCTTCCGAGGCAAAGAAGGCGCCATCATCGTGGGTGAGTGGAAGCAGGTCTGGGGTCTTTTGGACGTTACTGTCATGGAAGGGATGGGGCTGAGCCAGCCAGGCCAGTTTTTTGGGGACCAGACTTGCAGCTGCAGGTTGTTTGGAATACGGTTTGGTGACATTATTTTACTGTAGATTCTCAGCAGCCAAGGTGCCTTAGGACAAAGCTGGAGCTCAGTCTGGGGCCTGGGATGTGGATCCCCCCTTCCCTGTGTCTCCCTGGTTTGTTGGAGAAGTTCAAGGGTCAAACAGGGCTGGGCTGCTGTGGAGCCCACTGATGTCTTCTTGTTGCCAGATCCCGCCCGGGAGCTGAAGGTCCTCATCAGTAACCTCTTAGATCTGCTGACAGAGGTGGGGGTCTCTGGCCAAGGCCGAGACAATGCCCTGACCCTCCTGATTAAAGCGGTGCCCCGGAAGTCTCTCAAGGACCCCAACAACAGCCTCACCCTCTGGGTCATTGACCAAGGTAGGTGATATAGTTCACAAAAACTTGCTTCGGCAGCTGAAGTTTGTTTATCCTTAGGAGTAATGAGAAAAGTTGTGAGTGGGGCCAGGCATGGTGGATGACGCACTTTGAGAGGCAGGGGGTCACTTGAAGCCAGGAGTTTAAGATCAGCCCGGGCAACATAGCGAGACCCTGTCTCTATGAAAAATTAAAAAAATTAGCTGGGCATGGTGGTGTGCATCGGCAGTCCTAGCTACTCCAGAGGCTGAGGTGGGAGAATTACTTAACCCTGGGAGGTCAAGGCTTCAGTGAGCTATGATTGCACCACTGCACTACAGACTGGGCAACAGAGGGAGACCCTGTCTCAAAAAAAAAAAAAAAAAAAGAAAAAAAAGTTGTTATTATCTCCAGCCATGTGTCTGCAGTGAAGTGCGTCCTGTGGCTCAGGAGGATGCTGGAGCTGAGAAGATCTTCCAGAGCAATGGGATTCAGCTCTTGCAACACCTACAGGCACAGGAGCTACCCTTAGGGGGCTCAGAGTTAGATTCTTCTATCATATGTGTGTGCAGATACATGCACATTGAGCGGGCCTGCAAGCAGGTTAGCAGAGAGGCTGGATTAGCTTTCTGTATCTTTTTTTTTTTTTGAGACGGAGTCTCACTCTGTCACCCAGGCTGGAGTGCAGTGGCACAATCTCAGCTCATTGCAGCCTCCGTTTCCTGGGTTCAAGCAATTCTCCTGCCTGAGCCTCCCGAGTAGCTGGGATTACAGGCACGCATCAGTATGCCCGGCTAATTCTTGCATTTTTAGTAGAGATGGAATCTCACCATGTTGGCCAGGCTGGTCTCGAACTCCTGACCTCAAACAATCCACCCACCTTGGTCTCCCAAAGTGTTGGGATTACAGTCATGAGCCATTGTGCCCTGTTTTTTTTTTTTTGAGTGAGCATGTATTACTTCTATATTCTATACTCAGAGGAAAAAATAAAGGTAGATATATCAATTCATCTCTCTTCCCCTAAAAGATAAATACGAGCTGGGCACAGTGCCTCACGCCTATAATCCCAGCACTTTGGGAGGCCGAGGTGGGCAGACCACAAGATCAGGAGTTTGAGACCAGCCTGGCTTGACATGGTGAAACCCCGTCTCTACTAAAAGATACAAAAAATTAGCCAGGTGTGGTGGCACGCACCTGTAATCCCAGCTATTCTGGAGGCTGAGGCAGGAGAATCACTTAAACTCAGGAGGCGGAGGCTGCAGTGAGCTGAGACTGCGCTATTGCTCTCCAGCCTGGGCAACAGGGCGAGACTCTGTCTAAAAAAAAAAAAAAAAAGATAAATAAGAAAAACTTTGCAAAGGCCTTGCATGAGCAGGGTCTTTCACAATGATCCTACGAGGTGTGGATATTGTGTTCACAATGATGCTATGAGGTGTGGATATACTTTTCTCCTTAGTTTTACAGATGAGGAACCTCAAAAGCTCCAGAGCATTTGGCCCCAGGGGCAGGGCTGGCATGCAGGCGTCACTTCTGAGGTCCTTCCTGATCCTACAGCTGCCTCCCTTAGGTAGCAGATCAGCTAAGCAGATTCTCTGGGCTGCCCTGGATGCAGTTGTCAGAACTCTGTAGCCTTCTTGTCTTGCTTTTCTCCACATCTCCTAGGAAGCCTCTTTCTTTTACTTTTAGGGGTTGGAACTAGTGTTCTGCTGTCTAAACGGGGTGTCTTTACAGGTCTGAAAAAGATTTTGGAAGTTGGGGGCTCTCTACAGGACCCTCCTGGGGAGCTCGCAGTGACGGCGAACAGCCGCATGAGCGCCTCTATTCTCCTCAGCAAGCTCTTTGATGACCTCAGGTGTGATGCGGAGAGGGAGAATTTCCACCGACTTTGTGAAAACTACATCAAGTAAGGAAGTCTGTTTCACCTCCCGTTGCCAGGGATTCTAGCGAAAAAGTTCTGACTCCTTGAGGTGGGGCAGAAATGAAAGGTTTCCAGCAGAAAGAGTAGTCTTGGGGAGGACTAGTTGGGGGCTGGACAAAGGGAAAGTGGCCCCAAGGCCCACTTCCTGCTCCAAAGTGGCCTCCCCAGGGCGGCTCTTTCTCAAATCAATGTTCCAATAATGCAACAAACGCCATCAAGCACGTACTGGGTTTACCAAACACTTCCTACGTATCTGTTCCCACACAGATGAAACATGACAGTCCTTTTTTTGTTTGTTTTTCTTGAGACGGAGTTTCACTCTTGTTGCTCAGGCTGGAGTGCAATGGAACCATCAAGGGTCACCACAACCTCTGCCTCCAGGGTTCAAGCGATTCTCCTGCTTCAGCCTCCTGAGTAGCTGGGATTACAGGCATGCACCACCACGCCCAGCTAACTTTGTATTTTTAGTAGAGACGGGGTTTCTCCATGTTGGTCAGGCTGGTCTTGAACTCCCGACCTCAGGTGATCCGCCTGCCTTGGCCTCCCAAAGTGCTGGGATTTTTTTTTTTTTTTTGAAATGGAGTTTCGCTCTTGTTGCCCAGGCTGGAGTGCAATGATATGATCTTGGCTCATTGCAACCTCTACCCTCCCAGGTTCAAGCAATTCTCCTGCCTCAGCTTCCCAAGTAGCTGGGATTATAGGTGCCCACCACCATGCCCGGCTAATTTTTGTATTTTTAGTAGAGACAGGGTTTCACCATGTTGGCCAGGCTGGTCTCGAACTCCTGACCTCACACCTGAGGTGATCTGCCCGGCTTGGCCTCCTAAAGTGCTGGGATTACAGGCGTGAGCCACCACGCCCAGGTGACAGTCTTTGTTCTTAAAGGAGATTATAGGCCAGGTGCGGGGTGGCTCATGCCTGTAATCCCAGCACTTTGGGAGGTGGAGGCAGGTGGGTGATCACCTTAGGTCAGGAGTTCGAGACCAGCCTGGCCAACACGGTGACACCCCATCTCTACTAAAAATACAAAAAATTAGCCAGGCGTGGTAGTAGGTGCCTGTAATCCCAGCTACTTGGGAAGCTGAGGCAGGAGAATCGCTTGAACCCAGGAGGTGGAGGTTGCAGTGAGCCGAGATCCTGCCACTGCACTCCAGCCTGAGCTACAGAGCGAGGCGAGACTCCGTCTCAAAAAAAAAAAAAAAAAAAAAAAAAAAA
>NW_026652308.1:2401727-2527778 GCF_009828535.3 Hylobates moloch | reverse complement strand
CTTACAGCTGTTGGGGAGAAAACTGATGATAAATTATGAAATAAGCAGAATCATTTCAGAGCTTAAGTCCAGGAAGGGACATCAATGGTCATGTGGGAGTAACCTGTATTAGATACTGTGTCAGGGAAGGCTCGAGTGAAAGTGTTGATAAAGAAAATCAGCCATTATTGTCCAGGTGGAAATGTCCTAGTTCTCCCATTGGCAGCTTTCCTGCTGTTTCTGCCCAAGAAGTGCAGGTGCCTGGCCAGTGGAGGGGAAGGGAGGGAAGAAGAGTCCCTTTATGTTGGCCTTGGTGTGACAGCTGTCACCCTGTGCCCCTCAGGAGCTGGTTTGAGGGCCAAGGGCTGGCCGGGAAGCTACGGGCCATCCAGACGGTGTCCTGCCTCCTGCAGGGCCCATGTGACGCTGGCAACCGGGCCTTGGAGCTGAGCGGTGTCATGGAGAGTGTGATTGCTCTGTGTGCCTCTGAGCAGGAGGAGGAGCAGCTGGTGGCTGTGGAGGCTCTGATCCACGCAGCCGGCAAGGCTAAGCGGGCCTCATTCATCACTGCCAATGGTGTCTCGCTGCTGAAGGACCTATATAAGCGCAGCGAGAAGGACAGCATCCGCATCCGGGCACTAGTGGTGAGACGGTGGGCCTGGGGTGGGTGGGCAGGCAGCCAGGCAGGGGTCCTGGTCCAGCCGGTGTTGCAGGGTGCAGCCCCAGCACACTCTAGATGAAAATAAGGAATACTGTAATTTCAAAAAAATTAGCCAGGCTTGGGTGCATGCCTATAGGTCCAGCTACTTGGGAGGCTGAGGCAGGAGGATCACTTGAGCTCAGGAGGTTGAGGCTGTAGTGAGTCACACATGTCACTGCACTCCTGCCTGGGCAACACAGCAAGACCCTCTCTAAAATAAATGAATGAATGAATGAGATTCTGGGCCTTCTTGTGGCGAGAGACATTGGCTTGGCTCCTCCCACCATGGGGCTTGAGGCTGTGCCTACAGGGGTCATGCAGTGTTCCTGGGAGCTGGTGGTTTGGGGGTTTGGGGACTACCTGGCTCTCCATGAGCCTGTTGTGGCTGTGCACACTGTGGAAGCTGGTCTTCCTCCCTGGGGCACTCAGTCCTGGATTTCTCCATCCCATGAGGATTTTGGCTGTGGCTGAAGCACCTGTCCTTTCCCCACACGCCTCTCAACTCCACCTGCAGAGGGCTTCTTTGTGCGACATGGAAGGAAACAGAGCCATTCTCAGTGTGGCCTGGGAAGGGGTGGGGCCCACGACTGTCTAGTGGCCAGCGCATCAGTGTCTGCAGATGCTGTGTCATGCGGCCACCCCAGTAGCTGATTTTGCTGCCACATGCTCTAGGTGGTGGTCTGGAGGGAGAGGGTGCTGATTTGTCTGTGTAGCCTCCAGGAGGCCATGACAGAGTGCCAGGGAGGGAGTCCAAGCCAGGTGTGGAGGAGCTCAGCTCCTGCCCCCTTCCCCAGAGGCCAACTGGTCTTGCCCTCTTCCTCCAGGGACTCTGTAAGCTGGGTTCAGCTGGAGGGACTGACTTCAGCATGAAGCAGTTTGCTGAAGGCTCCACTCTCAAACTGGCTAAGCAGTGTCGAAAGTGAGTCATCTGGCCTTGCTGTGGTTCCCCACCTGTGGGATAGATCTCAGGACACAAGGGTCTGGGTGGGGGTTGGGGCCTCCTCCCGTCCTGCCCTCTGGCTCAGGCAGGGGCTGCAGTCTGGATCCTGGTACGTGAACTGCTTCTGTACATTGAGGGGATGCCCAAACCCTTGCTTTTTCCCCCTTGGCCTTGGTGTACCCCTCCCTATCCCCAATCCTGAGGGTCATCCACTATCCTGCATGTCCCCAGGTGGCTGTGCAATGACCAGATCGACGCAGGCACTCGGCGCTGGGCAGTGGAGGGCCTGGCTTACCTGACCTTTGATGCTGACGTGAAGGAAGAGTTTGTGGAGGATGCGGCTGCTCTGAAAGCTCTGTTCCAGCTCAGCAGGGTAGCTCTGTGGTTCCTGCTGTCAGCCTGGGGACACTGTCTAGGATTACCAGGCTTTCTCGGCAGGGCTTGGCCAATGGGGTCTTTTGACCCCAGGGAGGAGGGCTGGTGGCTGAGTGGCTGCTCTGTGTGCTGTGGGCATGTTGGCCAGCACCAGTGGTGTTAGCAAGGACGTTCTTCTTGGAGGAGCTGGGGAGGTCAAGTTTGTAAGCTCCCAAAGTCTGGGGCCTGGGGAGTTTCCTGAATTCATCCTGTACCCAAGGGTCCCAGCTGAGGGTGGAATTGGGGGCCTGGGCCTGGGCAGCATTTGTCTGAGTACTGCTCTGCCCCGGGATGCCCATGTGAATGCCTCTGTGTCCTGGCAGTCTGAGGAGAGGTCAGTGCTCTTTGCGGTGGCCTCGGCGCTGGTGAACTGCACCAACAGCTACGACTACGAGGAGCCTGACCCCAAGATGGTGGAGCTGGCCAAGTATGCCAAGCAGCATGTGCCCGAGCAGCACCCCAAGGTGAGGGGCCGCCAGAAGGGCTGGAGGGTTCCCCACCATGGGGACCAGCTAACCCAGGGCATCCACAGCAGAACAACCTCCCTCTTTTTTTTTTTGAGACGGAGTCTCACTGTCTCCCAGGCTGGAGTGCAGTGACGCGATCTCGGCTCACTGCAAGCTCCGCCTCCTGGGTTCACACCATTCTCCTGCCTCAGCCTCCCGAGTAGCTGGGACTACAGGCACCCGCCACCACGCCCGGCTAATTTTTTGTATTTTTAGTAGAGACGGGGTTTCACCGTGTTAGCCAGGATGGTCTCGATCTCCTGACCTCGTGATCCGCCTGCTTCAGCCTCCCAAAGTGCTGGGATTACAGGCATAAGCCACCGCACCCGGCCAACAGCCTCCCTTTTAAGCCAGTTTGTTTCCCTTTGTCTGGCTGTTTTATTTCCCAGTTCCTCAACTGCTGCTGTGAGAAGGGTCCCCCTTTCTCTGTGAGTCAGCCCAGGCCCCTCTCCTAAGCTGCCTCCTCCCCCAGGACAAGCCGAGCTTCGTGCGGGCTCGGGTGAAGAAGCTGCTGGCGGCGGGTGTGGTGTCGGCCATGGTGTGCATGGTGAAGACGGACAGCCCTGTGCTGACCAGTTCCTGCAGAGAGCTGCTCTCCAGGTGAGCCAGCCTTGGCGGCAGCCAACCTTTCCCAACTCCTGAGCCTCAGGGCCGCGGATGTGGCTCCAGAGGGTGCAGGTTCCAGTGCTGTGGGCCTCTTAGAGCGACGGGGGCTGCCTGCCTGGCTGCCGTCCTTGCTGACCCCAGGAGTGGAGCGTCTGCCTGCCAGAGTCCCAGAGCCGCCTGCCCACCACCGCCTTCTCCCCACAGGGTCTTCCTGGCTTTAGTGGAAGAGGTAGAGGACCGAGGCACTGTAGTTGCCCAGGGAGGCGGCAGGGTAAGCTGGTTTACACACCCCTTCCTGATGGCTGAGCCATCAGCCTATAAAACATGACTCAGCAGTTGCCACGCCAGAGCTGGGTGTTAGATGCGGGACAGAAAAATATTATTAATGGCCAGAGGAACATTGTCCCGCTGAGAGAGTGACGCGGAAGCGGGCAGGCTCCTTGGCCCCTCCACACTGGTGGCTGTGAAGGTCCTAGGCTCCACTGTTCCTTTGTCTCATTTACCTCCATGGCCCTGCTGCCCAGCACAATCCATGTCCAGCCCTTATTAGGTGTTTCAGGAAGTGTTTGGATGCAGAGGGTCTGCACAGGGAGTCAAGCCTGGAGAGAAGGAGGAGGGTGAGGGTGGCACAGTCAGGGCCGGGGAGCCTGATGGTTGGGGTCTTACACTCCCAGGCATGTCCTGAGCAGTGACGGGCTTGTTCCTACAGGCACTGATCCCGCTGGCCCTGGAAGGCACGGACGTGGGGCAGACAAAGGCAGCCCAGGCCCTTGCCAAGCTCACCATCACCTCCAACCCTGAGATGACCTTCCCTGGCGAGCGGGTGCGTGTCTTCCTGCCCCGGCCTTTCCACTCCCTCTGTCCTTGGCGGCCTGTGGGCTGGGCTGTAGCTCCCCTTTAGGACCAGCAGGAAGTTTCAGCTTTGCCAAGGCCTGGGGCAGGGAGGACAGCCTGAGACAGCAGTACTCTCTTGGGGGTGGGCTCCTCCCTGCAGGGTTGGTGGGGCTTGGGGGGGGGCCGCGGCAAGTACCCCTGACAGGTGGGGTGCACATTGCAGATCTATGAGGTGGTCCGGCCCCTCGTCTCCCTGTTGCACCTTAACTGCTCAGGCCTGCAGAACTTCGAGGCGCTCATGGCCCTAACAAACCTGGCTGGGATCAGCGAGAGGCTCCGGTAAGGTCCCTTGGGATTGCGGGGCCTGGACCAGGCATTAGGATTTGGAATATCCCCCACAGCAGTTTACACATTGGGAAACACTCCTCGGTCATTGGCTTCTGTGAGCCTCACAGTGACTGCTCTGCATCATTAGAGAGGAGGAGACAGGCCGAGAGGCAGCACGGCACGGCAGACTCTAGAGTCAGACTGCCTCGCTTCCCTGATTGCAAATGGGTAACCTCAAGCAAGTTACTTAACTGCTCTGTCTCAGTTTCTCCCTCTGTGAAATGGGATGACTATAGTACCTACCTCATGGCATAGTGATGAGGAGAATACAATGAGAAAATACACTTAAAAGAACTTACTACATGGGTACCTGGCCCCTAGCATTGTGCCATATCAGCATATTTTATTTTTATTTTTATTTATTTATTTTTTTTGAGACGGAGTCTTGCTCTGTGACCCAGGCTAGAGGGCAGTGGCGCGATCTCAGCTCACTGCAACCTCTGCCTCCCAGGTTCAAGCGATTCTCCTGCCTCAGCCTCCTGAGTAGCTGGGATTATAGGTGTGTGCCACCGCACCCAACTAATTTTTGTATTTTTGTAGAGATGGCATTTTACCATGTTGGTCAGGCTGGTCTAGATTTCCTGACCTCGTGATCCGCCCACCTCAGCCTCCCAAAGTGCTGGGATTACAGGCGTGAGCCACTGCGCCCGGCCAGCATGTTTTAGTTTTATTACTAACTGTGACTTTGAACATATTACTCATTACTTAGCCCGTTTCCTATTCTGCAAAACAGTAGTGATGATGATCACACTTGCACCTTTACTATAGGGCCATGGTGAGGATTAAGTAAGATGATCCAGGTGCCTGGTCAGGGTAAATACTCAAATGAGGCCGGGCGTGGTGGCTCACACCTGTAATCCCGGCAATTTGGGAGGATGAGGCAGGAGGATCACTGGAGCCCAGAAGTTCAGGCCAGCCTGAGCAATGTAGCAATACCTCGTCCCTATTTAAAAAAGAAATTAAAGAGAGTATCAGGAAGAATAGCTAATGGATGCTGGGCTTAATACCTGAGTGATGGGATGATCTGTGCAGTAAACCATGACGGCACATGGTTATCTATGTAACAAACCTGCATGTCCTGCACATGTACCCCTGAACTTAACAGTTGGAAAAAAAATTAGCAAGGTGTGGTGGCGTGCACCTGTAGTCCCAGCTACTCGAGAGGCTGAGGCAGGAGGATCACTTGAGCCTGGGGGGGTCAAGGCTACAGCAGTGAGCTGTGATCATGCCACTGTACTCCAGCCTGGGTGACAGAGTGAGATCCTGCCTCAAAAAAACACAGAAACAAAACCCCTCAAATGTTAGGTGTTAGCCTCACCATCACCACCACCCTTGTCTTCTACATCCTAATTTTGAGCATTTTCCACAATCCTATGCTATTTCCTAGGCCTGGTTAGAAGGCTAAGAAGCACTGTAGTTCATACCTGGTGCAAGAGGGTCCTTGGACATTGCCAAGGGAAATCCTCAGCCCGGGACTTGATTGCATGAGGGTGTGGGTGCAGGGATGGAGCGGATGTAGAAACTCTGATGATGCTGCCGGTGTTAGTCTGTTCTTGCATTGCTGTAAAGGAATACCTGAGACTGGGTAATTTATAAAGAAAAGAGATTTCATTGCTTCATGGCTCTACAGGCTGTATAAGCATGGCATCGGCATTTGCTCAGCTTCTGGGGAGGCCTCGAGAGAGCTTTTACTCATAGTAGAAGGCAAAGCAGGAGCAGGCACATCACATGGTGAAAGTAGGAGCAAGAGACAGTGGGGGGAGATGCCACACACTTTTTTTTTTTGAAATGGAGTCTCCCTCTGTTGCCCAGGCTGGAGTACAGTGGCGCAATCTTGGCTCACTGCAACCTCTACCTCCTGGGTTCAATTGATTCTCCTGCCTCAGCCTCCCTGAGTAGCTGGGACTACAGGTGCGCACCACCACGCCCAGCTAATTTTTTTTTTGTCTTTTTAGTAAAGACAAGATTTCACTATGTCGGCCAGGCTGGTCTCAAACTCTTGACCTCAAGTCATCTGCCTGCCTCGGCCTTCCAGAGTGCTGGGATTACAGGCGTGAGCCACCACGCCTGGCGGAGATGCCACACACATTTAAATAACCAGATCTCACGAGAACTTACTATCACGAGGACAGCACCAAGCCATGAGGCACCCATCCCATGACCTAGTCACCTCCCACCAGGCCCTACCTCCAACATTGGGGATTATACTTCAGCATGAGGGTTAGAAGGGAAAACATCCAAACCGTATCCCTGCTGCTTCCTCCTGTGGCCCTGCAGGCAGAAGATCCTGAAGGAGAAGGCTGTGCCCATGATAGAAGGCTACATGTTTGAGGAGCATGAGATGATCCGCCGGGCGGCCACAGAATGCATGTGTAACTTGGCCATGAGCAAGGAGGTGAGGGTTGGTCTGGGTGCTCATCACAGGCGGGGATGCAGAGGTACCTGTGCCCTGGCTGGGCTTTACACCCAACTGACTTGCTCCACTCCCCACATCTGGCCACAGGTGCAGGACCTGTTCGAAGCCCAGGGCAATGATCGACTGAAGCTGCTGGTGCTGTACAGTGGAGAGGATGATGAGCTGCTACAGCGGGCGGCTGCCGGGGGCTTGGCCATGCTTACCTCCATGCGGCCCACGCTCTGCAGCCGCATTCCCCAAGTGGTCAGTGCCTCTTCTCGGTAGGGGAGGAGGGACGGACCAGGAACTCCCAGCAGCAGCTGAAGGGGGCAGTCCTAGGGTGTGTGGGTGTGTCCCTTGCCAAGGTTGAGCCTGTTGCCCGGGGGTCATATCTACCCTGTTTTTCTCACAGACCACACACTGGCTGGAGATCCTGCAGGCCCTGCTTCTGAGCTCCAACCAGGAGCTGCAGCACCGGGGTGCTGTGGTGGTGCTGAACATGGTGGAGGCCTCGAGGGAGATTGCCAGCACCCTGATGGAGAGCGAGATGATGGAGATCTTGTCAGTGCTAGCTAAGGGTGACCACAGCCCCGTCACAAGGGCTGCTGCAGCCTGCTTGGACAAAGCAGTGGAATATGGGCTTATCCAACCCAACCAAGATGGAGAGTGAGGGGGCTGTCCCTGGGCCCAAGGCTCATGCACACGCTACCTATTGTGGCACGGAGAGCAAGGACAGAAGCAGCTTTGGCTGGTGGTGGCTGGCCTGCCCAATAGTCTTGCCCATCCTCGCTTGCTGCCCTAGGATGTCCTCTGTTCTGAGTCAGCGGCCACGTTCAGTCACACAGCCCTGCTTGGCCAGCACTGCCTGCAGCCTCACTCAGAGGGGCCCTTTTTCTGTACTACTGTAGTCAGCTGGGAATGGGGAAGGTGCATCCCAACACAGCCTGTGGATCCTGGGGCATCCGGAAGGGCGCACACATCAGCAGCCTCACCAGCTGTGAGCCTGGCCTGAGCCCGCTATCAGGCCTGCACCTCCAATAAAAGTGTGTAGAACTCCACTGTGTGCCCTGTCCTTGGGCAGGGAGGGCTGCTGTGAGTGGGAGTCTCTGAGTGTGGGTGAGTATGGATGTGAGCTGGGCGTGGGTGAGTGTGCAACGGAGCTTCACAGTGGCAGAGCCACCTCCATGGAAGGAATCCCATGGATTCCCCAACCAGGGCCCACTGAGTTGCTTCTTTCCTACTGGAGGGACAAAGGGTAAGCCTAGGAAGCTAATCAATAAGAAACTCCCCAGGTGCGGTGCCTCAAGCTTGTAATCCCAGCACTTTGGGAGGCTGAGGCGGGTGCATCACTTGAAGTCAGGGGTTCGAGACCAGTCTGGGCAACATGGCAAAACTCTTTCTTAAAAATACCAAAAAAAAAATGAGCAGAGTGTGGTGGCATGCACCTGTAATCCCAGCTACTCAGTAGGCGGAGGTTGCAGTGAGCCCAGAGTGCAGCCTCCCAAAGTGTCGCCTGGGCGACAGAGCGAGACCCTATCTCAAAAAATATTAAACCATCCTAAGAAATAAATCGTTTAGGGTGCAGACTCCCATATGCTGGGCCTTCAGTATGTTTGTCTTTATATTGGGAGTCCTCTGTGGCCTCCGCCGAGGGCGCTGGGGTGGGGTTGGGGTTGGTGGCCAGCTGAGCCTGGTTGAAGGGCGGCTTGGGCCACGCCCACCACCCCAGCCTGTTTCGAGGAGGGCTAAGCCCAGCGTGAGGCTCATTGGCTCGACGGAGGCACGTGACGGGTCCTGAGCCAATCCGTGGAAGGTAAAAGCTGCTTCCTGTTTGGGCATGAGTCCGGCGTGTGTCTGGTTTTGAGCTGCAGCGATCCCGGGATTGGGGTGAGTGGCGGGGTTCGCCCGTCTTGGGCGTCACTCCTCGCCAAACCTTTAGCTCAGGTCTCAGTGAATGTCCTCTCGGTGGTTCTAATCCGAGCTCTAGACCCACGGGTTCCTGCAGGGGCGGGACCACCTGGCCCAACCTCTGCCGTGGTCCAACGCCCCCTGGGTTCCTCCAGGGCCTTGGTCCAACGCCCCTCGGAGGTTTCAGCGCATTTCACAGACCGGGCCGCAGGGCTCCGGCGTAGGCCTCGGGGGAGGTGAACAGGACTGCGGCCGCCGCGCCCCGGGCGGCGACGTCACCGCCCTTGCAGGCGATTGGCCGCCTCGTACCGCGCGCCCTTCAAACCTTTTCTCCCCGTGGCTGTCGGCGCCCGCTGGGCGGGAGGCCTATTCGGAGGCGGCCGCTCTGCGCCTCGGCGTTTCCTCCAAGGCTGCCCACTAGAAGGACCTGCCGGAGAGGGTAGAGGGCATAGGGTCAAGATCAAGGTAAGAGACCCCCTTGGGTTGGGAGAGGACAGGGAAGGGGTTAGGAGCCCAGGAACTGGGGTCTCAGGAGAGACCCAAGATCTGACTTCAGAGGCCTGAAAATGCCTGTGCAATTCTGCTTCAGCCCGGGTGCAGCGGCTCACGCCTGTAATCCCAACACTTTGGGAGGCCGAGGCGGGCGGATCACTCGAGCCCAGGAATTCGAGACCAGCCTGGGCAGCATAGCGAGACCCCTGTCTCTATTATATTATAAAACAAAAAACAAACAAAAAAAAAACCAAAACCCGCTCCAGCCGAATCTGCTTGAAGTTGGCGTTGCTGTTGTAACCACCAGACTGTGTTTGTCTCCCCATTTAAGGGTTAGCTCCTTGGGAGCAGACAGCTGTCCTCACTGGCACAGAGGGGGAGCGCTCAGTAAATGCTTGCTGGACGAATAAATGACTAGATAAGGTACAGTTGAAATTGTGTCTGTATAAGTTTCTCAAAACCAGTAAGATATCCAGGGAAAAATTTTTTGTCAGCGCTAAATACTGGATTCAATAAGCTAATAGTGTATGTTTATCATGGCATGTACTCACACCGAACCCTTTATTTGCATTTATTACAAACAATTCTGTGAGGTAGATGCAAACAGCACCGCCCCCACCTCCCTTTGTAAACTGAAGAAATGCAGTTGGGCTCAGGTTAATTGGCTAAGGTCACAAGGCCCTGCTGAGTTGCAGAGGCACTGCCTCCCAAACGCTCTTCTGCGTTCCACTGTGGGGTGAGGGGCAGAGCACTGTGTGTGGAGTTGGTGGGACCTGATTTCAGCCCTCTGTCTCCCTCTCTCTAGCCGTATGAGTGTGTAAGGGTTACTTTCGGAATCTCCTCTGTAAAACGACCATTTTGGTCCCCAAGATTACATGGGATAAAGTGCCGGATGCTGGGAAGCTGCGGGACGGGGTGGAGGTGTCGGGGGCGCTCGGATCCTAGTCCAATGCCTAAAGGACAGGTCACTTTGTACCCACTTTGTGGCCCGCTGAGCTTGAGCCAAAAGGGAGGACAGGGAAAGTGCCTCATTCTAAATATTTGAGAATCTTTGTAAATCCGGTAGGGCATTAGCCAGGGCGCCTGCTCAGCGAGCCTTCGTGGCACGGACTCTGCCTTTGTGCTTTGTGATCAGGAGAATGATAGTTTCCCCATTTTACAGATAAGGCAGCTCCAGTCCCTGGAAGGCCAGAGACTTGCCAGTGTCCCACTAGCGGGCTCTTTACAAGAATCTCCCCGGGCCCGCCGCAGCCAGGTGGCGGCCGGCAGAGGGCGCTGCTGGGGCATGGCGGAGGAGCGGCCGGGGGCCTGGTTCGGCTTCGGTTTCTGCGGCTTCGGGCAGGAGCTGGGCTCCGGACGCGGGCGCCAGGTGCACAGCCCCAGTCCGCTGCGGGCGGGCGTCGACATCTGCCGCGTGAGCGCGAGCTGGAGCTACACCGCTTTCGTGACCCGTGAGCACTCCCCGCCCCCGTCCCCACTTATTCCAGCCGCGCTCCACAGTCGCCTCCCCGCACCGCTGTGGCAAATCCAGGGTGTCTCCCCCGTTCAGGCCTCCAGCCCCACATTCTGGGTTGGTCCCCAATTCGGCCCCTTCCCAGGAACACCCCCACCCCCCCGCCGCCTCCATTCTGGCCACCCTGCTCCAATCTAGACCAGCCCCCAGCGCCGCCCCAAATTCTACGCCCTCGGTGCGTGTCCCTTCCCCTCCCTAGCCCGCTCTCCGCCCCGCAGGTGGAGGCCGCGTGGAGCTGTCGGGCTCAGCCAGCGGCGCGGCGGGCGGCTGCAAGGACGCGTGGGCCTCTGAGGGGCTCCTCGTGGTGCTGCGCGCCGGGCCGGGACCGGAGGCGTTACTGCAGGTCTGGGCGCCCGAATCGGCGCTGCGTGGGGAGCCCTTGTGGGCCCAGAATGTGGTGCCCGAGGCCGAAGGGGAATCCGATCCGGGCAGTGAGGCCCAGGCTGGGAGGCTACCCCTGCTGCCCTGCGCCCGTGCCTACGTGAGCCCGCGGGCGCCCTTCTACCGGCCTCTGGCTCCGGAGCTGCGGGCACGCCAGCTGGAGCTGGGCGCCGAGCACGCGTTGCTGCTGGACGCGGCTGGCCGGGTGTTCTCCTGGGGCGGGGGCAGGTGAGCGGGGGCGGGGGCAGGTCAGGGCTGGTGATTGGAGAAGCAAGCGGAGCGGGACCCCTTAATGCGACTGTAGCTGACGAGGGTCTCCCTTGCTCAGGCATGGACAGCTGGGCCATGGGACCCTGGAGGCAGAGCTGGAGCCACGGCTGTTGGAGGCGTTGCAGGGCCTAGTCATGGCTGAGGTGGCCGCGGGGGGCTGGCATTCTGTGTGTGTGAGTGGTGAGTGACTTAGTGCTTCTCCAGCCGAGCTCATGATCTTGTGCAAACCTTTCTCCTTGTTTTCCAGTTTGGGTGGGGCCCTACCCTGGCCTCCTTCCAAATTCATCCATCCATCGCCCAGTCAGTTATGACTCCTAAATGCCTGTCACCCTCGGCCTCCTCTGCCTGCACCATGGCCCACTCACGCCTGGACTCTGGCATTTGTTCCTAGCTTCTGTGTTACTGATCTCACTGCCCCTCCCCTCCTCTCCCCACCTGCTCCCAGCCAGGACTGTCTCTTAACAGTGCTCCCGAGGGAATATGGAGTGTGAGGGGAGCCGAGCCAGGGAGAACGGAGAAAGGCTGCAGTTGCCTAGGGGGCCATGACGTGTGGCACAGGGTGGACACGGGTGCCCACCAGGCACCAGGATGGTGATGAGTGTGTCCCTGTGGTGGTGCCACAGCTGGCCAGAGTGAGGAGTTTCACTTGGTGATCCAGGTGTAGCTCCTTCCTAGGCTGTTAGAGCCCATGCAGAGAGGGTGAGGCTGGGAACAGATGATCTTTGTCTGTGTCTGGGGCTGTCATTCTGGCTGCTACTTAGATCACCTGGAAGCTTACAAAATTACCAATGCCAGGGGGCCGGGTGTAGTGGCTCATGCCTGTAATCCCAGCACTTTGGGAGGCTGAGGTGAGTGGATCACAAGGTCAGGAGTTCGAGATCAGCCTGACCAACATGGTGAAACCCCGTCTCTAAAAAAAAATACAAAAATTAGCTGGGCGCAGTGGTGCGCGCCTGTAGTCCTGGCTACTTGGCAGGCTGAGGCAGGAGAATCATTTGAACCCGAGAAGCAGAGGTTACGTGAGCCGAGATCGCGCCACTGCACTCCAGCCTGGGCGACAGAGTGAGACTCAGTCTCAAAAAAAAAAAAAAGCTACCAATGCCTTCCCCCGCACCATATTCTCATGGAATGGGCCTGGACTGGTTACCAAGCCAGGAAACCCTGGGCTGAGCCTGGCCAACATGGCAAAACCTCATCTTTGTACAAAAAAATATAAAAATGAGCTGGGCGTGGTGACTCGTGCCTGTGGTCCCAGCTACTCGGGGTTGAGGCTGGAGGATCACTTGAGCTGTGAGTGGAGGTTGCAGTGAGCCAAGATGACACCACTGCACTCTGCACTCCAGTCTGGGTGACAGAGTGAGACTCTGTCTAAAAAAAAAAAAAAAACAACCCTGGGCTGGAGAGAAGACACCAGAGGGCTGGAAACAGCCCAGTGGGACACCCTGCACTCAAGGTCCAGAAGAAGTTTGAGGCCTTAAGTTTAGTGTAGAGGTTGAAGCATGGACACATCCCACCAGACTTCCTAGTTTCAGATCATTGCTCGGGCCCTGGGACCTTGGGCCTGGTACTTAACCCTTCTGTGCCTCCGTTGTGAATAAAATAGGGATCCTGCGTAAATGGTGATATTGTCATAAAACCACCTGTAGGGCTATTGTGAGAATTAAGTGATTATATTTGAAAAGCATGGGAAACATCAGCATGGATTAAGCACTTCATAAAATCAGCTATTGTTAGAAATTTTTAGTATCAGGTGGCTGTTCCAACCAGAAAGCTCTAGTGCTGTGGGATGCCAGGAAGGGGAGAGCTGCACGTGGCTTTCAACAGGACCAGCTGTGGGTGCAGTTGAAAAAGGGGCACAGGCCGGCCCGGTGGTTGTTTTATTTATTTATTTAGAGACAGGGATTTTGCCATATTGCTGAGGCTAGTCTCAAACTTTTGAGCTCAAAGCTCAGCCTCCCAAAGTGCTGGATTACAGGCATGAACCAACGCACGTGGCCCCGGCCCAGTGGTTTTGAAAGGGAGACCGCTGCGGCACTTCTAGGGATACATTTCTGAAATGAGGGGCCATTTGGCAGCATAAGAATGGAAGTGGAAGGTCCAGTAAGGGACTTAAAGGATGATCTGAAGGCACTGAGGGGATGGGAACCTAAGACAAGCCCCTGGGGCCTGAGGGGAAGCACCTTGGCCTGGAGTGTTACCTTGGGCAGGGCAGGCTTTAGTTGTCCCCAGGAGCCGATGGGATGGGGAGGAGAGTTTGGGTGGATGCAGAGGCTTCACAGTCTGTTTCATGTGTCCCCTTGATCTCTTTCAGAGACTGGGGATATTTATATCTGGGGCTGGAATGAATCAGGGCAGCTGGCCCTGCCCACCAGGAACCTGGCAGAGGATGGAGAGACTGTCGCAAGGGAAGGTGAGGGTCAACTCGGCTCCCACAGCCATCTCCCCAGGATGTGGCTGTCATTCCTAACTCCTGGCTGGATGCTGGCCTCAGAGCTACACTGCTCAGATGCAGCATGTGAGCCCCTTACAGGAGGGAGCATTGGCAAGGCTGATGCCGGTCTTGGCACAGCACACTTGTGCACTAGTGCCAACCCCGCCTGAAGAATGTAGGGGTTGGGAGCACCAGCTTTGGAGCTAGACAGTTGTGTACCTCTGCTGTTGTGGCAGTAAAGTGACTGCATGAATAAGGTTTAGCTCAGGGCTTGGTCAGTGTTCACATCATTATCATTCTGAAGCCACAGAACTGAATGAAGATGGTTCTCAGGTGAAGAGAACGGGCGGGGCTGAGGATGGAGCCCCTGCCCCCTTCATAGCTGTCCAGCCCTTCCCAGCATTACTGGATCTCCCCTTGGGCTCAGATGCAGTCAAGGCCAGCTGTGGATCCCGGCACACAGCCGTGGTGACACGTGAGTGGGGCTGGGAGGCTGGTTCAGGATGGAGCAGGAAGGCACTCCGCTCCACTCGAGCTGGTGCCTACGGAAGGGGGTGTGGTCGACGGAAAAAATTCTGTCTTAAGGCTTCTGTGGCTCATACAGAGCAGCTACCTTGCTCAGTGGATAAGCCCCACCCCCCGTGTTGTTTCACAGTAGTTCCCCAGCCTGTCAGGCCCAGAAGATTCTTCCTTCTGGTGGGAGGCTGATGCTTTCTGTCCTCCCTGCACGGCCACAGACACATTCCCTGCCCGCCGTCGCCTCTGACAGCAGGGACTGTCCAGTCCGGCATGGAAGACTGCGGCGCTCGGTAGCGTGGCACACAGGAAGATCTGCCACTTTTTCCCTCGGGATCCTCTGCCGTGCCACGTGTGATCAGCCAGTTGTTAAGAGAACATGTTGTTCCACGCCAGGCAGATCTCGTGAGGGTTGTAATATGCAGCTGTGGGCTGTGCCAAGCCGGGCTGGACAGATGCCTTGCCAAAGAACGGTAGTGACAACTATCGATTGTCCTTTTGCTTTCAGGAACAGGGGAGCTCTACACCTGGGGCTGGGGTAAGTAAAAGGATTGTTTTTGTGACCCTGAAACCGAGGAGAAGAAAGACCTGGGAGTATAGGGCAGGTGACAAAGCCATCAAGACTAGAGGAAGCAGGGGCCTCGGCCAGGTCACTGAGAGGAACAGGACTGCTCCCACCCTGGGGTTAGAACAGACATAGGCACACTCAGTCCGAGACCAGACAGGGGAGACATGGAGAGGATATCGGTACC
Organism: Hylobates moloch; assembly: GCF_009828535.3. NCBI lineage: Eukaryota > Metazoa > Chordata > Mammalia > Primates > Hylobatidae > Hylobates > Hylobates moloch. The sequence goes on along the minus strand of NW_026652308.1, from coordinate 2,512,754 downwards.
ACCCGCCTACCTCTCTGAAAGACTGTCTTAAGGGAGTATCCAACCAGCATTTACAAAGCAGCTTTTTGTGGATGTGACACTGGGTGGAGAAAAAGATTTGATGGAAGTGTGTGCTCCGAACATCTTAGCTTGGGTAGCAGGGAAGTCTGGAGGAGTGTCTTGCCTGGAGTGGCTGGCTGCCACTAGCCTCTTGGGGATCCCCAAGGTTGCCTGGCTCTGGGTCTCTTGGATTCACTGAGCAGTGGGGCATACTCCCAGCCCTTCATTTGATAGTCTGGGCCCCTTCCTGGAGGGAAAGAGGCAGCAAGACCCAGTGGAGACAATGGCAAAGGGGCTGATTTCACTTTAGGTAAATATGGACAGCTGGGCCACGAGGACACCACCAGCTTGGATCGGCCCCGCCGTGTGGAATACTTTGTAGATAAGCAACTCCAAGTAAAGACTGTCACCTGTGGGCCCTGGAACACCTACGTGTATGCTGTGGAGAAAGCGAAGAGCTGACGTGTGTATGTATATGTATATACAACACCTGTGAAACCCCCATTCAGGTCAAGGAAAACCATTGCCTGCACCCCAAGGGCCCCGTATTTGCTCCTCCCCATCACAGCCCTGCCCTCCACCCTCAAGCCCGGTCCTAAACTTGGCTGCACTTTAGAAACAGCTGGAGAGCATTGAAAACTCTGCTGCCTAAGGTCAGCATCAATGAAATCAATGAAACAATGAAATCAGAGCCTCTAGGTGTGTGGCCTGGATAGTGGTAGATTCAAAGCTCCGCCCACCTCACCCCAGGTACATTTGATGTGCAGCTGAGATTGGGGCACATTCCAGGTCATCTTCCTTTGTCAGTCACTTCCCTGCTTTCGTTTGAATTTTACCATGCTTGTATGCAGCCTTATACAACATAGTTGTGTTTGCTTTTGAGTGTTAGGTAAATGGAATCCTGTATATGTGCTTTTGTGTCGTTTTTGTCACTCAGCATTGTGTGATCCATCCTTGTTGGGTCCTGGAGTTCATTCATTTTTAATGCTATATGGTGTTCTGTTGTATGAATAACACCTCAAGTGATACAGCCTTGTTGATGGTCATTTTTATTGTTTCTGATTTTGGTCATTCCACATAATACTTTGAGCAGTCTTCTGCACATGTGCACAAGTTCCTTTGCAGAACATCGAGTTGAATTGCTAAGTCAAGAGATACCTTTAATTTTACTAGATAACTGTTGCCCCCAGCAGGGTGGGGTCTACTGTGGCTGAAACGTCAGGTAGATGCACACTGGTTTTAATTTGCATTTCCCCTGGATACTGATGAGGTTGAGTAGCTTTTGTGTTTTGGATGGCTGGGCATGGTGGCTCACACCTGTAGTCCCAGCACTTTGGGAGGTTAAGCAGGGAGATTGCTTGAGGCGAAGAGTTCATATGTTTATTGGCCACTTGGAGTTTTTCCGTTGTGAAGTGCCTGTTCAAGTTTTCTGGCCTTTTAAAATGTTCTGTATTTTCCTTAGTCATTTTTCTTTTGGATATTTCAGATACAAGTCTTTTGGGAGTTAGTATTCAGAGTATCTTCTGCTACAATGTATAGTTTGTTTCAGTCTCTCTTGGTATTACCAATTTTAATACTTAGGTGATGTTTACTCCGTGCCAGGTAAGGCTCAAAGTGCTTCACAAGTATCAACTTATTTTGATAAAATAAGCTTATCAGTAGTTTTCTTTATGGTTAAATTGTATTTGTGCATGTGTGTGTGTGTGTGTGTGTGTGTGTGTGGTTTAGCAAATGTTTCCCACCCATGGGGTCTTTTTTTTCTTTTTTATTGTGGTAAAATATACTGAACATAAAATTTATGTTCAATAAAAAACAGAAAAATTGTTTTTAACCATTTTTAAGTACATAGTTCAGTGACATTATATGCATTCACTGTTGTGCAACTGTCACCCCTATGCATTTCCAGAACTTTTTCATCATTCCGTGCTGAAACTCTGCGCATTAAACACTTAACTCGCCACTCTCCCCTTCCCCAGCCCCTGGCAACCACAGTTCTAACCTTGTTTCTATGACTACTGTAGTGCCTCATGTAAGTGAAATCCCATAGTATTTGTCTTTTCATGACTAGCTTATTTCACTTAGCAGCATGTCCTCCAAGTTCATCCATGATGTAGCTTACGTATCTAGACTTCCTGCCTTTTAAAGGCTAAGATTCTGTTGTATGTATACACTGCATTTTATTCATCCGTGCATTGGTGGATATTTGAGTTGTTTGCTACAGTGAATAATGCTGCTGTGAACATGAGTGTACAACTCTCGCGTCTCTGCTTTCAGTTCTTTTGGATATATACCCAGAGTGGAATTGCTTGTGTGGTAATTCTAATTTTTTTTGAGGAACTGCCCTACTGTTTCCCACAGAGGCTGCATCATTTTACATTCGCACTGGAAGTGCACACGAATCCTAATTTCTCCACATCTGCGTCCACACTTGTTTTCTATTTCTTGGTTAACAGCCATCCTAATGGGTGTGAAGTGGTATTTCATTGTTTTTTTGTTTTTTTTTTTTTTGGACAGAGTCTCTTTGTTGTCCAGGCTGGAGTACAGCCTCCACCTCCTGGGCTTAAGCCATCCTCCCGGGTAGCTGGGGCTACAGGCACATGCGACCACATCTGGCTAGTTTTTTGTATTTTTAGTAGAGATGGGGTTGTGCCATGTTGCCCAGGCTGGTCTCGAACTGCTGGGCTCAAGCGATCCACATGCCTTAGCCTCCCAAAGTACTAGGATTATAGGCATGAGCCATCGTGCCCGGCCAAGCCATTTTTTAAAATGGACAAAAGTCAACAAAGATGACAGAAGGATAGCAAATAAGCATATGAAAAGACACTCTACATCATTAGTCATTAGGGAGTTGTAAATGAAAACCATAGTGAGACACCACTTCATACACAGAATAACTAGAATTATATAAAGGCTGAACATACCAACTGTTGAAGATCTGGAGAAACTGGAACCTTCATACATTACTGGTAGGAATGTAAAATGGTACAACTGCTTTGGAAAACAGTTTGGCATTTCTTTTCTTTTCTTTTTTTTGAGATGGAGTCTTGCTCTGTTGCCCAGGTTAGAGTGCAGTGGTGCAATCTCAGCTCACTGCAACCTCCGCCTCCCGAGTTCAAGCAATTCTCCTTCCTCAGCCTCCTGAATAGCTGAGATTACAGGTGTGCACCACCACACACAGCTAATTTTTGTATTTTTAGTAGAGACGGGGTTTCACCATGTTGGCCAGGCTGGTCTCGAACACCTGACCTCATGATCTGCCCACCTTAGCCTCCCAAAGTGCTGGGATTACAGGCGTGAGCCACCGTGCCCGGCCCAGTTTGGCATTTCTTAGGAAGTTAAGTGTACACCTACCATAGATGTGATCCAGCCACTTCACTCCTAGGTATTCAGAAAAAAATATATATCCATACAAAGACTTGTACATAAATGTTTATAACAGCCTTATTTTTAATAGCCAAAAACTGGAGAAAAGCCAAATGTGAAAAATAAACCTGACAGGCAAATAAACTGGTATATTGACATCATGGAATACTAAGCAAAAAAAAAAAAAAACTATGGATATAAGCAATGATATGGGTAAATCTCAAAGTAGTGAAAGAGCCAGACCAAAAAAGTATATATTGTATGATTCTACTTACATTGAACTGTAGAAAACGCAAACTGATCTGTAGTAACAAAGAAATCGGTGGGCCGGGTATGGTGGCTCACGCCTGTAATCCTAGCACTTTGGGAGGCTGAGGTGGGCAGATCATGAGGTCAGGAGATCGAGATCATCCTGGCTAATACAGTGAAACCCTGTCTGTACTAAAAATACAAAATTTACCGGGCGTGGTGGCACGCGCCTGCAGTCCCAGCTATGCAGGAGGCTGAGGCAGGAGAATCCCTTGAACCTGGGAGGCAGAGGTTGCAGTGAGCTGAGATTGCGCCACTGCACTCTAGCCTGGCAAGAGCGAGACTCCATCTCAAAAAAAAAGAAGTCAGTGGTTGCTAGGCAGGGTGAGGCTGGGAAAGTGGGAAGGAGGAATGAGAAGGGGGTGGGAGGAAACTTCTGGGATAGAGATACTTGGTTAACTTGACTGTGGTGATAGTTTTTGTCTTACCCTTCACACGTGTACAGTTTATGTCCATCCTCCCTCAGTCATGCTGTTGAAGTTGGACAGCCTCCCCATATTGAGACAAATGGCATTGAAGCCAGAAGCTTCCTAGGACTCCCTTTGCTCTTTACACATCAGGGGTTACGTTTTATATTTCTCACAAAAAAATCAGAATAAGAGATATATATATATATATTTTTTGAGACGCTCTTTCGCCCAGGCCAGACTGCAGTGGCGCTATCTCAGCTCACTGCAAGCTCCGCCTCCCGGGTTCACGCCACTCTCCTGCTTCAGCTTCCTGAGTAGCTGGGACTACAGGCACCCACCAGCACGCCCGGCTAATTTTTTGTATTTTTAGTAGAGACGGGGTTTCACCGTGTTAGCCAGGATGGTCTTGATCTCCTGACCTCGTGATCCGCCCGCCTCGGCCTCCCAAAGTGCTGGGATGACAAGCGTGAGCCACCGTGCCTGGCCTGCGATATTCTTAATTTAGCAACGTACCAGAGAATATTTAAAAAATCACACTCGGCCGGGTGCGGTGGCTCACGCCTGTCATGCCAGCACTTTGGGAGGCAGGCTGATCATTTGAGGTCAGGAGTTCAAGACCAGCCTGGCCAACATGGTGAAACCCTGTCTCTACTAAAAATACAAGGATTAGCCAGGTGTGATGGTACGTGCCCGTAATCCCATCGAATTGGGAGGCTGAGGCAGGAGAATCGCTTGAACCTGGGAGGTGGAAGTTGCACTGAACCAAGATAGTGCCACTGCACTCCAGTCTGGGCGACTGAGTTAGACTCAAAAATCATGCTCCTGACTAAAAATTTCCAGGAGTTCCTTTTAGTTTTTTCTGTTTCTGTTTTTCACACACAGACCAACCAACTAAAAAGTGACTGGGGGAAAAAAAGGAAACACCACACTATATCTTTTTGAAATGTAAGTATACAGATTTTAATTTATTTTTAAGAATAATTTTATATTTTAAAAACAGGACACATACTGTATGAGTAAACAGTGTGGCTGACACAGACCGAGTCCACACTGGTAAGCTTTTGAGAACCATTTACACTATGTTGACAGTAGTACTGCTGCAGGCAGACAGAGGAAGAATAAATAATAGTGCTTCAAGAAGAGTAGTGATTGAGAGGGTAGGTAAAGAGGGCGCCTCATCATGGATGCTAGAGCAGGAACAACTCCCCAGTAGTGACATGTGCAAAGTTCCAGATCTCCACGACAAAGACAGCCCAACCCATTGGAACAAATAGACTCCCAATGCAGCTGGCAACTGCGGGGGTAGAAGAACTCAGGCAAAGTAGGCACAGGAATGGGGAGATGAGAGCCAGGGACAAATGCCGAAGAAAGCGTTCCGACAAGCATGTGTGTTCATACATGCACACCCTCAACAAAGGGCACTGAACTGTGGAACAGAACTGAACACAATTTAACAAAGCAGCTCCCAGCCTTCCTGTCACCTCTTTGGCAGTAGGGCAGGCCATCTCAACTTCGGACGCACACAGACATTCTCATCAGGAGGAAGGCTGTCCTGTGTGGTGGGGACAAGGCTTCAGGTGAGAGCAAAGCTATGATAGCTACAGCATTAATTGAACATGCCTAAACAAAAAAGATGTTAATTACTAGTTATAGGTATACATGCCAAAATTACCCCAGGGATGGGCATAGTCAATCATTTTCCTACACAGCGGTGAAATAAAACAAGCTTTGATCACGCTTCAGCAAGTAGAATTATGTGGTAGAGAAGTCAGGTCCCATATGCTAAAATTTGCACTTCCTGCCATAAACCTTTAACGTATTTAAGTCAAAACCAAGTCCCCTAGGACCACTAAACCTATGATGGACTTTCAACTGTAACACTCATTCACATCTTTAAGTTAGGCCCATGGTCATGGAACCTGGCCAGGGTTTCAAGCATGCCTAAGCTGAAGAAAAACTAAAGTCACCCCCATATAATTAGGTCCAGTCTAGGCACAGGAAGCCACAGCTGGTTGACTGATCAGGGCTTCTCAGGACTGGATGTTGGTTGAATTGAGGATTCCAGAAGTAGCATCAGATTTGGAAGCCTTTGAAAGTTCTCGCTGTTGAAAAATAAATAACATCAGTGGCAGTACTGCCTCTATTACACATGCCCCACCCTTCTAAGTACGGTTGTCAGCAAAAGGTCCCTCAAAGGTAGTTTCTCTGAGATCCCTAGCCTGCAATAGGCTGCGTTAGGAGTAAAAGGTGAGGAACTCTGAGCACCATTCTATTAGTCATAGACAGAGTGGATGTGCACGCATGCCCGTGACCCCTTTCCTCAGCCAGTCCATCCTGTTACACCTCACAGAAGGGAAATCCTTCATACAGTCACGCACTGCATAATGATGTTTCAGTTAACGACAGGCCACACACACTATGGTGGTCCCATAAGATTATACAATATTTTTACTGTACCTTTTCTATGTTTAGATACACAAATACTTACCATTGTGTTACAGTTGCCTACAGTATCCCAGGAATAGCCTGAATCAAAAAAACCCACAATTGCCTACAGTATTCTTTCTGTAACATGCTGCCCAGGTTTGTAGCCTAGGAGGAAAACGCCATACCATATAGCTTAGGTGTGTAGGCTGTTCTGTCTAGGACTGTTAAGTACACTCTGATATGTACACAATGAAACTGCCCCACATTCTCAGAACATATCCCTGTCATTAAGTGAGGCATGACTCTACTTCACAAAGCTACTTTAGAGTCATCAAGGTAAGTAGGCAACAAGCTTTGGTCTCTTGAGCCCTTTATAAAACAATGGGCCAGAACATATATCTACCAATCCCTGGGGCTGAGGCCTTGTAACCTGCTGGTGATTTGATCTCATGCTGGAGCACATGGTATAGCAGCAAAAGGCAAAGCATGAATGGCCATTGAGAAAGACATATTAGCAGAGGTTAGTTTACCGGCTTTGGTGCTGCCTGGTGGAGTCCATCAGCCATAGCAACCCAAACCAGACGAACCTACCTAGGACTAGCCACACAGATAGGCAGGTACATTTAAGCCTCAGATAAAATGGGCCTTGGCTGAACAAGTGAAAAAGAGAAAGCTGGACCTCTGTCCAGCAATCAGCCAGAGTGACACACACCCACTTTTAAAGGTAGAAGAACCACCAGCCATGTAATTTGAAAAACATGCTGGAGTAGGAAGCCAGTTTCAGTGATCAAAACTAGCTGCAGCCTTGGCCAACTGTTCCATTCTCCATCCCTGCGGCAATTAAGAGGGCAGGGAGGCTAGGAGTTTAACTCAATATCCCCTCAAGGGTGAGGGACATCCTCACCTCTCGCTAGTAAAATATTGAGAGAAGAAATCACAGATTAAGTAAAAGGCAGTGTAGTTAGCTGTTAGCAGATATAGAGTAGGATAACAGGAAGTGAAGAGCATTCTGGAAAAACTTGCTTCCAGTGCTTCATCTATGCTTCAGTAGCTCAATGTATGGAAAGAGGCAAAGGTGAGGAAATCAGCATTAGCTAGCTGAGACTAGAGCTGGCGGTTGGGCCCTGAGGGGTTAGGAAGGCATATACTCCAGGAAATAATCAGCACACAGGCCAAGAGCCTCATTGTAGGCAGCACACAGCGGGGGCTCCCTTTCCCACGTGATGGGGCCTCTATTCTTTCCAGCTATTGCAGGCCTTTGATGTCACAATTGGGGAGGGTCAAGGTTTTCTGTTAAACATGATTTAAAACTGCTTGACTTTAGGGGCTGAGAATCCAATTCAAGTCTGAACAAATTTTATTAATCTGTTGTGAATGTAAATCAGATGTGTTTTTTTGAGTCCATGATAGGAATTCCTGCTTCCTTTGTAACACTGCCGAGATTACTGGTTAGGGTAGCCCTGTGCCCAGATGAATGAAGCCAGCAGATGACAGATCAGTTTGGAAAAGGGACATACAGGGGTTGCCATACAGACCTGAAGCCCAACAGTGGAATTGTCAGAGAGGGACGGATCCTTCTAAGAACAAAGAATTAAGACAATTACCAAGAACTCCACCAAGAGAGCACCAGGGCAGTGATAGAGGGGTTGCCTCCTGCAGCCAGGGAATGGTATGTATTAAGCAGAAGGATCCAGGTTAAATGTCTAGTTGCTGCTGCCAACTTCCTATACAACCCCCCCCTTAAATCATACCCACCCCGCCATGGTCAAAGCAGGAAAGGGATTCTCAGCCTCCAAGGTAGCTGCCCTAGCTAATAGCCTGGGTGCCCCTGGGAAGATACCCACTCTGCCCCAACTGTGTGCTCCCCAGAGACTGGTAGATATTAGAAAAGGTGAATTACCGCAAACTCAGAATAGGTGCTGGCAACAGAATTAATGCTGAAGTTGCGCTGGAGGGGGGCCGAGCCAAGGTACCCACCACTCAGGATGCTGCCGTTGAGCTCCAGGTTCTCCTTGTTGGCTCCATGCCTGCCGGTACGGGGTGTTTTCTTCCCTGAACAGGTGGAAGCAGCGACTGGCTGCAGAGAAAGAGATCCACGTATCATCCTTCTAATGAACGTGCACACGCACACACAATACCTGCACTGGTCAAAGGCTGAGACTATCTTTATATTCCTGTCTATAATCCTATAATTTTTAGTTAAAAAAAATTATATATATATATATATATATATATATATATATATGGGGCTGGGTGTGGCTCATGCCTAGAATCCTAACACTTTGGGAGGCCAAGGCAGGAAGACTGCTTGAGGCCACATGTTCAAGACCAGTCTGGGCAACATAGCAAAACCCTGTCTCTAGAAAAAAAATTTTTTTAAATATGAATTCCTGATTTACAGAACACCTATCTTGAGCATAGTCTAATAAAATATTTGAAAGACTGAATGTGTTTTACCACATACTTTCCACATCTCTACTGAGTACTTGGTATGTCTAGTGATCTGGTTTCACTGGGCTAGAACCCACATGCAGGGGACCTATCTCCATACCAGCTGAAGACTGGGCTTGGAATTGAAGATCAGGCAGGGTCGCTGTAGACTCAGTTTCCCACACATCCCACTGCTTCCCATGGTATGGTACCAGTGGGGCTCAGAGTGACTGTTCTCTTTTTTTGCACATTAGTTTTGGACCATTATTTAATGGTGAGCTAACTTATATCTGTCAACTCTCAGCATCTCAATAAGAACAAAATCCAGGGATCTTAGAATCTAGAACAAGTAGGTGGGGCCTCTGGGTGAACAGGCTAGGGGTGCATGTGAGGATGTGCTTAGACACAGGGCATACTAACCTTGCTGCCAGAAGGAGGAAGTCGAGACACGGGGGAGTGGTAGATTGTCCCTCCAAAGATAGGCCGAATGCTACTATTGGCCGTAGCATTGGACATGGTGGTAGTGTTCAGCTAGGGAGAAGAGCACATGGGTAACTGATGTGCAGTAACATCCTCAGCATTTCCAGCAACCCGTCTACCCTACAGAGAAATGACTATGGGAGGCAGTCCAGGGAAGACGGGTTTACATGGTGAAGGGCTGTGTCTAATACTGCATAGTTTGAAGAAACCTGTGAAAAGTTTTCAAAGCCTATCACTATCCAGCAAATGGAAATGTAAAATGGTACAACCACTGTGGCACAAGACATCTGGCATACGACCCAGACATTCCACTCTTAGATGTCTCTACCCAAAAGAAACGAAAGCATAGATCCATACAAAGACTTAGACGTAAATGTTCACAACAGCTACCTGCAGCAGCCAAAAGCTGGAAACGGCCAAATACCCACCAGCAGGTAAGTGGACAAGCAAACTGTGGTAAATTCATACAGTGGAATGAATATTGATCTACAATAAAAAGGAGTGACCTTTTGATACATACAACAACAGAGATGAATCTACACTAAATGAAAGAAGCCAGACAAAAAAGAATATGTACTGCGGGATTCTATGTAAAATGTTTCAAAATGCAAACTAATCTATAGTTAAAGAGTAAATCCCTACTTGCCACAGCTAGAGGCTGGGGGCAAACCAGGAGCCAGGGAAGGAGGGAGGTAATACAAGAGGCACTAGGAAACTTTGGAGACCATGAAATGTTGATTATCTAAATTATGGTGACAGTTTCATTGTGTAAACCTACATACGTCAAAACTTATGATATGCTAATGATAAGAGCTGTAAATGTTTTTGAGATGGGGTCTCACTCTGTCACCCAGGCTGAAGTACAGTGGTACAATCTTGGTTCACTGCAGCCTCGACCTCCTGGGCTCAAGCAGTCCTCCCATCCCAGCCTCCTGAGTAGCTGGGATCACAGGCGTGTGCCACCACAACCAGCTAATTTTTGTATTTGTAGTAGAGATGGGGCTTCAACATGTTACCCAGTCTCCCAACTCCTGAGTTCAAGCAATCCCTCTACCTTGGCTTCCCAAAGTATTGGGATTACAGGCTTGAGCCACTGCACCCAGCCAACTTTTTTTTTTTTAATTAAAAAAATTTTAGGGGGCCGGGCATGGTGGCTCATGCCTGTAATCCAGACTTTGGGAGGCCAAGGCGGGTAGATCATCTGAGGTCGGGAGTATGAGACCAGCCTGACCAACATGGAGAATCCCCGTCTCTACTAAAAATACAAAATTAGGTGTGATAGCACATGCCTGTAATCCCAGCTACTAGGGAGGGGGAGGTTCACGCCTGTAATCCCAGCACTTTGGGAGGCCGAGGCAGGCAGATCTTCTGAGGTCAAGAGATTGAGACCATCCTGGCCAACAGAGTGAAACCCCATCTCTACTAAAAATATAAAAATTAGGTGGGCGTGGTGGCGCGGGCCTGTAGTCCCAGCTACTCAGGAGGCTGAGGCACGAGAATCACTTGAACCCAGGAGGCGGAGATTGCAGTGAGCTGAGATCGCGCCACTGCACTCTGGCCTGGCAACAGAGCGAGACTCCATCTCAACAAAACAAAACATTTTAGGCCAGGCACAGTGGCTCATGCCTATAATCCCAGCACTTTGGGAGGCTGAGGCAGGAGGATCACTTGAGCTCAAGAGTTTGAGACCAGCCTGGACAACTTAGTGAGACCTCATCTCTACTAAAACTCAAAAACAAACAAAAAAACCCAAAAATTAGCTGGGTATGGTGGCATGTGCCTGTAAGTCTCAGCAACATGGGAGGCTGAGGTTAGAGAATCACTTGAGCCCAGGAGGTTGAGCTGCAGTGAGCCATGATGGCGCCAGTGCATTCCAGTGTGGGTGATAGAGCGAGACACCGTCTAAAAATAATAAATTTACGTTACAAAATATAAGTAGGGAGAAGAAATAATGCTTTTTTACTTATCAAAAAGAAAAAAGTAGGTCAGGCGCAGTGGCTCACGCCTGTAATCCCAGCACTTTGGAAGTCAAGGTGGGTGGATCACCTGAGGTCAGGAATTCAAGACCCTAGCCAACATGGAGAAACCCTGTCTCTACTAAAAATACAAAATTAGCCGGGTGTGGTGGCACATGCCTGTAACCCCAGCTACTTGGGAGGCTGAGGCAGGAGAATCGCTTGAAACCAGGAGGCAGAGGTTGTAGTGAGCCGAGATCACCCATTGCACTCCAGCCTAGGCAACAAGAGTGAAACTCTGTCTCAAAAAATAATAATAATAATAATAAAGTCCTCTCTGACTTTGTGCTGTAGAGATGAAGAATCATTACATGTTCCATTTAGTAAGCGTGAACGTTGTTTTTCACATGGTACCACAAGGCCATCTCTTGGTCTTACAGGGAAAATGGCATTACAGGTTTTCAGGAAAACCGCTGAAGCTTTCTTTTCATCGTTACCAGAATGTTGGCAATCATTCCCCTCCCCCCGCCCCCCAAATTTAATGCAAGGACTCAACAAGCACAGACACCAAAGCTGGCCACTCTGTGACTGTCACTATAGGCCACTACTCAGCCTTCCATCCACTCTCAAGTGGACTCGACATAAAGGAACAGAAAAACCCTTCCCATCTCTGCAGGACAGAGGGCAAGAGGTGTAGGGAAAAGAAAGATCAGACTGTTACTGTGTCTATGTAGAAAAGGAAGACAAACTCCATTTTGATCTGTACTAAGAAAAATTGTTTTGCCTTGAGATGCTATTAATCTGCAACTTTAGCCCCAACCCTGTGCTCACAGAAACGTGCTGTATGGAATCAAGGTTTAAGGGATCTAGGGCTGTGCAGGATGTGCCTTGTTAACAATATGTTTACAGGCAGTATGCTTGGTAAAGGTCATCGCCATTCTCCATTCTCAATTAACCAGGGGCACAATGCACACGGAAAGCCACAGAGACCTCTGCTCAAGAAAGCCTGGGTATTGTCCAGGTATATCCCCGTACTGAGACAGCCTGAGATATGGCCTCGTGGGAAGGGAAAGACCTGACCGTCCCCCAGCCTGACACCCATAAAGGGTCTGTGCTGAGGAGGATTAGTAGAAGAGGAAGGCCTCCGTCTCCTGCATGCCCCTGGGAACAGAATGTCTCGGTGTAAGACCCGATGTACGTACCGACATTCGTTCTGTTCTTAGGAGAAAACTGCCCTGTGGCTGGAGGCGAGATATGCTGGCGGCAATGCTGCTCTGTTACTCTTTACTACACTGAGATGTTTGGGTGGGGAGAAGCATAAATCTGGCCTATGTGCACATCCAGGCACAGTACCTTCCCTTGAACTTATTTGTGACACAGATTCCTTTGCTCACATGTTTTCCTGCTGACCTTCTCCCCACTATCACCCTGTCCTCCTGCCGCATTCCCCTTGCCGAGACAGTGAAAATAGTAATCAATAAATACTGAGGGAACTCAAGAGACCGGTGCCGGTGCAGGTCCTCTGTATGCTGAGTGCTGGTTCCCTGGGCCCACTGTTCTTTCTCTATACTTTGTCTCTGTGTCTTATTTCTTTTCTCAGTCTCTCGTCCCACCTGATGAGAAATACCCACAGGTGTGGAGGGGCTGGCCCCCTTCAAAGAGGTGGCTGGGACTACCCTCACCCACTCCCTTGAAATCAGTGTTTCCTAAGCCTTGTGTTTACCTTACGTGCTTTGCCCGGTGTATTGGGAGCCAGTCCTCGCCGCTTGCTGGGTGTTCGAGGAGCGCTGCCATAGAGCATCTCTGTCTCCGTCTGTTTTTTGTTCTTGAGTTGCTGTGTGAAAGTCAGAAGCAACAGTGATAAATCTCAGGAAGAGAGCAGGTCTGGGATGGCAACAGAAGCAGGGCCAGGAATCTAGGCCCATGTCTCTGCAGCCAGAGCTAAAAAGAGCTGCCACGGGCTCCCTATTCAACAAACCCTGGTCCCTAGCAGAGACTATGGGCTGCTCAGATTACCTTCTTCCTCTTTTCCCAATTTGCGTTCACGTTCACACTTACTCTTTCCTGCTTGGCTCTCTCTTTCTCCAATCGATGCATCTCCCATTGTTCTGCCACATACTCCATGAATTTCTGCCCATTCACCATAAATGCCTTTGAATGTTCCTGTTCCCACAATTCAATTCGTGCCTTCAACTCTTCTTCCAGCTGAGACCAGAAACAAGGACATGTTAATTACTTCAACTCTTTAGTGCAAAGCCCAAATGCAATGTTTTCCCTAGAGAGTGACTCCTCCTCCTCAGGGCATCATTAGCCTCATTTCAGGTAGCTGGGCCCACATGGGTACAGGTCAGAGTGACCAGAAATCAAAGCCTGGGGACATTTCATTCACACAACACACAAGAGTGGAAAATGGCAAGAACCCAAAGTTTAACCACTAAGATTTTGGTGCCTGAAGTTGGAGGCAGCACAGGGAAGATCAGCAATATGAAACAGGCAGTGAACATCAGGAGTAGGACTCTGAAATCAGACTTAATGGGGTTCAATCTGCAATCGCCCTCTTTACTGGCTGTGAAGCAGTGAGCAAATTTACATTTTTTTTTTGAGACAGTGTCACTCTGTCGCCCAGGCTGGAGTGCAGTGGCACGATCTCAGCTCACTGCAACCTCCACCTCCCAGGTTCAAGCGATTCTTGTGCCTCAGTCTCCCGAGTAGCTGGGATTACAGGCATACACCACGCGTGGTTAATTTTTATATTTTTAGTAGAGATGGGGTTTCATCATGTTGGCCAGGCTGTTCTCAAACTGCCTCGGCCTCCCAAAGCCCTGGGATTACAGGAGTGAGCCACCACATCCGGCCAGATTTACCTAATTTCTTAGTACCTCAGTTTCCTCGTCTGTAACAATGGAAAGAATACCAACCTCATAAGGATGTTGTAAGGATTAGATGAATTACTAAATGAGAGCATTTTGAAATGATATCCCTGACTTAACTCAAAAAATGGTATTATTATTATCAAAGTGGAAAATGGTAATGGAGCCCACAGGACTCTCTCTCTTAAAAGCTTTCCTTATGTAACTGGCTGAATTGTGTTTCCCCCAAATTCAAATGTTGAAGCCTTAACCCCTAGTACCTCAGAACGTGACTGTATTTGGAGACAGCGTCTTTAAAAAGAGAATTAAGGCCAGGTATCGTGGCTCATTCCTGTAATCCTAGCGTTCCTGAGGCCGAGATGGGAGGATTGCTTGAGGCCAGGAGTCCAAGACCAGCCTGGTCAACACAGCGAGACCCCATCTCTTGGGGAAAAAAAAAAAAGAATTAGGTTAAAATGAGGTCATTAGGTGGGCCCTAATCTCATATGACTGGGAGTGTTTAGGCCACACATATTGCGGGAAAACCATGTAAACACACAGAGAAGACGACGACCATTTACAAAGCCGAGAAAGGCCTCAGAAGAAACCAACTCTGCCAATGACATGTTGATCTCAGATTTACAGCTTCTAGAGTTGTGAGAAAATAAGTTGCTGTTGTCGAAGCTGCCCAGTCCGTAGTGTTTTGTTTTGTTTTTTTTGAGATGGAGTCTCACTCTGTTGCCCAGGCTGGAGTGCAGTGGCGTGGTCTTGGCTCACTGCAACCTCTGCCTCCTGGGTTCAAGCAATTCTCCTGCCTCAGCCTCCTGAGTAGCTGGGATTACAGGTGCCCGCCACCACACCTGGCTAAGTTTTGTATTTTTAGTAGAGACCAGGCTGGTCTTGAACTCCTGACCTCATGATCCGCCTGCCTCGGCCTCCCAAAGTGCTGGGATTACAGGCGTGAGCCACCACACCCGGCCTGTAGTGCTTTATTATGGCAGTCCTAGCAAACGAATACACCTTGATATGCAGTTGCTTATACTAAATATATAACTTATTATCTCTGCCTAATCTCTGAAGAAAGTAGTTTTGGGGCTAAACAATAGAAAGAAAAAGACATACAAATAGTGAGGTATCTTTGTAACCAAGCACCAAAAACGCTTAGCAACATTATTACCTTGGGCAGCATTTTCTGGAGCTTGGCTCGTTGTTTTTCTTCTTTTAGAAGATTTCCTCCTCGGTTTGTAAATCGATTTGGATCTGAAGCTTTTCTCTGTGAAAAGTACATTTTAATTAGTGGAAAACCTGGCACCATGAGACCAATAACTTCTGCCAAGATTCTTTGTTCTCGCCAGGCGCGGTGGCTCATGCCTGTAATCCCAGCACTCTGGGAGGCCAAGGTGGGCGGATCACCTGAGGTCGACAGTTCGAGACCAACCTGGCCAACATGGCGAAACCCCATCTCTACTAAAAATAAAAAAATTAGTGAGCGTGATGGTGCGCACCTGCAGTCCCAGCTACTCAGGAGGCTGAAGCAGGAGAATCACTTAAACCTGGGTGGCGTGCAGTGAGCTGAGATTGTGCCACCGCACTCCACCCTGAGCAACGAGCGAGACTCAAAAAAAAAAAAGTAAATTGTTAAAGCTTCTCATTCTTTTTAACTTTTCTTTTTGTTAACTTTTCTGTTTTTGACTGTCTTCTTTCTAGTCAAGTAATGCAGTGGGAGTGGGAGAGGAACAAATCTGTAACTGGCTGTGATCATTGAGTTATAAACACCACTACACTCGGAGCAGCATGTATTTTCTTTTAGAACATATACGGTATATCAGAATAGTAATGCAAGTATATAGCTTGTAATTATAAATTAGGTGTGTATACTCAAAAATAAGGGCACATAGGCAGAAAAGTTTATAAGATACTCTTGAAAATTAAATTGTTTCCCTTCCATACTGCTTGATTGGTGACAGCCAATAGTTACTAAAGAGGATGGTAATTCATTTCTTGTTTTCTTCTTAAATATTGGCATGTCAACAAAGGTCACTGCCTTTGCTCCTTATTTATGGTTTTTTTTTTTTTTTTTTTTTTTTGAGACGGAGTCTCACTCTGTTGCCCAGGCTGGAGGCTGGAGTGCAGTGGTGCGATGATCTCAGCTCATTGCAAGCTCCGCCTCCCGGGTTCACGCCATTCTCCTGCCTCAGCCTCCCGAGTAACTGGGACTACAGGCGCCAGCCACCATGCCCAGCTAATTTTTTTGTATTTTTTTAGTAGAGACGGGTTTCACTGTGTTAGCCAAGATGGTCTCGATCTCTTGACCTCCTGATCGGCCCGCCTCGGCCTTCCAAAGTGCTGGGATTACAGGCGTGAGCCGCCATGCCTGGCCTCCTTATTTATGTTTACTCTTCTTGTAACCAGAAGTAAAGAATAACTGAGGACAGAGACATCTGTTCTTAAGCAGCTGTAAGATATCCCATAGTTCTCTCTACTTCTGAGTCCTAGTTTGCTGCCTGTAAACTTGAAGGAGTTGAATTCAGATTCTCTGAAGGCCCTCTGAGCTCTAACAGGGCCACCATGAACCCGAGAACAAGGTCTCCCTCAATCTGTGCCCTACACGCCTCACTTGCTTTACCACAGTCCCTGAGCTCTAAAATGCTCTGAAGGAACCCATCCATGCTGCCTATCAGAAGAAAAGGAATCAATACCCATGCAATATTCTAAGCATAGCAAAAGCTGGAATGGTAGAGAATGTTAGTTGCCTGCCCCAACATCCATTCTTCTCTCCTTCCTTAGTTTAACAGAACCAGAATTTACCTGGGGCAGCAATTCACCCAGCCTCACCAGCAGGTGACAAAGCATGTGAGCCACGGTGCTGTGAAGAGAGCCGGGAAGAGCTCTTGAAGGAGTGAGGGGCAATGCCTTCTTTGTTCCTTCCTCCACCACACTGTATGACATGTGCCATTGGGCCAGGCACGGTGGCTCATGCCTGTGATCCCAGCACTGTGGGAGGCCGAGGTGGGCAGATCATCTGAAGTCAGGAGTTCGAGACCAGCCTGGCCAACATGGTGAAACCCCATCCCTACTAAAAATACAAAAAATTAGCCAGGCGTGGTGGTGCATGCCTGTAATCCCAGCTACTCGGGAGGCTGAGGTAGGAGAATCGCTTCAACCTGTGAGGTGGAGGTGGTGGTGAGACAAGATTGTGCCATTGCACTCCAGCCTGGGCAACAAGAGCGAAACTCCACTTCAAAAAAAAAAAAAAAGTACCATTAGGGTGGGAGCTCTAGCAGCCATCCTGGCCCTGAAGATGGGGTCCACCCTTAGTGGTGGGGGAGCGCCCTGGGCCGGAGAAGCCTGGGGTCCTGCTCACTGTGCAGATCTGCCATGCCTGCCCCACACTGCCCACCTCTGAACCTCATTCATGCAAGAAATGCCTACTTTATTTAAGCCATTAATTTTGGGCTTTTCTCTTAAAAGACCCTGTAGATAAGCATACCAAATAGAGGCAGTCAGCAGAAATTCAGAGAGAATGATAAAGATGAGGTATCGAAAGCCTGGCAAAGGACTGATTCCGTACCTGGCATGCTTTCTTAACAGTTAAAAACACAAAAACTAGGGCAATACCTCAAACTCTAAGAAAAGCCTCCAGGTTTCTTCCCACTTCTGGACACCTTCAAAGAGTTCCTTGTGAACTTCATAGTAGTTTTTTAATCGCACAATCTCAGCATCGTGGAGCTGGAGCAGACTTTCTGTGTAGTCCTCTGCAAAATATAGGCCCAGTAGTTTAAAACAATTCCTCTAGTATTTAGTATCCAATTTTACGAATCCCCCATTCCCTAAAATGGAAATAGATTCTTTCCTTATAGTAAACTGATACAGGAAGAGGCGTGTGTGTGTGTGTGTAATAGATATATAGTGGTTAATAAAAACCAGCTTTGTCACAATCAGCTTGGGGAACTAGGGCCTAAGAGACTAGTATAGAGACTAAAATAATGTTGTCAAAAATCTGCATCATCTCTTGCCTTGTCTTCGGTTTCTTTCATATTCTGCTTTTCTGTCTTGCCCAACCAGTAGAGGGGTGGATCACAGAAAATGTGCAGAAACATCTGTTGAATTTAGTTGGGATAGCTTCATCTTTATATTCAGTTCAGTTCACACTAGAATTCAGCTGGGCTCCAGGAGTCGGGCTCCAGGAGTCAAGCTCCTTTTGGCTCAAACGCAGGCTCTGGCATTTACCACTATATGTCTCTGGGTTAAATTACTCAGCATTTATGTGCTTTAGTATCCTCACCTCTTGAGGATTCTGTGAAATAATATTAAGGGTTTGACACTGCACCTGGCAAAAAGTAAGCACCTGATAAAAACTTAAGCTTCACAGCTAGAGGCTACCATGACATATTGCTTCAGAAAGCAAGAGACCAATATTTCCCAATAACATTTGCAAATGCTTTTTCATACAGGAATGGCAGTTATGCTAAATGTCTTGAAAAGGTGGCTTTATCTGTTCAGAAGAGGAAATACTTCCTGTTGAATGTCTGGATGTCTTAAAAACTAGTGAACAGGCCACATGAAAACCCCACTTTTGGCTGGGTGTGGTGGCCCAACACTTTGGGAGGCCAAGTTGGGAGGACTGTTTGAGCCTAGGAACTTGAGACTAGGCTGGGCAACAGAGTAAGACCTGTCTCCAAACAAACAAACCAAAGACCTCACTCCTGTACTAACCAGCACAGAAAGGGGTAAAAGCTTGTCTCTGCTCCTGGCTATAAAAACACTGGTCCCAGTACTGAACCAGCTCCACTCGAATTGCCTCAATCACTTTCTTCATGTTTTGCATTTTCAGTTCTTCCAACCGATCCACTTCTAATTGCAGCTGAAAGAAAGAAACTTGTTAAAGGTGGCTGTCATACTTTTATATTCACTAAGGTTTGCAAAAGTTCCCCCCCTTTTAAGTAAAATTATAATGCAAAGCCACAAAGGTATTATAAATCAACACTCCTTTTTTTTTTTTTTTTTTTTGAGACGGTCTCACTCTCTTGCCCAGACTGGAGTACAGTGGTGTGATTTTGGCTCACTGCAACCCTCCGCCTCCCAGGCTCAAGTGATTCTCCTGTCTCAGCCTCCCAAGTAGCTGGGATCACAGGCGCTCGCCACTACCACCTGGCTAGTAGATACAGGGTTTCGCCATGTTGTCCAGGCTGGTCTCGAACTCCTGACCGCAAATGATTCACCCGCCTCGGCCTCCCAAAGTGCTGGGATTAGAGGCATGAACCACTGAGCCTGGCCAAATCAACAGTCTTTATGACTAACACAGAAGTGCTACGAGAAGACTGCTGACCCAGTACCCATTGGGTTTCTTACCGCTTTCCGGACCTTGGCCTTTGACCCAGACATAATGGTGGCCACAGCTTCTCTTTCTTCTTCAGGTATTTGCAACCTGTCCCAGAGCTTTCGGATTTGAACACGCAGCCCCTCACACACTGCTTCATTTTGTGATTTCTGCATTTCCAGCTATAGCATAGAAAGCCAGTGTCACTCACAGCAAAGCAGCAGCACAGAGGCTAGCCCTCCAGCCTCCCGCAAAGAAATGTCTGGACCCATGGGTACAGGAGGCACTTTCATGAGGGTTCAAAGTAGCATGTTTTCATGCCTCCTAAACACAAGCTGTAAGGCTGTCAGGATCTCAGACCCCAAGAATTAGCATTCAAATTTAGAACTGAGAACAATTTTAATTAAACACTAGTCTAATTCAAATGATTAATATTATTTCATCTATAATTTCATTTTCTTGGAGCTACATACAAAGGTTTTTTAACTGTTAAACAAAAATCAAGGTTGTATATCATATATTACTATCCTTAGCTTCCCTCATTCTCTTACCTTACGTTGTCTCCTTATTTAAGACTGAAGAAACAGCTGTCAGTTTTGTTCAAACTGCTATATACTACGGAGATCCTAGGGCATAATTTGAGAAGACAGTACCTGCCGTAGCAACTTTTGTAGTGTTGCAATATTCTCCAAAGACAAACAAAAGGCATCTTCGTCTTCACACACCACATCTCTTTCAAAGCTTGTGTCTGGGGTGTGGTCTAATTCTTCCATACACAGTATGATCTGTCTCTTTATACTGACAAACTCCTCACGCCTAGAAGCCTTTAAAACAAAGCAATTACAAGATATCTAGAGGAAAACCAAAGTGACTTTTAGGAAGTACAAATGTAGGCAGTGTACCTTTGTTTCCCTCAAAGTTGTCACATGTTGCCTGAACTGGTTCAGCTCTTCTAAGCTGGGCACTGAGGCACTGTCAATATCATAGTGGGGCATACAAAGAATTTCACACAGTTCTTGATCTTGCTCTTGAAGTAGCTTCAGTTCCTGTTTTCTCTCCTTTTTCTGTTTTCGCATCAATTCCACTTGGGTGCGCAAATCTTTTTCTAGTTGCAAGATGGTTGTCTCTCCTTCTTCCTGAATAAGACAATGTACCACTGTTATAAGATTCCAAGTGAATTCCTTCAAAGGAAGAGAAGGACAACATAAGGCGTGGACGACAGACTTTCAGTTAAACTTAGAAGTAAGTCAACTCATGGTCAACAGAATATGGCAAAAAGAGGGTCTCCTAAGGAAGGTTCCAGTGAGGAAAGATGAATAAGTACCAGGGTACTTTCCCCCGCAATTTTAAAACTTGTGGTAGAATACATATAACATAAAATTTACCATCTAACCATTAAGTATATAGTTCAGTGGTATTAAGTACAGTCATATTGTTGTGCAATCATGACCATCACCTCCAAAACTCATTTCCTCTTGCAAAAAAGAAACTTCATACTCAATAAGTCCTCATTTTTTCCCTTCTCCAAGCCTGGCAACCACCATTATACCTTTTGTCTCTATGATTAGACTACTCCAGGCACCAGGCACTTTTATAAAACGTGTAAATTGGCAGCCAGGCACGGTGGCTCACGCCTATAATCCTAGCACTTCGGGAGGCCAAGATGGGCGGATCACGAGGTCAGCAGTTCGAGACCAGCCTGGCCAACATGGTGAAACCCCATCTTTACTAAAAATAGAAAAATTAGCCAGGCATGGTGGCAGACACCTGTAATACCAGCTACTTGGGAGAATAAGGCAGGAAAATCGCTTGAACCCGGGAGGCGGAGGTTGCAGTGAGCTGAGACCACACCATTGCACTCCAGCCTGGACGACACAGTGAGACTCTGTCTCTAAATAAATAAATAAATAAATAAATAAATAAAATTGTAAATTGGCTGGAAAGCTTGCTTTGGGTTAGCTATAGGGTGGCATGCCTAGCTCATATCTAAATACTCATCCTGTTAATCCTATGAACATCGTCTCACCTTACCAACAAAATCCCATCTGATAGTCCCTGCTCTACTCCTAACTGGTTAACAAGAAGAAAAAAAAAGTGGCATTTTTTATAGGACATATAAATTTTTCTTAAATGTCCTATACATTTACACAATTTCATTTAACATTGTGAACTAGGAACATCAGGTAACTTAAAGGAGATGTATCATTGTACACCTCACTTCTCGCCCAATTTCACATCGAATGTGAAAAAAGAAACTATGTCCAAAATCAATTATATTTATGACATTTATGTTGACTCCAGGAAACTCCACTTCATGTTCTCTTCTGCCTGATTGCTCTTGGCTACCAGGTATGAATTATCCTTTGCCCTTTAAAGGTGGTCTCCCTCCTAAGCTAACTCCAAATAGATATCCAGGCAGGTCTTCCTGTAACAGGAAGAGGGATCTGAGAACCTTATGGGTGTACTCATTATCTTTCCAAGCTCCACATCTGTCCTAATTTTTATGATCCTGGCACTATTTTTACTGGTTTAAGCAGAGATTTTCAGGACCCCGTCTGTTATTCATTTCATCCTTGCTGGTGTCCTCACTCAAGTCCCTGACTTGCAGTGGACCACAATATAGCCACTTCTCAGCTCCATACCCAAATGGATATCATGGCATGCTCTGAAATGGACTATGCACTCCAGTATTCCAGCTTTTGAGACATTTCTTCTGAAGAAGCCATTTTGGCTGGTTCAGTGGTATGCAGTTTCTGGGTATGATAAAACCCACAAAGGTTGGTTTTTTCATAGTATTCCTTTTAATCATTAGTTACTTTTGTTCCTGTTTTCATTTTCTTTCAGAGAAAGAACAGTGCAGCACCATCTAGCCTACCTTTTTCTCAGAGTTTATAAAAAAAAAAATCATATTCCCTACAAAGCAAAACTATGGTAAGCAGCAGCTTCTTTTTGATCATCTATTAGTTGCTTCATCTCTTACCAGGGCAACTCTCTACAGAGGTGAGAATTACTCTGCTGGGCCTAATTAACTACACAGCATGTTTTCCCCACTTCTTACGTCTAGCTCCATCCCTATGAGGAAGCCTTCCATCTGCAGGCCCAAGTCAACGTTACTTTCTCAGTCTCAGGCCCCAGACAGATCCCCAGCGACCCTGTGGGCTGCCACGGACCTGAAAGGGCTCAACACGTAACTCGCTGCACAGAGCGTTCAGCTCTTTCTGACAGACGGATATGCTTTTGATGAGTCTTTCCTTCAGGCTTTCCTCTTCAGCAATCATCATATCCAGGAGTTCCTACAAGAGGGAAAACAGTCCATAAGTTTGGGGCAATGGAGGAAAAAAACTCCCAACACCAATACCAAACTCCTCAAATTTCTTTTTTCTTTTTTTCTTTGAGATGGAGTCTCGCTCTGTTGCCCAGGCTAGAGTGCAATGGTGTGCTCTTGGCTCACTGCAACCTCTATCTTCCAGGTTCAATAGATTCTCCTGTCTCAGCCTCCCGAGTAGCTGGGATTGATTACAGGTGCTCATCACCATGCCCGGCTAATTTTTTTATTTTTAGTAGAGACGGAGTTTCACCACGTTGATCAGGCTGGTCTTGAACTCCTGACCTCAAGCAATCCATAAGCCTCGGCCCCCAAAGTGCTGGGATTACAGGCATGAGCCACCGCACTCAGCCTCCTCAAATTTCAAGAAGGGACTTCAAAACCAAACCAAACCAACCAGGAAGAGCCTGTGCTATCCTAATGCTGATGATCACATGTCCCTTCTGTATGCTATCTCGGGTGAGAACCAACATCCTTACCCTGGTCCAATGCAGAGACCAGTACTATTCAACCCACCTTGATATGCTTCTTTACCACCTCAGTTCTTTGTAACCGCTGGTCCTCTGGAATCCCAATTAGCTCCCATATTTCCCGAAGGTGATTTAGGGCTTTCTGCAGACATACTATGGACTCCTCCGCCAGCACCTCACTGAAAACCAAAAACTAAGGCCTGTTAGTTACATCAGTCACAGCCTCTGGACTAAAAGCACTATTTTCAAGAACTAAAAAGACTAGCTTCTCAGCGGCCTCGAGAAAAAAACAAATTGAAAACGAGCATTCAGCTTAATTCACCTTTAATCACTCCCCATCCCTTTTCCTACCAAATGCCATTAGCAATGCAAGATTTCATATCATATTATATCATGGAAGTTCAACCTTCTGGACTTTCAACAATGATCTACCTATGGAAGTATAATACAGAATTATAAATACTTTTACTAAAGAAAAACCGGACAAAAATGTTGGTAAAATAAACTAACACAAGAACTTGCTGGTGAGAAACTCCTACAAAATATCTGGTAATTTATTACTATTTTTTGGTGGTTTTTTTTTTTTCCTTTTTTTTTTTTTTTGAGACAGCATCTTGCTCTGTTGCCCAGGCTGGAGTGCAGTGGTGCGATTTTGGCTCACTGCAACCTCTACCTTTTGTGTTCAAATGATTCTCTTGACTCAGCTTCCCGAGTAGGTGGGACTACAGGCACGTGCTACCACGCCCAGCTAATTTTTGTATTTTTAGTAGAGATGGGGTTTCGCCATGTTAGCCAGGTGGGTCTTGAGTTCCCGGCCTCAAGTGATCCGCCCTCCTCGGCCTTCCAAAGTGCTAGGATTACATATGTGAGCCAGCATGCCTGGCCATTTTATTTTTCTTTTCTTTTTTTTTTTTTTTTTTTTTTGAGACAGTCTCGCTCCGTTGCCCTGGCTGGAGTGCAGTGGTGAGATCTCAGCTCGCTGCAACCTCTGCCTCCCAGGTTCAAGCAATTCTCCTGCTTCAGCCTCCCAAGTAGCTCAGATTACAGGCGTGTGCCACCACACCCAGCTAATTTTTGTATTTTTACAAAAACACAAAAATCCACCCACCTCGGCCTCCCAAAGTGCTGGGACTACAGGCATGAGCCACTGTGCCCAGACCAGTATTCTTAAATTACAACTGGCAGCTCAAAGAATCGCTAAAGTTAAAAAGCCATTGAGATGGGGTTTCACCATGTTGGCCACGCTGGTCTCGAACTCCTGACCTCAAGTGATCCACCCGCCTCAGCCTCCCAAAGTGCTAGGATTACAGGCATGAGCTACCACGCCTGGCCTATTCTTCTTAAATTACAACTAGCAGCTCAAAGAATGGCTAAAGTTAAAAAGACAGCATTAAGTGTTGGTGAGTATATAGAAAAGTGAGAACTTTCATATGCTGCTGGCATGGTGTAAATTGGTACAACTATTTTAAAAACTGTTGGCAGTCTATCTACTAAAGCTGAACCCAGCAGTTCTACCTCTACATACAAACCTAGCAGAAATGAACACATACGTTCACCAAAGACATATATGAGAATGGTTAAAGAAGCACTACTCATAATAGCATGGAAACAGAAACAGCCTAGATGTCTATCAACAGAATGAATAGTACATTCCTACAAGGCACTAATATGGCAATGAAAATGAACAAACCGGCTGGATGCAGTGGCTCACACCTGTAATTCCAGGACTCTGGGAGGCCGAGGGGAGCAGATCACTTGAGGTCAGGAGACCAGCCTGGCCAACATGGGGAAACCCCATCTCTACTAAAAACACAAAAAATTAGCTGGGTGTGGTGGTGCGCCTGTAATCCCAGCTACTGGGGAGGCTGAGGCAGGAGAATCGCTTGAACCTGGGAGGCGGGATTTGCAGTGAGCCGAGGTTGCAGTGAGCCAAGTTCGTACCACCGTACTCCAGCTTGGGCGACAGAGCGAAACTGTCTCAAAAAAGAAAATGAACACACTACACATGATATGGATAAAGCTCAAATTATTATTTTTCTATTTTATTTATTTATTTTACTTTTTTGGGGTGATGAAATAGTTCTAGATCTTGATGGCGATTATATAACAGTATACAATTGAAACTACCTGTGGCCGGGTGCGGTGGCTCACGCTTGTAATCCCAGCACTTTGGGAGGCCGAGGCGGGCGGATCACGAGGTCAGGAGATCGAGACCACGGTGAAACCCTGTCTCTACTAAAAATACAAAAAAAAATTAGCTGGGCGTGGTGGCGGGTGCCTGTAGTCCCAGCTACTCGGAGAGGCTGAGGCAGGAGAATGGCGTGAACCCGGGAGGCGGAGCTTGCAGTGAGCCGAGATTGCGCCACTGCACTCCAGCCTGGGCGACAGAGCAAGACTCCGTCTCAAAAACAAACAAAAAAAGAAACTACCTGTAAAGCGAGTCTGTTTTACTGTGTATGAATTATACCTCAAATCTTTTCGTTTTTTTAATGAAGTAAAAGAAAACTAAAAAAAAGTTGTAAAGGGAAGGAAGAGGAAGGAAAAAGAAACTAACACTTTAGGCTGAGCAAAAGCCACCAGATATGCAAGTGTGTATCACTATGTGATTCCATTGACAGAGAGTTCAAAAACAGGCAAAAACTGGCCAGGCACGGTAGTTCACGCCTGTATTCCTAGTACCTTGCAAGGCTGAGGCAGGAGGACTGGTTGAGCCCGGGTGTTCGGAAATTCCTGGGCAACATAGTGAGACTCTGTGTTTACCAAAAAAAAAAAAAAAAAAAAATTAGCTGGGCACGGTGACGTATGCCTATAGTCCCAGCTACTCAGGAGGCTGAGGTGGGAGGATTGCTTGAGCCTGAGAGGATGACGCTGCAGTGAGCTGTGATCACTGCACTCCAAAGCAGCACCCTATCTCAAAAACGAAAACAAAAAAGCAAAAACAAAACCAGGCCAAACTAATCTATGCTTTCAGAAGTCAGGATAGTGGTTCTTTTGGCTCAGGGGAGGCAGTGACTGGTAGAGGGCTTCTGGGTTGCTGCTTACACAGGTGCATCAACTGTGAAAAATTCACTGAGTTTACACTTGATTTCTGTACGTTTCTGAATGTATGTTATTCTTCAATTACCAAAAGCTTATTTTAACAAAAAATTATTTATCTAAAATACAAATTTAACTGGCTTCTGTATCTTATCTTTTAAGAAAAGCTTACTTTAAAAATTATAACCATTGGTCTGCTTTACAGAACATTTAAAGAATAGAAATTTTTCTCCCTTTTCTTAGGTATAACAGGACAACTAAGACTGCCCTGGCACCAGAGAAACTACAATCTAGATGTGCTCTGCTTCTAGTCGGCCGAGAAGCCTGCAGCAAATCACTTAAACTCTTAAGCTCTTTGTGTGCCATCCACACCCAATTGGAACTAGAGACTTTCATTGGCCCCTTTCTGTCTCAGAGCTTTCAGTGGTTCTACAAGTCACCAGCCTGGATCTCTAACAATGTGTCTCTCCAAAGCTGTTAATACATTCACATCCAAAATATCTTCAGCCACGAAATCCCAGTTTAGAGGTTGCCCGTCCTTGTTGAAGAAACATTTCTACACAAATACCTGTTACCTATACCAGATGGCCATACCAATACCCAAATACTGACAAATGTTTAAAAGAATTTACTGTACTCCCTTCACTTTAGAAATGTTAACAGTTCAAGTCCAACAGAACTTAAAGGAAAAAAAGAGAAATGTTAACAGTAAGTAAGGCATTTATTTAACATAATCTCAACTAAAGTCCAACTAAAGAGCTTCCCCAGGCAAACACTCCTTTTGCACTTCATTTTGAAGACACAAGAATGCACAAGTTAAAATCCTAATATTACCATTTTATTAAAAATAACTTTTAAGATCCAATCTGTGGCCAATATTCGATCTGGATGCAAAACCCTGGCTTCCAGACAGGCCAGCCGGGGGCACTGCTCTGAAGGTCATTACTTAAGTATCCCAGTCTCCTCAGTCTGACAGACCTACCCCTGCCCAGCCAATCTCCATATAACAGCTAGTTGTTCATAATAATAAATCCCATCAGATCCCTGCTTAACTACTCCCCTTCAAAGGCCCCACTGCCCTCAGGAAATATTTCAATCACCTTCTGTGGAAAGGCCTTCTAAAACCTCTCCGAGTCTGTCTGCTAATCTCTCCCACTTGGCACTCCCCAGGTCTCTGGCCAACTAAACTTCCTGGGCATTTCCTGAACAGTGCCCCTCAATAAACCACATGCAGCTCTCATTTTCTGATGCCACCGTGCTTTGTACATTCGGTTCTGTCTATATGCCACCACCTCCTCTGGAGAGCTGTGGACTTGTCACTCACTTACCATTTCCCCCCCAGCCCCCTAGTAGACCATAAACTCAAGGGCAAGGACCACCACATCTTATTCATCTTCATTTTACCACACCCTAACTCACAGTAGTTGTTCAATAGATGTAAAATGAATGGCCCTGAATTCCTGCCAAAGGGTCCTATGCTCCTAACCTACCTAACCTAATAGAGGTATTATGCACTCTGGATCCTGACGAAGGTTTACAAGCAGGGCTGCCTATCTCTGTAACACATCTAGAAGGTAAAGTGATCGTTTTTCTGAATAAAAAAAATCTAGCACAATGGGCAAAGAATCTGAATAGACATTTCTCCAAAGAAGATATAAAAATGGCCAATAAGCACATGAAAAGATGCTCAATATTAGTCATTAGGGAAATGCAAATCAAAACCACTTCATAGCCAACAGGATGGTATAATAAAAAAAAATATAGCAAAAAGTATTGGTGAGAATCTAGAGGAACTAGAACCCTCAGACACTGCTTGTGGGCATGCAAGATGGCACAGCCTCTTTGGAAAATAGTCTGGTCGTTCTTCAGTTGTTTTTTTGTATTTTGAGACAGGGCCTCACTGTCACCTGGGATGGAGTGCAGTGGTGTGATCATAGCTCAATGCAGCCTCAACGCCCCGGGCTCAAGCAATTCTCCCACCTTAGTCTCCCAAGTAGCTGGGACCACAGACATGCCATCATGCTTGGCTAATTTTTTTTTTTTTTAAGGTTTGCCATGTTGCTCAGGCTGGTCTTGAACTCCTGGGCCCAAGCAATCCTCCCACCTCGGCCTCCCAAAGTGTTGGGATTACAGACATGAGCCACTGCACCCAGCCCCTCAGTTTAACAGAGTTCATATAACCCAGCAATTTTATTACTGGGTATTTGCCCAAAAGAAATGAAAACACATTTATACGAAAACTACACAAATGTTTATAGTAGCATTACTTATAATAGCCAAAAAGTGAAAAAAAAAAAAATACAAATGGCCATCAACTTATTAATGGGTAAATAAAATGTAGTATATAGCCATACAATGGAATATTATTTGGCAATAAACCTTGAAAACATTATGCTAAGTCAAAGAAGCAAGTCACAAAAGACCAGAGCTATGGTTCCGTTTATATGAAATATCCAGAATAGGTAAAAAGTAGATTTGGGGTTTGTATGGTTTTTTGAGACAGGGTCTCCCTCTTTCACCTAGGCTGGAGTGCAGTAACACGATCATGGCTCACTGCAGCCCCAACTTCCTAGGCTCAGGTGATCCTCCCACCTGAGCCTCCGGAGTAGCTGGGACTACAGATGTCAGCCACCATACCCAGCTAACTTAAACAAAAAAACTTCTTTTTTAGGCCGGGCGCAGTGGCTCACTCCTGTAATCCCAGCACTTTGGGAGGCCAAGACCGGCGGATCACGAGGTCAGGAGTTTGAGACGAGCCTGGCCAATATGGTGAAACCCTGTTTCTAGTAAAAATACAAAAATTAGCTGGGCGTGGTGGTGGGCACCTGTAATCCCAGCTACTCGGGAGGCTGAGGCAGGAGAAGTGCTTGAATCCGGGAGGTGGAGGTTGCAGTGAGCTGAGATCGTGTCACTGCACTCCAGCCTGGGTGACAGAGTGAGACTCCATCTCAAAAAAAAAAAAAAAAAAAATAAATAAATAAATAAAAAATAAATAAATACCTGTTTTTTTTTTTTTTTTTGTAGAGGTAGAGTCTCCCTATGTTGCCCAAGCTGTTCTTGAACTCCTGGGCTCAAGTAGTCCTCCTACCTTGGGCTCCCAAAGTGCTGGAATTATAGGTGTGCACCACCTTGCCTAGACGACAAGTAGATTTGTAGTTGGGGCTGGGGAGAATTTGGACCATGGGGTGAAAGGGGATTGACTCCTAATGGGATTTTAAAGGGGTGATAAAAATGTTCTAAAATTGATTGCAGTGATGATTGCACAACTCTGAATATTCTGAAAATCACTAAAATTACACAATTTAAGTACATTGTATGGTATGTGGATTATACCTCAGAGCTGTTATTAAAAATATCTTGGCACATAATCTAAAACTTTTTTGGTTTTTCTTTTTTTTTTTTTTTTTTTGAGACAGAGTCTCAGTCTGGCACCCAGGCCGGAGTGCAATGGCGTGATCTCAGCTCACTGCAACCTCTGCCTCCTGGGATCCAGCGATTCTCCTGCCTCAGCCTCCTAAATAGCTGGGATTACAGGCACACGCCACCACGCCTGGCTAATTTTTGTATTTTTAGTAGAGACGGGGTTTCACCATGTTGGTCAGGCTGGTCTCAAACTCCTGACCTCGTGATCCGACCGCCTCGGCCTCCCAAAGTGCTGGGATTACAGGCGTGAGCCACTGTGCCCAGCCCATAATCTGAAATGTTTTTGATTTGTGACTTAATTGAAAAGCTTACAGATTTTTACTATGGCCGGGCACGGTGGCTCATGTGTGTAATCCCAGCACTTTGGGAGGCCAAGGCAGGCGGATCACCTGAGATCAGGAGCTCGAGACAAGCATGGCCAACATGGTGAAACCCCACCTCTACTAAAAATACAAAAATTAGCTGGGTGTGGTAGTGAGTGCCTGTAATTCCAGATACTCAGGAGGCTGAGGCAGGAGAACCACTTGAACCCAGTGAACCCAGGAGGCGGAGGTTGCAATGCGCTGAGACTGTGCCATTGCACTCCAGCCTGGGCAACAGAGCAAGACTGTCTCCAAAAAAAATAAAATAAAATAAAATAAAATTTTACTAATATATAACGCATTTAATTTGGCCTGTTGGAAATGGGTGTTTGGAATTACCAAACACCCGTTATTATTATTCTAGTTAGAGACAGTTCCTGTAAGAGGATCATTTTCAAAGAATTAAAAACATTTCTCACTCTTCCTAACATTCAAATTGTACTGAACTTAATTTTTTTTTTAACTTAAATCTTGTATCATCCTTGACACTTCTTTCTTATATGCCTGCCAGTAGCATTATCTACACAAGACAGGCAGAATCTCACTCCTCCTGACCTCTGCTGCTACCACTACTACCCCCACCCTGGTCCAGGTCACCACCACCAACTTTTTGCTGTATGGCAGGGGCCTCTTAACTGGTCTCCCTGCTTCGATGCTGGCCTCCTTAAGTCTATTGTCAACACAGAAGCCCCAAGTCCTAATCTACTCAGAACCCTCCAATGACTTGCCATCTCACTCTAAGGAAAAGCCTTTGACTTTCCAAAGACCTGTGGAGCCCCATTCCATCTGAAAGCCATTTCTTTTGACCTCAGTGCTCATTCTATTCCTGTCACAGTGACCTCCTTGCTCTTTCTGGAACATAACAGGCGCTATCCCTGCTTAGGGCACTTTGATTTGCTGATTCCTCTACCTAGATCTCTTTTCCCCCATGCTGCATGGCTTCGCCGTTTTCCTTCTTAGGTCTTTGCTCAGAGATCACCTTCTCAGGGAGGCCTTTGCTGACCCATCTCTTTAAAACCACAACCCCCCTTCCTACACCTTCAGTACTTCTTATCCCCTTGATTTCTCTACATAGCACTTATCACCATTTAAGACTAACTTATTTATTACACTCCTCTTTTGCTATTAGAATATAAACTCTGTGAGGGCAGGGATGCCACTTTTGCTCACTGCTACATCCCCAACACTTGGAATGGTTCCTTGTATATAACAAACATTCAAGAAGTATTTTTCTTTTCTTTTTTAGTATAAATTATTATTTTTTAAATAGAGACAGGGTCTTGCTATGTTGCCCAGGCTGGTCTTGAACTCCTGGGCTCAAGTCATCCTCCCACCTTGGCCTCCCAAAGTGCTGGGATTACAGGTGTGAGCCACTGTGCCGGGCCCAAGAAGTCTTTTTGAATGAATAATGTGACATTTCAAAAAAGTTGTATGATCTTAAGATGCTTCAGAGCAATCATTATGAACAATTATCATGATACACTTAAATACTCCCTGGCTAAACTGTTTCAGGTAATCCCCTAAAAGGAGCAAGTCTGAGTTTTTTTTTAGACTCACTGAAAAAATCAGAGTGCATACAAAGACTACCACTCAAGGACACAAAGGTTGTAAAATGAGTCAGTTTTTCCAGTCCTGAACATAAATCACTGGACTGGAAGATATCTCACAGTGGTCCTCTAAATTGTTTCCTACCTTCAGGCACCCTTCACTGATCCACTGCCCTATTTTTTCTTAGCACTCCAGAGAAGGAGCTTTGTTGATCTCCTGTACAACCTGTTTCGGGGATCGATAACCATAATTAATTCTGGCCAGAGTTTCGTTTGAGCCTCAGAGGTCAAAGCTGCAGTGAGCAATCTCGCCACAGCACTCCAGCCTGGGTGACAGAGTGAGACCCCGTCTCAAAAAAAAAAAAAAAAAAAAAAAGAAAAAAAGTTAATTATATGCATTAGCCTGGAACCAACATTAAAGGGTAACTTTTTCTCCTGCTTCATTCAATCCCTTGATAGAGGAGATGCCTACATAATTCATAAACTGTTAATGGACTTTTTTTTTTTTTTTTTAAGAGACGTAGTCTCACTCTGTCGCCCAGGCTGGAGTGCAGTGTTGAGATGTCGGCTCATGCAACCTCTGCCTCCTAGGCTGAAGCGATTCTCCTGCCTCAGCCTCCTGAGAAGCTGGGGGTACAGGCGCGCCACCAGGCCCGGCTAATTTTTGTATTTTTAGTTAAGACGGGGTTTCACCATGTTGGCATTCAATTCTCATTATTCTGAGGGCAAGCATTAGAAAACGACTGATCAGAATTAGTGATCATGAAATTAAGAATCTTACAAAGCCTTAGAACAATCAGTTCCACCAAAAACTACAAATTATTTAACGCTGTTTCATCACAAAACTTCATCCACAACTTTCAGAAAATAAAGTTAATATTTGGAAGTCACAAGGTTGGTAAGTGGCAGTGTCACCGTCTGGTCCCGATTTCAAGTCGTACAGTCCCGCCCCAACAATGCCTAGGAAGTTATTAAAACGACCGGAAAAGAATTCCATAATCTGTTTCTTAACTTGCAAAGAAACAAACTATGTTTCCAATTCAAACAAAACGTTAACACCGCTGGCCAGATATAAAGAAAAATAACGGGCCGGGCACGGTGGCTCGCGCCTGTAATCCCAACACTTTGGGAGGCGGAGGTGGCAGGATCACTTGAAGCCAGGAGTTCGAGACCAGCCTGGCCAACATAGGGAGACCGCGTTTCCACAAAAATAAAAAAAAAGAATTAAACAAAGAAAAACAACGATAAATAAACTTAACAGCTTTAAAGAGAAGCCACGACCGCAGAAGGTTTACAACGAGTCATCTGCGCCAAGAAGCGGCACCTGAGACGCCGCGGGCGGGGAGGGTGGGGTCCAAGCGCCAGCGCTGACCGCCTGGGTGGAGGCCGCCCCGGGCCACCGGCCTCGACCGCCCTGCCGCGTCCGGGCACCGGCGCTCAGCTCCCCCCCGGGCGTCTGAGCCTACGGGCACCCGCGGCCGCCGGGGGACAGCGCGTCAGGTCTCACAGCCGCGGCCCTCGCACTGGCTCGCCGCCTCCAGACCCTGTCCCTCAGCGCCCCCGGCCTCACTCGACGCCGACTGCCGTGACGATCTAGGCCCGGGACCCTGCACGGGTCCTGCACCCCTGAACAGGCCCCGCACCCAAGACGGGCGTCGCTCCCTCCCGCGTCCCCTCGATTTCCCCGCAACCCGCACCTTCTCCTCATGGCGGACGCTCTAAGCAGCCGTGAGTCCAGGTCCAGACCTACTCCACACGGCCCCGAGAGCAACAACCACCTGCAAACACCGGCGATGTCACTCCGGGTAGCCGCTCAGCGAGCCGTTGAGCCCCGCAAAATTTCAAACCGCGCCACGGGGCGAAGCCTCGTCGCGATTGGCGTCGCTTCCCGTCGCTCCAAGAAAATCCCCGCCCCTCGGGCTGAAGTCGCGGGTGCGTAATCGGGGCGGGGACTCGCGAGCAGGGCCTGAGAAGCGCTGGAGTGGCGGCGGGGGATGACGTCACTGTCTGTGAGTGGCCGGGCGTGGCCTGCGCCTCCCGCTTCCCTCGCTTGGCCACAGCCTCAAGGGACTCCTCTTCAGAGCCGGCTACGTCATCGGAACACGCCGCCCCTCCTCGCCCTGCGCAGTTTGGATTCGAAGCGCGCCGGCGGGGAAGGAGTTGAGAGCACCGCGGCTGCTTGGCTTCCCTGAGTCCCGGCTGCCCGGAACGGGCGCGGGGATGAATAGGAAAGTTAGCGCCTAGTTTCCCTCGCTCATCCAAGAAGCGAAGCTTGGAATCGATCTTTGGTGGGACTCTTCCCCAGATGTAAGAAGCCATACACTAAAGGGGAAGGGAAGGAACATTGAGTCCTGCTTATGAGCCTGGAACGTTTCAACGCCAGTTATCCATTTAACTTCCACAATCCTGTATGGCAAGTATTGTCGCCATTGCAGAGGAAACGCAAAAAGATTTGAATGATTTGCCTAAGTCACCTGATCAAATTAGATGAGTTTCTAAATCGTTACATGAAAAATTTAAAACTCAAAATAGACATTAAAGTACTTTTGTAGCCTCCTTTCTTCGATGAACATGTTACATCCCTAAATGCTTATATATCACATTTTTTTCCCAGTGATTCATGGTAGCATAATATCCTGGTGTGTAGATATCTCGCCTATTCTGCTATTGATATTTAGATAATAATTTAAAAGATAAGGCTGGGCTGAATATCTTCATACAGAAATCTTTATGTATGTATGTATTTATAAATGCATCCTGCGTTTTCGTACGGCTGATTCATAGAGGTGTAATTACCGAATGCTCCCTTTATTAATTTGCCTTCTGCACAAAGCCTCACTGGAAAAGTACCCTCCTTTTGTTACCCTCAGCAGGGCTGAATTCTATTGTACTTTTAAACATCTTTGCTCATTTTGTAGGTAAAATAATAATACTGGCATTCCCTTGTTTGGCACGATTATAACTGAAATTGCATATTTTTCGTGTTTATTGGCCACCTGTAACTTAGGTGAATCCTCTTCATATGCCTTTTCCCTAAAGGTAAAGGATGCTTGTTTGCTTCACCTTCAGAACCATATTTTTCTTATTTTCAGAAAAACTTCATTGGTGCTTTCAATGTTCTTTTTTTTTTTTAATTGAGAAGGAGTCTCCCTCTGTCACCCAGGCTGAAGTGCAGTGGCCCAATCTCAGCTCACTGCAACCTTCGCTACCTGGGTTCAAGCAATTCTTGTGCCTCAGCTTCCCGAGTAGCTGCCACTACAGGCACGCACCACCATGCCTGGATACTTTTTTTTTGTATTTTTAATAGAGACGGGGTTTTGCCATGTTGGCCAGGCTGGTCTTGAACTCTTGACCTCGGGTGATCTACCTGCCTCGGCCTCCCAAAGTGCTAGGATTATAGGTGTAAGCCACCGTGCTGGGCCCAGAATGATCATTATTCTATAGGAAGAATACTTTTGATGATCCAGTAACTCAGGTTTTGATTTTCTTTCTTCCTTTTAGTAAGTGGCAGCACTGTGGAATGGGGAACAGATGGAAGAATGAGCAGCTGGGAGGGACACTCTTGCAAAAACCCAGGCAAGAGACAATAAAGACCTCTGTCATAGGGATGGTGAGAAGATGAACTAGAGACATTTAGAAATAAGAACCAATAGCACAAGGGAACCAGCTGAAGGTGGGGCATAGAAAGAAAAAATCTGAGGTCAAGAATACAATTTTTTGCTCATTTGAACAAAGTTTGGGAATACAGGAAGAAGAGCAGATTGAAGGATTCAAGTAGGGACAGGAGCTTCCACTCATGAGTTTATCTTGTACATGCTGAGTTTGAAGTGCCTTGGAATGACCAGGTAGGAAATACTTGTGTGGCACTAAGGAGTGAGATGAAAGCTTGAGATCTGGAAGTGGATGACAACAAAGGACAGAAAGAGGGGAGGTGTCAGCAAATGGGATGAGCAGAGAGGAGTAATCAAAGAACAACCTAAGAGACTATGGGAGGACAAAGAAAGGGTATTATGGAAGCTGAATAAGACAATTTCAAGGAAAGCATAGTCATCAGTGAGATCAAGTTGGAAGAGGCCTGAAAAGAGGCCACTAATGTAGGTGGTTGTAATTCCTTTTTTTTTTTTTTTTTTGAGACAGGGTCACAGCTTACTGCAGCCTCGACCTCCTGGGCTCAAAGGATCCTCCCACCTCAGCCTCCCCAGTAGCTAGGAATACAGGTGTGTGCCACCACCCTCGGCTAATTTTTTTATTTTTCGCAGAGATGGGGTCTTGCCATGTTATCCAGGCTGGTCTCAAACTCTGGGGTTCAAATGTTCCCCTTGCCTCGG
This sequence comes from Hylobates moloch, assembly GCF_009828535.3. Classification (NCBI taxonomy): domain Eukaryota; kingdom Metazoa; phylum Chordata; class Mammalia; order Primates; family Hylobatidae; genus Hylobates; species Hylobates moloch. The sequence continues at coordinate 2,476,681 of NW_026652308.1, read as the reverse complement.
CTTCCAAAAGTGCAGTGATTACAGGCGTGAGCCACAGCACCTGGCCTATATTTCATCATTTTTAAAAGGTAAAGAGAGAGAAAGGCTACTAGCATCAGCAATGAGGAGGGTGCTGGCACATTTATAGGAGCACTGAAATGGCTCTAATGGCACGCAATCTTTCATTCTGCAGTAAGAAACAAAACGCTTAAAATTGAAGTGCCTCCTTAAGTTAAAACAACAAAGTCATTTTCTCAAAAATGTAACGAATCACAACATTTTAGAACTGGAAACGTGCTTGCTGGTCACCTCAGCCATCCCCCTCATTTTATGGTTGAGGAAACTCAGGTACAGAGTGGTTGAGTGATTTTTAGAGGGCAGAACCAGACCAGGCGTGGAGCCACTACAAAGTCCAGGCCAAGAAGCATAGGAAGCCCCTGTAGAAAGCTCCCATGGGCTTTCACTAATAAAGATGGAAATGCGTGTCCAGATGACAAACGTATTACATCTGAGAGCAGAGGCTTTATTTACAATGATATTCAAATATAATTTAGCAAAGGATACCTCTTCCTGCTCGTATCTTAGCAGCATGGGTTGGACTTCATAAACAGAAAAGAGAAATATCCTGGGAGCAGGAAGTGAACTCTTTTCTCAGATGTTCTCTAAATCCCAACACGTTCCATGCTCCCGGCTCTTAGCAGGTAGTTGGTGGACACTTGGTTATAGCAGCTGGGTGCCAGATGCCTGCATCTCACTGAGGAATGTGTTCAGGGAAGGTGTCAGCACTGGCCGGGAAAAACATCAGGCTTTCACCTCACTCATGGCCTCCATAAGGCGAGCGCTGTTTGTGACTGCTGTCGTCAGGAAAATGAACCTGTAGCCTAAGGAGTCAAATGCAGCAGCAGAAGAGACAGCACAGATCTTAGGCCCCAACGGTAACCATAGAGCCCCTCCAGTTCCACAGTCCCCATGGGATCACAGCACCCATTTATAGACAGAGACGTGAGCGCCATGCTCTTGGGCATCACTGCTTTCTACCACTGGTATAACTGGGCTCCCTGCTGTGGCAGCCCACAGTAAGGCTATGGCAAGTTGTACTCCGAGGCCAGGAGAAAAATATTCTTGTGCAGGACACTTTGTGTGTTTTTTTTTTTTTTTTTTTCTTGAGATGGAGTTTTGCTATTGTTGCCCAGGCTGGAGTGCAATGGCGCAATCTCAGCTCACTGCAACCTCCACCCCCCGGGTTCAAGCAATTCTCCTGCCTCAGCCTCCCGAGTAATTAGCATTATAGGCACCTGCCACCATGCCTGGCTAGTTTTTGTATTTTTCGTAGAGATGGGGTTTCACCATGTTGGTCAGGCTAGTCTCGAACTCCTGACCTCAGGTGATCTGCCCGCCTCCACCTCCCAAAGTGCTGAGATTACAGGCATGAACCACCGCGCCCAGCTGACACTTTGTTACCCAGCTACAATGCAGGCCAATTCTCACCTTTCTGCTCTCTCTTACCTTTCTCTCTGCCCAGGAACCGGAGGGCTGAGATCTCAGAGAATGTACAACCACCCAAGAACACCACCAAGATGAGGCGCAGGGACTCACTGGAAGCCTTGTCTTCCTTAGTCATATCTGTGAGGATCGGACCAGATTCAGCTCTTCCCTGACATGCTAGTCCTGAGTGGTGCATCCAGCCCACCCCTCACTGCCAGCCTACCCCACTGTTAATGCCACATACCTGTGAATGCAAAGTCACTGCAGTTGAGCAGCCGTACCACCTCATCAAGGCCCTGCCAGCTTCGCCGCTCTAGCACCTGGGAAGGTATAAGCACTGTGTTTAAGGCTACCGACGGTATCAGACTTAGGAAAGGAAGGGCACAGCAGCCAGACTGTCACATTTCTCGCTCATTACTCAAGGAGCAAAAACTTGAGACAGGGCCAGGTGTGGTGGCTCACGCCTGTAATTCCAACACTTCAGGAGTTTGAGGCAGGGGGATCACCTGAGGTCAGGAGTTCGAGACCAGCCTGGCCAACATATAGTTGGCCCCGTCTATATGAAACCCCATCTCTACTAAAAATACAAAAATTAGCTAGGTGCAGTGGCACATGCCTGTAGTCCCAGCTACTTGGGAAGCTGAGGCAGGAGAATCACTTGAATCCGGGAGGCGGAGGTTGCAGTGAGCCAAGATCGCGCCACTGCACTCCAGCCTGGGTGACAGAGCAAGACTCCATCTCTCAAAGAAGAAAAAAAAAAAAAGTTGAGACAGGCCAGGGACCAAGAGAAAGCAGAGAGAGTGAAATATCAATGGGAGCAAGAGTAACATGCTCTCACCTGCTCAATGATTCGGCAGCTCAGGGGCACATAAGCACCACTGAAGACGTAAGCCATGTCTCGGGGCACTTTCAGATCATACTCGCCGTCCACACGTGGGATCTATAAGACAAAGGGACTTCATTAGGCAAGTGACAGCTCAGCTCCCTAACCCTTTAAAGGGTCAGATAAAGTGGCATAGCCCAAAGAACAATTCTTATTTCAACTAAAGGGAGAACCAGCAATAGCCCCGAAAAGAGAATCCATAACGGAAGATGGCAGTTTCTGTTGAGTAACTGCCAGTTCTCTGGAATGAGTTCCCGTGCGTCATTATTGAATAATGTGAAGGGGCTGGAGGGATGGGTTCTCCTTTCCCTGCCCTTGAGTGACATAGGATATGGTTGTCACTGAAGCAGCACTTAGAATATTCTCTGGCATTGGCAGGTGCTTGTTACATGTTGATTAAATGAATGAATCTACCATGCTGTAAGACTACCAAACAAAAGAATCTTTATACACATGAAATGACAAAAAGGTTTTTGTGGATTCAAAGTACTCCACAATGGGCTGGGCGCAGTGGCTCATGCCTGTAATCCCAGCGCTTTGGGAGGCCGAGGTGGGCGGATCACCTGAAGTCAGAAGTTCAAGACAAGCCTGGCCAACATGGGGAAACCTTGTCTCTACTAAACATACAAAAACTAGCTGGGCGTGGCGGCACATGCCTGTAATCCCTTGGGAGGCTGAGGCAGGAGAATCACTTGAACCTGGGAGGCGGAGGTTGCAGTGAGCTGAGATTGTGCCACTGCACTCCAGCCTGGGCAGCAGAGCAAGACTCCATCTCAAAAAAAAAAAAGGACTCCACAATGGAATGAACCCACCGTCTTCCCTAACCATCCCTGTTCCACATACCAAATTCAGCTTTTTGCTGATGGCACGAAAATTGCTCCTCTTGGCCAGAGAACTGAAGGCATCAGTAATCTTTCCTGGGGAAGAAATCTGTGTCAGGTTTCACCTAAGGTCTATGGATTCATGACACCGCCAAAGATAATACCATTCAGGACACAACAGCACCAATCACATCCAAAAACTCTCGGAAGCTGTTCAACTACAATTCCCTGGAACTAATCAAGATACTCCCCACCCTTCTCCCCACCCACAGTCTTCCCCCGCCTACAGGGTACCAGCTCTCTACTAAATGCAATCCACAGGGTAACCCGAGTTTATTGGTATGTGCTTTGGAGTTAAACTGACCTAACTTACTAAGGGACCTTGGACAAATCACTTAATTCTCTAAGCCTCAGTTTCATCATAAAATGAGGATGAGAAAATTTACCTCATAGAGTCTTTCTGAGATTAAATGAGAAACTAAAGGGTTCAGTACATGGTAAGTGTTCACTATGTGGAAACCGCTCTTACTAGCAGAAGTAGTAGTAATAATAGTAATGACATTAATAGGAAGGAATCAGTCCACCTTCTCCAATTCATTCTGTCCTTCCCAGCGTGCTGCCTGTTGAGAGAAGTCAGGACAACAGCTGGAGCAGGGGTCACTTGTGCTCCCCGCTTACCTGCAGCCTTGTCGGTCACCAGCTTGCTCACTTTACTCTCCATGGCTGTGAGGGTGTCCCCGGGGGCCTGCTCCGTTAGGAGCCCAGCTCTTCGCAGATTGGAGAAGGTTAGCAGGTGCTCAGGGCCATAGCTCTGAAGAAGATGCAATTAGACTATTTACTGAGTGTCCAAAGAGCATCTAGCACTGTCAGGTACTACAGAGTTGAGCAGAAGGACTATGAAGCCTCTGCTGCAATGTGAAGGAGCTCACACTTTGTTGAGATAAATTTTCACATCAGAAATAACCAAACAGGGCTGGGAGCGGTGGCTCATGCCTGTAATCCCAGCACTTTGGGTTTGGGAGGCCAAGGCAGGCACATCACTTGAGGTCAGGAGTTTGAGACCAGCCTGGCCAACATGGTGAAACCCCGTCTCTACTAAAAATACAAAAATTAGCTGGGCATGGTGGCTCGTGCTTGCAGTCTCAGCTCCTCAGGAGGCTGAGGCAGATAAATGCTTGAACCTGGGAGGCAGAGGTTGCAGTGAGCTGAAGTCGCACCACTGCACTCCAGCTTGGGCAACAGAGCGAGACATCATCTCGAAATAAAAAAAAAAAGAAAAAAATAATTAAACACCAAACAAAGAAGAATAAAAAGCAGCATGAGACTTTAGAGACCCATGGATGTATGGGAAAGGCTTCCTGGATGAAGTAAGACTTGAGAAGTACCAGGAAGGAAAGCTGAATCAATGCTTCATACGGTGCTAAAATGAGGGAGACTCCCAGGAGTAAGAACTCACCACTGGGGCCAGCACTGAAATGTTTAAATTCTCAGCACTGGCCATGCGCCGTCAGTGTGTGGGGTGAAACAAGGGTAGAGGGCAGAGAGGCGTGCTGAAAGCTGACTCTCCCTAGTAGCTCTAAGAGGGAGGCCGGAATGGAAACAGGAAGGTAATGGAGGCAGGAAAGGGGCCACTTCTCTTGCCTCTTTCAAAAATGCCCAGTAACTGCCCTCCATCAAGTTCCCTCAAGAATACATTCTCCAGGCCTTACCTGCAGATACTGTGTTTTCAGAGATCGGTAATCCTTGGGGATCAAACCTAAGAGTAAAGAAAATAAGACAGGTGCATGAGAAAGAGGCTGGCAGAGGCACCCTAAAATGTACAGATCAACCAGCAACGAATGCCTTCTTCAGGAGGAAGGATTCAGTAAATGTTAACCCTGCAGAGTATACAGTTGGTTCTAAATTTAAGCTTGCTTATTGAAAGATAAAGCCTCGGTCTGGGAGCTCCCAAGAAGAGCTGTGAAACATAAGGGTGCTGAGGAGGGGACACTGGAACTAACGGTGATCGTAGTGGGATGTGGGGAGGATGCAGCAGGAGGGAGAAGAAGTGATGACTCAGGCATTTATTTATTTATTTATTTAGAGATGGAGTCTTGCTCTGTCACCCAGGCTGGAGTGCAGTGGCACGATCTTGGCTTACTGCAACCTCCGCCTCCCGGGTTCAAGCCATTCTCCTGCCTCAGCCTCCTGAGTAGCTGGGATTACAGGCATGCACCACCACACCTGGCTAATTTTTGTATTTTTAGTAGAGACAGGGTTTCACCATGTTGGTCAAACTGGTCTCCAACTCCTGATCTTGAGATCCGCCTGCCTTGGCCTCCCAAAGTGCTGGGATTACAGGCGTGAGCCACCACACCTGGCAGACTCATGCATTTCTTTCTGGCTAAGGGGCAGTTCTACGACGAACTGCTTCATAACTATTGAGAAATAGAAAAAGTGTTCAAATGAGTTCCAAAAGCACAGTCTTATATGTTTTTCTCCATAGAGGTAACAATAACTGGGATTCTAACTATAGTAAATGAGATTTAGAATAAGCAAAATACTTCTCTGGGTAGAAAGCAACCTTCAGCCGGGCACAGTAGCTCACTCCTGTAATCCCAGAACTTAGGGAAGCCGAGGCAGGTGGATCACCTGAGGTCGGGAGTTCCAGACCAGCCTGGCCAACATAACAAAACCCCGTCTCTATTAAAAATACAAAAATTAGCTGGGTACGATAGCGTGCATCTGTAGTCGCAGCTACTCAAGAGGCTGAGGTGAGATATCGCTTGAACCTGGGAGGTGGAGGTTGCAGTGAGCCGAGATTGTGCCATTGCACTCCAGCCTAGGCAACAGAGCAAGACTCTGTCTTAAAAAAAAAAAAAAAAGAAAAAGAAGGCAACCTTCAAGAATATTCATGAACTGGAAGACTTCAACAGTAAAAACAAGTTGCCATGAAGGTTGCATAATCTGGAATTTTAGAAATGTTCATGAAAACTAGCTGGGCGTGGTGGTGCACACCTGTAGTCCCAGCTACTCAGGAGGCTGAGGCAGGAGAATCACTTGAACCCAGGAGGTGGGGGTTGTGGTGAGCCGAGATCACAGCACTATACTCCAGCCTGGGTGACGGAGCGAGACTCTGTCTCAAAAAAATAAATAAATGTTCATGAAATGAACTTGCTGTCCCTTTTTCCTGGAATGTATCTTTATCTCATTGAAAATAAGGACAGATGGACTGATGAGAGAAATGCCACTCAGCTCTACACCCCTGCAGTCCTAAGATATGACAGGGCTCTAGGGTGGCCTGGATGTGGTCCCACTTAGGGCTAAAACAATAAATTACCCTGTGTCCTGGTGATAATTCACCCCAAACAAAAAAGAATCTATTAAATTACAGGGAAACATTCTGTTTGCTAAGACATTTGCCTTAGCCTTTCAAAATCACTTCTTCTGTCCCTAAAGCATAGTTTCTCAATCTGACATTCTCATCTTCAGTCTTTTGGGCTCACCATTCTCAGTGATGGACAAAAGGCACATGAGGCGCAGGCTTTCTACAGGCGACACCTGCATAGGAAGAAAGACTCGAGGAGAACTGAAGCTTCACAACAGGTGTTCTTTTCCTTCTGCTTAAGGCCGACCCCACCTCTAAACGCCATTCTCGGCACCCCCAGCCCTCCACCTGCGCACCTGCCGGTCTATGTGTTCCTCAATGTAGCTGGTGCTCTCCCGGATGTTGAACCCCTCTAGCAGTGCTGTGAGTAATCAGAGGAGAGCCTGTTACTGGGGGCCAGCTCAGCTGTTGCCATCTATGCTAACAGGTGTCTGTCTCCCCGTCTCTTTCTCTATCCTTGGAGTGGGTTAAGGGACCCCCAGGACTTCTAGCAGGAACCAGCATTCCACATAGCCAGTGTCAGCTGGGAAGAGCCAGAGAACATCTTTTAAGGGTGGAACGGGGCTGGGAGCTGGGGAAGCAGAAGCGTGGGCAGTAGCACAGCAAGGCTGCGGCAGTTACCATGCTCAGTCTTGATGAGCTCCTGGAAATCCTGCTTGGTTTTCTTCTTCATGATGGATTCACAGGCCCCAATATCTGCAGGTTGGACAAAGGGAGCTGACATATTCCTGGTTCTAGAAAGATGTCCCTTTATTGTCCAGAAGAATAAAAACCTCCTAAGGCAAAATCCAAAAGCACTTCTTCCCACTTGACACCAAATAAGACCATACGCGTCCGATGAACAGGGATCTCCTCCTGGGGGTAATGGTCCCCTGGTGCTTTCCCCAGAGGGACACAGTCACTTCCCCTCACGCCCCTCAAGCTGAAACCTACGGAGACTCAGCAGGCGGTGCTCCTGCTTCAGGCCCTTGAGCTCCTGGGACACGAAATTCTTCATCTGCTTAATGTCCATGCCTCTCCGGCGCTGTGGGAAAATTCCCAAAGGTGAACCCCCCAACCTCAGACATGAGAAACCACCACCCTCCCTCAGTTGCCATCCATCCATGAGAAAGGACAGGGAACCTGTCATAGTATTAGAAGAGGGGCCCAAGGGCAGCAGCCTTGGGAAGCCACTGAGGGAACAAAACAGAGGACCAGGGCTTGGAGCCTCACATCATACTGGGCCTGCAAGTTCCGGGCCTTCTGGCTCAAGAAGCCAAAGACATTGGAGAAGTGCTCGTTCCGAATCTCATTAAACACCTGTGAGGAGAGTAAGACAAGAACAACTTACTCTGTCAGAACCATAACTTAGCAGTAGAATGACAGTACAGGAAGGGTGCTCAGGTGTTCTGGCAGAAATACAAAGAAAGCTGAGCTGGGATCCCTAAGTCCATATCAAATGCCTACTCTGTGCTCTAGGATATGCTCTGAACTGGTGGGCAAACCCTCTCTCCCATAGACTCAGCCTCGCCTCTCAGAGCTGGGGCCCACAGCCTGGTATAAGCAGTGGCCCTAGGTGGGCCCATTGCTAGCACCCACACCCTCACCTTGTCCTCGGCATTGAGTAGCACCTTCAGGCTCTTGTCAGAGGATGTGACTTCTGGGCCAAAGTCGACACTCCCTTTGAGAGCAGAGGGACAGCTATTAGGATCTCCAATGAGGACTTCTACCATTCCCTGAACTGCCATAAAGGTCCTCAAACTATTTGGAAGTCAGCAGTTCATTCAGGGTCTGGGTCTCTCCCACAAGCCCTGCCCCATGTGGAAGGTGCCAAGGCTGATGACCCGTCCATCTTGCCAAGCTGCGGAGGCCCATAGCACTTACCACACTTGATGCGGAAGGTGTCATCTACTAGGCCCTCGTAAACCACTTGGGAGCAAAGTGCTGTCACAAAGTCCACATCTGAAACACAGATCCCTGACCATGAAGGTTCTCCCTGACCCAGCCTTCGACACAGCATGCCCAAGGGCAGCTTTGATACTTTCCATAGGGCCAAGGGCCCAGGCTCCTCAAAGCTGGGATTCACAGCCCTAACTTTAGGATTTTAACTTTGCCACCACGCTTTCTGTATTTCCATGTCTTCTAGGGCTGAAACATGACAGGAGCGCTGGGCATAATTTACCTCTGTCCAAGAGAAAGATATGTCCAATCTCTGGCCTTCGGCCCTTGGTTTCACCATCCTCCTCCTCCTCCAGGTTCCTCCACAATTCATATGCCATCTGCCAGGGCCCAAGACATTCTCAGTCTTGTGTCCAGGTCCCTACTGCAGCCCCATACCTACAGAAGCCAACCCTTTCCACGTGATACTTCCTCTTGTCCCCAAGACAGGAGCTAATTATTCACAATATGGCCCTATCTACTCCCATCTGTGTCTATCCTTCCCCAACACTCTTCAGACTGATGAGAAGATGTGTTACTCTGTCCCCAAAATAAAAAGAGATTTAGGAATGCTACCCAGGAGATCCTGGCTTTTGCTTCTCTGTTAGCCACACAAGTTCTCCTCTCTGAGGATCTATTCCAGAACAATGAAAGCAAAGTAAAGAATACACCTCATATCACAGATGCCCTTGGATAACCCCAGGTGGGTACAGAACCGGGGAAACAGGGTCTGCCGGGACAACAGTACTGCTAGTGCTCTTACCTTGGCGCATCTGCCAATTCCATAGCAGTTTGGAAAGGGTCCATAGAGAGTGCTGAGAAGGTGTAAGGCCTGAGCTACAGTGTTGATCCAACGCTGATCTCCTTCCTGCAGGGACCACACAAGCCAGAAAGATATGAACCAACCCAATAGGACACCTGGAAACTGGCTAGCCCTAGAAGCCCTGGAGCAGGGTGGCAGGGTCTGGGGGATGCTTGAAAGGTTCATTTTCATTGGCTTCACAGGAAGTCCTACAAAGACCAATCTGTAGCACTCAATCACTACATCACTATCACCTGTGATAAATTACTTGCGTTGGACAAAGGTTATATTGGTATTTCTAGCCCTCTGCATCCCGCATTTGTCCCCATCCCCTGATGCCAAAACACAAGGGCCTCTGCATTTACCAGAAAGTAATCCCTGAAAAATTCTGGTAGTTCCATGCTCAGCAGATCCACATCAAGAGGCAGCAAAGAGAAGGCCCATTCATCACAGCTCACATCTGTGGGGACAGAAAGCATCAGCCTCCCTGCAGAAGGTACTCAGCTCCACGTTAAGAGGGAAGGTCCGCCACAAATATTTGAGTGCCTGCCACACGCCAGTACTGCATTAAGCAATGGAGGCTCAAAGAAGAATAAGACACAGTCCCTGCCGTTAAGGAGCTCACAGTCTGATAAGGAAAGGAGACGTGTCCACAGCAGCCTGTAATACAATGTGTTAAGTGGTGGGTTTTTACTAGAGGGCTGACCAAAAGTGCCGAGAAAACATTCATTCATTCATTCATTCATTCATTCATTCATTCATTATTTATTTATTTAGAGACGGAGTTTAGCTCTCGTCATCCAGGCTAGAGTGCAATGGTGTGATCTTGGCTAACTGCAACCTCCGCCTCCTGGGTTCAAGCAATTCTCCTGCCTCAGCCTCCCAAGTAGCCGGGATTACGGGTGCACGCCACCATGCCCAGCTAATTTTTGTATTTTTGGCAGAGACGGGGTTTTGCCATGTTGGCCAGGCTTGTCTCAAACTTCTGACCTCTGGTGATCCGCCCGCCTTGGCCTCCCAAAGTGCTGGGATTATAGGTGTGAGCCACCACACCTGGCTCACTCATTCATTATTCAGCAAATATTTACTGAAAGCTGCCTACATGTAGGACTATATGGACACCAGAGATAACAGCAGTGAGCAAAATGGACGTGCTCCCAACCTTCTGAAGCTTACAGTCTAGTGAGGGAGAAACACCAGACAAATTATGACACAAACTATTAACTCACGGCTGTGCTCCAAAGAGGTCAAACAGCAAGCTGTGAGCACATATGTTAAAGGGATGTAACCACAACTGGGGGTGTAGGCAAGACTTCCCTCAAGAAGAGAAAATTAAGCTTAGAATTTGGGTAAGACTTGGGAAGGCAAAAAGCTGTGGGGTGGAGAACATTCTGGGTACCTGGAAAAGCATGGGTAAAGTGCCTCTGGCTGGAGGGTGGCGAGTCAGGAGAAGGAAGCAGCACACGATGAGGCTAACGGGACAGGAGGGGCCAGACTGTGCAAGGGATAGGAGGCATGTTGGGGATTCTGGGCTTTATATTGAGCTGCTGCTATTTCCAGCAGGGAGGGCTGTGATCAGGTTTGGGTTGTGTGGAGAATAGCATGAGGAATACACAGAGGGGAGGCCCAGTTTTTCCTGTGGGAGCCTTGGAAGGTGAGAAGAGTGGCTGGTCATTTCCAACTCTAAGCCCTGCTGTTCCTTTCACACTACCCCAGTAGAGTTCTTTTCTTATCCTTTCTTTTCCCTCCCTCCCTCTCTCTTTCTTTTCTTCTTTTATTTTCTTTCTCTCTCTCTCTTCTCTCTCTCCTCTTTCTTTCTTTCTCTGAGTCTCACTCTTGTTGCCCAGGCTGGAGTGCAATGGTGTGATCTCGGCTCACTGCCACCTTTGCCTCTCGGGTTCAAGCAATTCTCCTGCCTCAGCCTCCCGAGTAGCTGGGATTACAGGCGTGCACCATCACGCCCAGCTAATTATTGTATTTTTAGTAAAGATGGGGTTTCACCATGTTGCCCAGGCTGGACTCAGACACCTGACCTCAGGTGATCCACCCCCTCGGCCTCCCAAAGTGCTGGGATTACAGGTATGGGCCACCATGCCCAGCCCCCAGTAGTGTTCTAATTCGTGGTCCTATTCCCATTCCCATTCTCAGGAACCTCTCCTCCTGCTACACTAACAGGAATAAGACCAGGAAAAGAAGGAGCTGGGGGGTGGAGAACGACAACGGTTTTTTCTTCTGTGTGTTCTCTCTCCCTTTCCACTCACATTCATCTCCTCTCACCTCCATAGATTCCCTCTTCCTCAAGCACCATCTCACACGCATAAAACTGAAAGAGAAAAGGAAATTGATTAGTAACCACCTTCTTCTCTGTTCTCTCCATTTCTCTGGAGTTCCTCTATGGTCACTGATGAGGACAATAATTACTGAACCCAGTGAAAGACAAGAGAACCCAGATTCTTAAGATCTAGAAAGGACCATTAGAATCATTCAGCCCAGCACTTCAGTTCTTTCTCATCCATTTAATTTATGTTTGAGTAAATTGCTTCTTATCTCCCTGAGAGAAGGGAGGAGCTTTACAAAGGAGAAGGAGTTCAGCTGTCTTCAAAAGGTAAGTTGTACAGACAGAGATGACAGCAATAGCATGAGGTACTCTGGAAATTGTGGAGGAGCAGATGGGAGGAAAAGATCTGTAAAAGGGAGAGTGAGTTCTGTTTAGGACATGCCCATGGGACCTCGGCAGACACAGACAAGGACTTGGGATTAAGTAGCATATACGCTGTATTTAAAGTGGATGATGTGGCTGGGTGCAGTGGCTCACTCCTATAATCCCAGAACTTTGGAAGGCCGAGGCAGGCGAATCGCTTGAGCCCAGAAGTTCTAGACCAGTCTGGGCAACATAGTGACACCCCAACTCTACAAAACAATGCAAAAATTAGCTGGGCATGGTGGTGTGTGCCTGTAGTCCCAGCTACTCAGGAGGCTGAGGTGGGAGGATCACTTGAGCCCAGGAGGTCAAGGCTGCAGTGAGCCGAGATTGTGCCACTGCACTCCACCCTGGGCAACAGAGTGAGGCCCTGTCTCAAATAAATAAACAAAGTAGATGGTCTGTCCAAGAGAAAAGAACACGCAGAGGAGAGCTAAGGACAGGACTCTAGGGAACACAAGATGAAAGGGGGCCAGAGTACAGGACCTGGCAGAGAAGACTGAGAAAGAATACTCAGAGAGGCAGGTGCAGGAGAAAACAGCAACAGTCAAGGCAGGAAAGGTGAGAGTTGCAAGGAAGGGTGGGCAACAGTGTCAAATGCCAGGGAAGTTAAGTAGGATTAACATTAAATAGACACCAGTGGATTTGACAACAGAGACCTGAGGGAGACTAGATGAAACAATGAAGGTGGAGATGAGGAAGCAGAAGCAGTGACAGTAGAACATTCTTCACAGAAACCTGGCCATGAAAGAAGGGGGAGCCCTGATAGGGAGAAGAGATGAAATGGGGGACATTGTTTAGAAAGGTGAAGGCAGAAGACAAAGTCTATCTGGTAAAGCAAGATAATGGAGAAGGAAAGCAGAACGGGGCCAAGAACTGGCATGGAACAGCTCATCTTAGAAGGGAAAAGGCCACGATCTCTTACTCCTTTGAAGTAAGTGGGGAAGGGGTGAATATTTGAAAATAATGAGAAAGAATGCTGAGGGCACTCACATCTGATAATGAGATGACATTATTAACAGCTAATGTTGTAAGCCCTTAAAATGGATTAGGCATTGTTCTTAGTGTTCTACAAGAATCACTTGTCTTCATCTTCATACTAGCTCTGTGAGATGTAGATCAATGCTACGTACTCCTTATTTTACTATTACACAGAAGAATCCTATTCCTCCCTCACTCATTTCTGCCAGGAAAACTGAAATCTTCAGGCCTGCTTTTAACTTTTAATGCTAAGTAATGGAATTCCAGAGCCAGGTCTGAAAACTGCCAATCTTCATAATTAACAAAGGAGTCTCAAAGAAGAGAGAGAGATGCCTCCTAATATAAAATTAGGTCAAAGAATTCGATTAGATAAGGTGCTAAGTGGAGAACGCTCATAAAAATACCAATTTTGTTTTTCTGTGTAATATAGAGGCTTGTAGGATTATTTTAACTTGTAGGATTATTCCCTGTTAATACAAATCTGTCCTTGGCCAGGCGCAGTGGCTCATGCCTGTAATCCTAGCACTTTGGGAGGCAGAGGTGGGCGGATTGCCTGAGCTCAGGAGTTTGAGACCAGCTTGGGCAATATGGCAAAACCCCACCTCTATTAAAAATACAAAAAATTAGCCAGGCATGGTGATGCACATCTGTAGTTCCAGCTACTAGGGAGGCTGAGGCAGGAGGATTGCTTGAACCTGGGAGGCGGAGATTGCAGTGAGCTGAGATTGCAGCACTGCACTCCAGTCTGGGTGGCAGAGCAATACACTGTCTCCAAAAACAAAACAAAACAAAACAAAACACCAAAGCTGTCCTTGGAAGCGTAATTTAAAAAAAAAAAAAAAAAAAGGTTTTGTAAGAGTCCAAGAATTAGAAATTATTGCCATGACTCCTTTAATAACATTGAAAAGTACCTATAATTCTGAGTGGTTGTCCTACTCAATAATTTCTTGCTCTGGTAATAATACTTCACATGTTTGTATTCCTAAGCATATTATCCTAAGATAAATATTTGTAAGATTGTGCTATCAATCTTCAGGTGACATTCAAAGGAAGGTCACTGGCTCTTTCCTCTTACTCCTTTTAGAGAAGGATAAAACAATATAAGCCTAGGGTCCCGCTTGATTTCTTATTTCAACAGAGACTCAAAGTCATCTCACTTAAATTAAGAGAAAAGTACTATTATCAACTCTATCTTCCAGATGAGAAAACCGAGACACGGAGCAGCTCAGTACCTAACCCAAGACCACACAGGTAATAAGGCCTCAAGGGTGGATTTTATCCAGATAGCCTGGTTTCAGAGGCTTCAGTCCTTAGTTACTGCCTCAATTTTCTCTAGAATTTTCTTAGAAAGATTGAAAAGGAATAAATCTCTGTTCTTCCTAGTCTAGCTTCTACCTTCTCTAAGTATGCATGCACTACTTGCTGTAGCTTTATAGGCCTATGGTTGGCAAGGTAAAGGCCTGGAACATCATTCCTCCCAATCACTGGGATTGAGGATGCACGTAGCTGATGTGGAGGTGAGAGGGGAGCTCAATGGAATCAAGAAATGGACAGACTATGACGGACCTCCAAATACGTACTGCAATTATTGAGTTAAAGATGGAAGAGCTCTAGTCTGGCTATGCTAACTCACTGTGTGAGCATGGGCTTCAGTTCCCTCAGCTGCTCAAAGTTGGGGTGGAGTAAAACAGTCTCTAAGGTTCCCTTCCTGTGCAAGAAAAGGCTTTTCCGATATATGGTGGCATGGTTCTAGTAACCCAGGGGCAGCCCAGCCACATCCTTATAAGCATAGGGGATGGGAGGAGGGAGGGTGATGATTTATTGTATTTATTTTTAAAGGGATACAGGGAGAAAGTCATTGGAAAGCCGTAACATTGTGCACCATTACTATACTAGAGTTTGTGTTAGGGATACAGAGCAGGTTCTACCTCACAAGTGTGAAGCTTTTCATTAAAAAAAATCTACGTAGAGGCCTCTTCGCACAATTCTACAATACTTTATTTGGGACAGTATGATGACAGACCCTCTGCTAAACAACTGAGGATATGTTAATGAATTGAGGATACGTTACTGACAGGTATTTGGTTCAATCACACATAATTTGCTTTGAGGGAGTGCTACGGTTTGAATGTGTCTCCCAAAAGTTCATCTGTTGGAAACTGAATCCCCAGTGCAACAGTGTTGGGAGGTGCAGCCTAATAACAGGTGATTAGGTCATGAGGGAGGAGTCCTCATGAATGGATTAATGAATGTCCTTCTGGCAGGAGTGGGTTGCTATAAGGCAAGTCCAGCCCCTGGGTGCCTGTTGGTCTCATGTGCTGGCTTCCACCTTCCACCCTTCCGCCATGGGATGACCCTCGCCGGATGCCAGCCCCACACTCTTGGATTTCACTACCTCCTCAGACCATGAGCTAAATAAATTTCTGTTCATTATAAATTACCTAGTCTCAGGTATTCTGTTACAGCAACAGAAAATGAACTGAGACAGGGAGATAGTGCTGTTGGCCCCTTACCCCTGCCCGGTCCTCAGTCCTGTTCTACCTTATCTCACTTCCTCCAGGATCCAAACTCACCTTTTGAGGGCTGAAGATCACTTTGTATTTGCGAGTTCGGCCAGCCAATTTGTCAGCATTGACAAGACCTACAGAGAGAAGGAATGCAGCCCAGCAAGTCATGGGCCATCTGTTACACTAGAAACAGGGAAGCTGCCGGGCACACTGGTTCATGCCTGTAATCCCAGCACTTGGGAGGCCGAGGCGGGTGGATCAGGAGTTTGCGACCAGCCTGGCCAACATGGTGAAACTCAGTCTCTACTAAAAATACAAAAAATTAGTCCGGTCTGGTGGTGGGCACCTGTAACCCCAGCTACTTGGGAGGCTAAGGCAGGAGAATCGCTTGAACCCAGAAGGCGGAGGTTGCAGTGAGCCGAGATCGCACCATTGCACTCCAGACTGGGCAACAAGAGTGAAACTCCGTCTCAAAAAAAAAAAATTAAAAAAAAAAAAAAAAAAAAAGAAGCAGGGAAGCTCCACAAGTGCTACAGCCAACTCAAACAATTATTTTCTTATTAGAGGGTCCTTATGGCTGAAGCCCTTAGATTTTACCTGCCCTTTCCCACAGTTACACATAGTACCATGGCACACTCACTGGCAATGTATCGCATATTCTTGATGCGGGGTCTGACCAAGAAGCACAATCTATGAGAGAGAAAGAAAAAAAAAAAACAGTGAAGAAAAATTATCAAGTTGGATGGCAACTTAGAAGAAACTGAAACAATACCAACTCTTTTGCCATTTGCCCTACAGGTCTCATCCTAGCCAAAGCTATGCCATTCTCTTGGTCCACCATATACCAACCACAGAAGATACCTCTCAACACAATGGGTAAAACCTGATGAGCTGGGTACATTACTGGCCCTATGGTGGACCCAAAAGTTCCTGTTCTCAAATAATTTACAATCCAGTGGGTAAAAAAAGATGCCTATATGGAGTATATTAACAATCAGTGCTAAAAACAATACACAAATACCCCATAAAAATATACAATTATTATTTGTCAGTTAAAAATAAAGGCTAGGCGTGGTGGCTCACACCTGTAATCTTAACACTCTGGGAGGCCAAGGTGGGAAGATTGCTTGAGCTCAGGAGTTCGAAACTAGCCTCGGCAACACAGTGAGACCTCATCTTTATTAAAAATAATAATAGTAGGCTGGGAGCGGTGGCTCACACCTGTA
The DNA here is from genome assembly GCF_009828535.3 of Hylobates moloch. Lineage (NCBI taxonomy): Eukaryota > Metazoa > Chordata > Mammalia > Primates > Hylobatidae > Hylobates > Hylobates moloch. Next base: position 2,460,012 of record NW_026652308.1, on the reverse strand, counting down.
ACCTCAGCACTTTGGGAGGCAGAGGCGGGTGGATTACCTGAGGTCAGGAGTTTGAGACCAGCCCGGCCAACGTGGTGAAACCCCATCTCTACTAAAAATACAAAAATTGGCTGGGCATGGTGGCACATGCCTGTAATCCCAGCTACTCAGGAGGCTGAGGCAGGAGAATCACTTGAACCCGGGAGGTGGAGGCTGCAGTGAGCCCAGATCGCACCATTGCTCTCCAGCCTGGAAGACAAGAGCTAAACTCCGTCTCAAAAAAAAAAAAAATAATAATAATAGTAAAATGAAAGAACTATAAGGCCTGGCGAGGTGGTGCATGCCTATAATCCCAGCATTTTGGGAGGTCAAGGAGGGCGGATCACCTGAGGTCAAGAGTTCAAGACCAGCCTGGCCAACATAGAGAAACCCCATCTCTACTAAAAATACAAAAATTAGCTGGGCATGGTGGCAGGCGCCTGTAATCACAGCTACTTGGGAGGCTGAGGAAGGAGAATTGCTTGAACCTGGGAGGCGGAGGTTGCAGTGAGCTGAGATCTCGCCACTGCACTCCAACCTGGGTGACAGAGTTAGACTCCTACTCAAAAAAATAAAATAAAATAAAACTATAGGCGGATGCAGTGCTGCACACTTGTAATCCCAGTTACTCAGGAGACTGAGGTAGGAGGATCCCTTGAGCCCAGGAGCTCAAGATTGCAGTGAGCTATGATTGCACCACTGCACTCCGGCCTGTGCAACAGAGTGACACCCTGTCTCTGAAAATAAATAAATTTAATTAAAAAATTTTAAATATAAGAAAGTAATAGAAAATAACGTTTTTCAAACTGGGGTACATGGATATATTCTCCATGTATCCAGGAGAATTTTTTCTTCTAAGAAAGCATGTACATTAATTAAGTTTCAGAAATACTTTAAAATCAAGACAACAGCTGTACATGACTCCATGCCAAGCGAACAGGACAAATACAAAATGCCATGGAAATCCAGAGGAGAAAATCACCCCGGACTGGAAGGGCAACAGAGAGCTTCATGGAGGAGGTGGCTGGGCTCTGAAGGATGGACACTCTTTATAGGAGCAGTGAGGACAGGAGAGAATTTCAGGCAGAGTGAATGGAGTGATGAAAAGGGTGAAGGCACAGAGCTGAGAGGCGGGTGGAAGCACATGTCAACAGAGGCTTGAAGGGGACACACGAGAGACAAGGCTGGAAAGGTAATGTGGGAGGCCATGCTGCAGACAGCCTTGAAGTCTATGACAAATAATGTGGACAATCTTCAGCAAGTAATAAGAGGCCTTGCAGATTCTTTTTTTTTTTTTTTTTTTTTTTTTTTGAGATGGAGTCTTGCTCTGTTGCCCAGGCTGGAGTGCAGTGGTGCCATCTTGGCTCACTGCAACTCATCGCCTCCCGGGTTCAAGCGATTCGCCTGGCTCAGCCTCCTGAGTAGCTGGAATTACAGGCAAACGCCACCACACCCGGCTAATTTTTGTATTTTTAGTAGAGATGGGGTTTCACCATGTTGGCCAGGCTGGTCTGTATCTCCTGACCTCAGAAGATCCGCCTGCCTCGGCCTCCCAAAGTGCTGGGATTACAGGCGTGAGCCACCGCACCCAGCTGCCTTGCAGGTTCTTGAGAAGAGCACGATGAAAATAATTTTGAAAGATTAGTCAATCTGGTTATAGACTGTGATGTAAATTAGAGAGGGAAGAGGACAAGAAACCATAGAAAGGAAACTACAGAAAACAAAACAAAAGAAAACAAAACAACAGAAGAGTAACCTAGCCATGAAACTGTAAAGTTCAGGGAGGTGAACCATATATCTCAGCCAAGGACAGATGAAAGGCAAATGTGCCCCTAGGGACCTCTTCCAGCTTGGAGTAGGGACAGACTCTCCCAGACACTCACTGTTCATTGGAGCTGAGGGCTGGCTTGTTCTCCACCTTGTATAGCTTGTCTACTTCGTGTTGCTACAGAGAGAATCCAATAAGACAATGGATATAAGAGTGCCTGAAAAGCACAAAGCATGATACGAAGATAGGGGACTTCTTGAGGGCTTCCTAATTATGCTAATTCTAGGAATCAAACTGCTCCCCTGACAACCATCCTGCTGAACTTTCCTCAAATTGTCAATAGGAAAACCTAAAATAAAACAATATAAAAACAGTATGGGCCAAGTGCGGTGGCTCATGCCTGTAATCCCAGCACGTTGGGAGGCCAAGGTAGGAGGATCACTTGAACCCAGGAGTTTGAGATCAGCCTGGGTAACATAAGAAGACTCCATCTCTACAAAATTAAAAAAAAAAAGATATATATATATATATGTTCTGTAGCAAACAGACTCAGAAAAATAAATAATAAATTTAAATTTAAAAATTAACCAGGTGTAGTGGCACATGCCTGTGGTCCCAGCTACTTGGGAAGCTGAGGCAGGAGGATCGCCTGAGTCCAGGAGGTCAAGGCTGCAGTGAGCTGTGATTGTGCCATTGCACTGTGTTCCAGCCTGGGTGACAGAGAGAGACTCTGTCTCCCCCCACAAAAAAACACACACAAAAAAATACGAACAACAGCATCAATCTCCCTTTTCTACCCAATTAGGCTACCCTATATTTGCCCTACAAGAGTAGTCACTCTTCAGTAGTTTGTATTGTTCATCAAAAGAAAAACTGCTCAAAGAGGGGCATGACCCCCAGGGGAAAGGGACAGTACCTTCAGAATGGAGACATTGGCAATTCGATCCAAAGGGCTCATGAGATCTGCCTCAATGAATAAATCCTTTTTTCCAGGAAGCTGAAGGAGACACAATATGTTGGGTCACTCACAGGTCACACGAGCTTCCTCAGCTGAGAAGTAGCCCAGCCACCCATCTAACAGAAACATAGTCTCTGAGGTGGGAGGGCACTAAGTATCGTCTAGCCTGGCACCTTATTTATTATCTGTATCCACAGTTGACACTTCTCTGTATATTTACCTATTTTGCCTTCTCGTTTTCTGTACCAGTGGGAAGAAGACATCCCACCTTCTTTCTCAGGTTAACTCCTTGTCACTTAACCCTTCTGCTCACCTGTGACCTTGGTCTGCACCTCACTCCCCTTCTGTGCTGCCTCCTCCACGCTGGCTCCCAACCACCCCTGGTCTCCTGCTGAACAAAGCCAAACACAACAGAACCCCACCTTGCATTTTTCTCCTAAGTACAAAATAAAATAGCACACGTTCACTGCAGAAAACTTAGCAAACCCAGGACAGTCCTCACCCCATCCCCCTCCCACTCCCCCACCCCACAATCCCTGTCATATGATTCCTGCACCACCACTCCTGACACAGATCTCAATGTCTGTTCAGAGGAAAGAGAGGTCACAGTTAGTGACAGGGAGGGGAAAGTCACTGGGAGTTTCCTCTCAACCAGGCCTTCACAAATGAGTAGGGTGTTGACATGGATAGATGAAGAGGACAGTCCAGCAAAGATCAGAAAGAGAGCATAGGCTGTGTGGTAAGGGGATGATTTTGCCCTCCGAGGGACATTTGGCAATGTCCAGACACATTTTTGGTTATCTGACTCAGGGTAGGGGTTTTACTGGCATCTTGTGGGTAGAGGCCAGGGATGCTGCTAGACATCCAACAATGCACAGGCCAGCCCCCACCACAAAGAATGACCCAGCCCAAAAGGTCAACGGGATAGAGGGCAGGAAATCTTTTTTTTTTTAACCTTATTTATTGTTTTGTTTTGTTTTGTTTGTTTTTTGAGATGGAATCTCCCTCTGACACCCAGGCTAGAGTGCAGTGGCGATCTCGGCTCACTGAAACCTCTGCCTCCTGGATTCAAGCAATTCTCTGCCTCAGCCTCCTGAGTAGCTGAGATTACAGGTGCTCGCCACCACACCCAGCTAATTTTTGTATTTTTAGTAGAGATGGCGTTTCACCATCTTGGCTAGGCTGGTCTTCAACTCCTGACCTCGTGATCCACCTGCCTCAGCCTCCCAAAGTGCTGGGATTACAGGCATGAGCCACTGCTCCCGGCCTGTTTTTTTTTTTTTTTTTTTTTTTTTAAAGACAAGAGTCTTACTCTGTCACCCAGGCTGGAGTGCAGTGGCACGACCTCAGCTCACTGCAACCTCTGCCTCCCAGGGTCAAGCAATTCTCCTGCCTCAGCCTCCCGAGTAGCTGGGATTACAGGTGCATGCCACCATACCTGGCTAATTTTTGTATTTTTAGTAGACATGGAATTTCGCCATGTTGGCCAGGGTGTTCTCGAACCCCGGACCTCCTCAGGTGATCCACCTGCCTCAGCCTCCCAAAGTGTTGGGATTACAGGTGTGAGCCACCACGTTTGGCCTTTTTAAATGTTTATTTTTTAGTTTCCCAAACCCAAAATGGTCAACAGAGGGTAGGAAATCTTGAGGTAGGTGAATGGTGAAAAATAGACTGAAATAGTTGGCTAGAATTGAGTAGGAAGGGCTCCAAATGCCAGCTTAGGGGAATGTGGCCTTGATCCTCTAATTAACAGGGAAAAATAAAGCTTTTGTGCATTGAAGCATTCCAATCAGCTGGAAATGTTAGAGGAATCTGAAGACCAGAGAAACAGGAGGCAGGGAGTCCACTTAGGGAGTTAATGAAAGCATCCAGGGAGCCCAAACATGTGGCAATGAAAGAGGCCTGATTTAGGCTGGTGGTGGTGTGAGCAAAAATAGATTAAGAGATACATGGAATGTGTAATATAATTTTTTTTTTTTTTGAGATGGAGTTTCGCTCTTGTTGCCCAGGCTGGAGTGCAATGGCGCGATCTCGGCTCTCGCAACCTCCACCTCCTGAGTTCAAGCAATTCTGCCTCAGCCTCTTCAGTAGCTGGGATTACAAGCATGGGCCACTATGCCCAGCTAATTTTGTATTTTTAGTAGAGATAAGGTTTCTCCATGTTGGTCAGGCTGGTCTCGAACTCCCAACCTCAGGTGATTTGCCTGCCTTGGCCTCCCAAAGTGCTGGGATTACAGGCATGAGCCACCGCACCCAGCCTAATTTTTTTTCAATACTTGAAAGAAATTAACAGTGTTAACAGTGTTTATAACTTATGGTAGGGCTATAAGTAATTTTTTTTTCTTTTTACTTTCCTTGATCTTCTTACATTTTCTATAATGTGCAAGTGTTATTTTACAATCACCATAAAAGAGTTATGTGTAAAGAAGTATCCATGGAACTCAGCAACTGGTTCAGTTAAGTATCAGGGTGAAGGAGAGGCAAAGATGATTATGATATTTCAAGCCTGAATAGCAGTGCACATTAACAAAAATTAGGTCAGAAGTTAGGAGAGGATGTTACTGCCTGGAAATCCACTTTGGCCATGCTGAATCACCCAGTGGGCTCAAGTTTCTCTCTTTGGTCTCCTCTACTTGATCTCACCTGAACTAGTGGCTTTAACTAGCACCTCTTTTCAATTCTTCAGACATTTGTTGCAAGTCTTTTATGCGCATGTCACTGTGCAAGCACTAAGTATTAAAGAGAAATAGGCCGGGCACGGTAGCTCAAGCCTATAATCCCAGCACTTTGGGAGGCAGGGACGGGCAGATCACCTGAGGTCAGGAGTTTGAGACCAGCCTGGCCAACATGGTGAAACCCTGTCTCTACTAAAAATACAAAAATTAGCCAAGTGGGCTAGCGTACGCCTGTAATCCCAACTACTTGGGAGGCTGAAGCAGAAGAATCGCCTGAACCCGGGAGGTGGAGGTTGCAGTGAGCCAAGATCACGCCACTGCACTCCAGCCTGGGCAACGGAGTGAGACTCTGTCTCAAAAAAATAAATAAAATGAAATAGAAATAAAATCTGGTCCAAGATGCCCTGCAGTTCTCATCTTGATCCATCTTCCTTCCAGTCCTCACAATGGAGCTGCAGTTCTACATTTCTATCTGCTGGATGTTACAAGCTGTATTTCTTACAGGCATCTTAACTTCCCCCATCCAAACCCAAACAAATCAACTTCCCCCAACAAACCTGTTCCTTTTTCTAATTATTTTTCTCATTTCTATTCAATGTTCATACAACAAATATTTATTAAGCACATGGTGTGTGCTTGACTCTAAGCTAGGTACTCACTGGGTAGTGTTGAACAAAACAAACATGATCCCTGCCCACCTTCCAATCTACTGAGGAGTACAGACATAAAATGAATAACTAAATGATTACACAAGTAATCCATTAAAATCACAGTAGCAGTATTATTTTCCTAATAACCCAGGTTAAAAATCTCACTCATTTTTGCTTCTCCTTCAACATTTATAACCAATCAGTAAGTCTTTGAGTTTTCTTTCACCATAACTTAAAAATCCATCACTTCCCTTCATTCCCACTGCTACCAATTTTGTGTGGGCCTTTATTTCTTGTCTGATCTACGGTCTCCTAACTGGCCTTCTTGTTGCCCATTTACCCCACCACACACATCACTATTAGAATCATCAAGTATTGTCTCATGCCACAAATGGAAAAAAAATTCTTTTCAGTGGCTACTGTGTAACTGCTGATGGGTGTCTTCGCTGTACATGCCTTGTCTTTCCCTGGTTTGTCAACTTTGCTCCTACCAATCTATCTGCCTGGAGCATGCTTAGTCTCCAAAGAAAATATGCTTATTATTCACACTCACCTCCTTAAAGCTCCTAGATCATCACCCCAGCTAGAAATGATCACTTACTCTGAACTCTTAGGGTACACTAGCTCTATCACTCATTTACCACCTGTGCGTGATAATTTGTGCTTCATACAGCTCCTACTGGAGTGATAAGATCCCTAATGGCAAAGATGTCTTAACCATCTTTCCGTCCCTAGGGATGCCTGGCACTAATGGTGTCTCCCTTGCCTGTATGGGGGGTTGGGAGGTGATTTCCATCAACTCTCTGGCCAGGTTCCAAACAGCTCTTACTACTCCCTGGATTCATTCTGGACCTGCTGGGGAAGCTCCAAGGACAATACCAGGGGCCAAGAACAAGATCAAAGGGGCACGGCAAGGAAGAAATGTGCATCCAGTGAGTGCCACACTGTAGATACGATAAAGGCGCTAGGCGAGCACTGACCTGCTCCAGCAGATAGATGAGCTGGTCTCGAGCCAGCCTCTTGAGCATGGAGAAGTCAGGCAGCTCAGGGGCGTCTGGCCGATGGGGAAAAGCCATGGCAGCGGTCACCTGCGCCGGGGGGGTGGAAGGACGCCCTTCGCTCTGACAAGGCCGGCCGCAGCCCAGGGGAAGCGCAAGGGGGCTATCCTTCAGGCCTGGGCACCGACTTCCAGAGACCCCAGAGGGGCCCTCGCTCCTCAGCAGCACTCCAGGAATGAATGGTCACTTCCAGGCAAGAGAGCTACTACCTAGGAGCAGCCTTGTCTCAGACCTGCAGCCACCGTGTCCCGACCCTCCCCCCCGATCCACTCTGCCCGTCAGCAGGATTCCGGTCTACACCCCGCAGAGACTCCGCAGCGTACGGGGAGAACCCCGCCTCCTGCCAGAAAGAAAAGCGACTTCCTAGATCTACCGGAAGTCCCTTTCGCTCCCAGCGCTTCGCGTACCAGGAAGGGGACGGCATCCTGAAAGGGACATTTCAAAAACGGAGGCAACGCGTCTGTTAATTAGGTGGCGGCGCCTGGGGTCCCAGCACTCAAGAGGCTGAGATGGGAGAATCGCTCGAGTCAGGGAGGCGGAGGTTTCAGTAAACTGCGATCGCGCTACTGCACCCCAGCCAGGGCAACAAAGCTATACCTTGCCTCACGCAACAACAACAACAACAACAACAACAAAAAGACATAAGGGATGCATCAAGCTAAAAATACCTGAACTGTGATCGATCATACCATCATGTCATTTCCTGGTGAGATGCATAGGAAATACAGAGCATCACTATTGCCAAAAATGGAGCCTAATCAAGCCTCAAGATCTAACTACCAGTTTATAGGCTATATAGAGATTAGCAGGAATATGTTAAGACATCGTAGGTATGAAATCAACAGTATCCAAAATGTAGGAAATTATATGGGACAAATGATCTGTCTTCTTCAAAAAAATGGCAAAGGGGGAAATGTGGGGGCGGGGGGAAACACTTCAGAATAAAAGAGATTTAAGAGATGTATCAACAAAATGTTTCAATGTGTGGATCTTTTTTGGATAAGAATTCAAAGATAACTGATTTAAGGAATTACTAAAACTTTTCAGGTATTGTATTCCTTTTCTTTTCTTTTTTTTTCCTGACAGAGTCTCACCCTTTTGCCTAGTGGAGGAGCTCGGCTCACTGCAAGCTCCGTGCTGCAACCCCCGCGCTGCCCCAGGTTCAAGCGATTCTCCTGCCTCAGTCTCTCCAGTAGCTGGGATTACAGGCGCGTGCCACCATGCCCGGCTAATTTTTGTATTTTTGGTAGAGACGGGGTTTCACTGTGTTGGCCAGGCTGATCTCGAACTCCTGACCTCAAGTGATCCGCCTGCCTTGGCCTCCCAAAGTGCTGGGATTACAGGCGTGAGCCACAGCGTTGGGGCCAGGTGTTGTATTTCTATGTTATTATTATTTTTTGTATTTCTATGTTATACAGGCCTGTATTTCTGTTAAAAACAAGTCCTTATCTCTTTGAGATACATACTGAGGTTTTCACAGATGAAATAATTTGGCCAGGAGTAATGGTTCATGTCTGTAATTCCCACCACTTTGGGAGGTCCAGGTCAGGGTGCGGGGGGCGTTGCTTGAGGCCAGGAGTTTGAGATAAGATTGGTCAACTACAACACATAAAAAATAGCCAGGTGTGGTGCTGGGCACCTTTAATCTCAATACTTGGGAGGCTGAGGCAGGAGGATCACTTGAGCCCAGGAGTTTGAGGCTGCAGTGAGCTATGATCATGCTACAGCACCCCAGCCTGGGCAACAGAGTGAGACACCGTTTCTTTTCTTTTCCTTTTTTTGTTTTTGAGGCAAGGTCTGACTTTATCTATCACCCAGGCTGGACTGCAGTGACACGATCTGTCTCTTTTTTTTTGAGATGGAGTTTCGCTCTTGTTGCCCAGGCTGGAGTGCAATGGCACAATCTCAGCTCACTGCAACCTCCACCTCCCGGGTTCAAGCGATTCTCCTGCTGCAGCCTCCTGAGTAGCTGGGATTACAGGCATGTGCCATGCACCCGGCTGATTTTGTGTTTTTAGTAGAGACAGGGTTTCTCCATGTTGGTTAGGCTGGTCTCGAACTCCCGACCTCAGGTGATCTGCCCGCCTCAGTCCCCCCGAGTGCTGGGATTGTAGGCATGAGCCACTGTGCCTGGCCCAATCTGTCTCTCAAAAAATAAAAGTAAAAAAATACTAAAATATGTTTGGGATTTGCTTTAAAATAACCCAGATGGGGATGTAGGAACACTCAGAAAAAAGATTGGGCCAGGCACGGTAGCTCACGCCTGTAATCCCAGACCGAGGCAGGTGAATTGCTTGAGCCCAGGAGTTCAAGATCAGCCTAGGCAACATAGCAAGACCCCCATGTCTATAAAAAGATTAAAAAATCATTGGCCATTTGTTAATTGTTAAAGCTGATGGGTACATGCGGGTTTATTGCATTTTAGTATTCTACTTCTTTATTTAGAGATGGAGTGTTGCTCTGTTGCCCAGGTTGGAGTGCAGTGGCATAGTCATAGCTCACAGCAGCTTTGAGCTCCTGGGCTCAAGTGATCCCCCCACCTCAGTCCCCAAGATAGCTGGAATACAGGCACATGCCACTTCGCTGATCTTCTCCCTATGTTTCTATGTTTGAAAAGCTATATAATACAAGGTTAAGCAAAAAACAAAAAACACGCTGTGCTCACACGGGACTTTGAGAGCTCATATGGTATTTTATGCTGAGCCTTTCTTCCCACTAACCCCCTTAGATTGAATCTTGGCTGCAGTGGGAGATGGAGGTTGCCCTAAAGTGGTGGGATTTACTCCCACTGCCGCTTAAAGAAGATGAGTGAAGCATTACATTACACTCCTTTTTTTTTTTTTTTGAGACGGAGTCTTTCTCTGTCCCCCAGGCTGGAGTGCGGTGGCGCGATCTCGGCTCACCGCAACCTCCACCTCCTGGATTCACGCCATTCTCCTGCCTCAGCCTCCCGAGTAGCTGGGACCACAGGCGCCCACCAACACGCCCGGCTAATTTTTTTGTATTTTTTAGTAGAGACGGGGTTTCACCGTGTTACCCAGGATGGTCTCAATCTCCTGACCTCGTGATCCACCCGCCTCGGCCTCCCAAAGTGCTGGGATTATAGGCTTGAGCCACCGCGCCCGGCCTACACTCCTTTTTTTTTCCCCCCAGAGTCTCACTCTGTTGCCCAGGCTGAAGGGCAGTGGTGCGATCTTGGCTAACTGCAACCTCTGCCTCCCAGGTTCATGCGATTCTCCTGCCTCAGTCTCTGGAGCAGCTGGAGTTATAGGCATGTGCCAGCACTCCCAGCTAATTTTTGTAGTTTTGGTAGAGATGAAGTTTCTCCATGTTGGCCAGGCTGGTCTCGAATCCTGACCTCAGGTGATCCACCTGCCTCAGCCTCCCAAAGTGCTGGGCTTACAGGTGTGAGCCACCGTGCCCAGCCTTGTTTTTATTTTTATCCCATGACTTTTTTTATCCCATAACTTTTTCTTCGTAAGTTTTTTCCATAACTTTTTTTTTTTTTTTTTTTTTTTTTTTGAGATGGAGACTTGCTCTGTCACCCAGGCTGGAGTGCAATGATGCGATCTCGGCTCACTACAACCTCCACCTCCCAGGTTCAAGCAATTCTCCTGCCTCAGCCTCCTGAGTAGCTGGGACTACAGGCACGCACCACCATGCCCAGCTAATTTTTTGTATTTTTAGTAGAGACAGGGTTTCGCCATGTTGGCCAGGCTGGTCTCGAACTCCTGACCTCAGGTGATCCTCTCACCTTGGCCTCCCAAATACTGGGCTTACAGGAGTGAGCCAACACACTGGGCCTAGTTCCCTGCTTTGGGATGACAGTGATCTTCATCTCGTCTGCACCTGCCTCCCCCATTAGACACTTCTCCAGGCTGACAATCAGCACTCCTCCCTCTTTGCTGATGGGGACACTGAGGCTCATGGAGATGACAAGACTTGCCGTCTTCTGGCACAGACCATTTTCCCTCTGCCTCAAAGCCCTGCCATTCACCCACCTCCCTGGGGCATTCTAAGCCACCCCCACAGCCCTCTGATGACAGTCCTGCTTCGAGGTCACCTCAGCCCCAGCTCACCCATCTGGTTCTTCATTCAATGGTGAGCAGTGGAGCCGAGCTTGTCTCCAGCTCCTCTACCTGATGCATGTCATGCTTCTTCTCCTCCTTCAATGTGCGAACTTGCCCAAAGTACAGGGGGAAAGGGCCCTGGAGAGAGGGGCTGGTGGCCGGACAGGCTACCAACTCCCTCTCTGCCCCCTACCTCCACAAAGCCCAGACCCATGACCACCTCTGGCTGTGCTCCTCCCATTGCACAGGTGGTCAGAACGATCAAGCGACCTCTCTAAGGCGGGGACTGAAGCGTCAGGTCTCACCTGCTCCAAAATCTCCTGCATCCTCTGCCACACATGGCATGCTCTCCATGGAGATACTCAGCATACTCATCTCTGCATTTGTAGGTACTGTAGCCACTCCATCACCTGCGAGAATCGACGCAGAAGTTAGGAAGGGCTGTCACTGGTCCTCACCTACTCCTGGCCACCTGGGGTCATCTTCCTTCCACATCCCTCCCTCTGCAAAGCCTCATGGGCCTCAGATATGCTTCCAGCTGTGCCCGCTCCTCCATGGCCTGCTGTAACTGCTGGTTAGCATCCAGGGCTTCGTAGCAGCTAGACAACTGGATGGTGAAATGGGAGAAGTTTCTATCTGGGGAGCCCGGACTGTTCCACACAGTGCCTTTAAAAGGGCTAGGGCTAGGCTCAATGTACAACTCAGTCAATAAAGTCTCCGTCAAGTTCCTTTGCTTTAGAAACAAAAAATTAAATAATTTTAAAGAGATCTCAGGCCAGGCATGGTGGCTGATGCCTGTAATCCCAAAATTTTGGGAGGCTGAGGCGGGTGGATTCCTTGAGCTCAGGAGTTCCAGACCAGCCTGGGCAACATGATGAAGCCCCATCTCTACAAATACTAAAATTAGCCAGGTGCAGTGGCACGTACCTGTAGTCCCAGCTACTTGAGAGGCTGAGGCAGGAGAATAGCTTGAGCCTGGGAGGTGGAGGTTGCAGTGAGCCGAGATAGCACCACCGCACTCCAGCCTGGGTCACAGAGTGAGACCTCATCTCCAAAAAAAAAAAAACAAAACAAAAAAGAAACACAACTCTATTACCAGGAAATAGTGAAATTGTTGGCTTGACCCTCAGAAGGAAATAAACAGACTCGTGAGCTAGCCATACAAATGTAATCTATAAAATAATGGTTTTCATCCATGATGCTGTAAGAAAAAAAATTTTAAGCCCTAACCCTGAGATTCTGATTCCCCAGGTCTACGGCAGGGCCTCAATTTGTAGATTTTTAGTAGTCTCTAGAGGATGCTATGGCAGGAGAAGAACAAGGACTCAAATTTTTCAGCTCTTGGCAGGAGCCTCCCCATATCCGGCATGATCCCTTGATCATGGCCCCAGCTGGATGGGGCTCTCACCACCCCAGGGCTGCAGTAATCCCTCCAGGTGTTCAAGAACCTCTGGCATATGGCAGGTAGAGAAATGTGTTTCCTTCTGTAGGTCCAAAGCCAGGGATACCATATGTTCTGTATTGATATGAAACAATGACATGCAATTAAAACACATAAATCTCCTTCCTACTCCCACCCTCCATCCAATGTGTTTTATTTTTATGAGTTCAATAAGAAAACGAGTGGCAATCAGAGATTTCATCTAAAAAGTATATCTACAGCTATCAGTTCTCATCCAGCCTGATCTCATCCAATATCGTGTATATCCTCTTACATGCAAAGTTTTAGAAAGGGATGTTCAGAACGTAAGACTCAGGCACGCTAAGAGTTCTATAATAAAACACCAAGTAGATCAGAATGTCTAACCTTACTAGAGAAGAAAAGTGGAATCATTGGCTATATTTTCAAATTGCATTCAACGGGAAATTTAAGTTTTGAGTTTTTTCCACCTTGAACCCGGGAAGCGGAGGTTGTGGTGAGCTGAGATGGCGCCATTGCACTCCAACCTGGGCAACAAGAGCAAAACTGCCTCAAAAAAAAAAAATTACTCAGAAAAAAGGAATGATTTCTAACAGAAAATGGGCAATGGAGACACGGGAACTTCCCACAAGAATAAAAATGGCCAATGAGCACATGAAAAAGATTAAAAAGCACTAGAAATCAAAAAAATGTCATGAAAACAATGAGATTTTCTGCTTAAAGACCAGCAAAGATGACAAATGGAAGGGGGAACCTGGAGCTCTGTCCTTTCCCTGTTGGTGGGAGTATAAACTGAACCAATTTTCCTACAGGATAATTTGAACATTTCTATTAAAAACCCTAAAACTGTTTTATGTTATTTTCCTCCAGAAATTCTTCTTCTGTGAATTCAGTCCAAAAATGCTTGCTCAAGTCTATTAAAAATGTATATAGAAGGAATTTCACCTCTGGGGTGGCAACGATTCACTTAATATACAGCCAGCTATTAAAAATGATGATGCCAGGATATATTTCTGCCATAGAAACATGCCCAAAATACAGTAAGTGACAAAAGACTATATATTATGATTCTACTTTTTAAAATGTTTATATGCATACAGAAGTGTAAAAAACAAACCAGAATTTTTTGAGTGGCAAAATTAAAAATTTTTCTTTATATTTTGTCATCCAAATTATTACAAAAAGAATGTGATTTCCTTTATAATCAGGGAGAAATGTTATTTTCATTTATTTATATTTATGTATTTTTTCTTTTTCTTCTTTTTTCTCCTGTATGTTTTCCATGTACGCTAGAGAGCTTGAATCTCTGCCTCTTGAGGTCAGTCAGCCCATTTTCGGGACGTGCAGTACACAAAGCTGCCCCATCTTCCTCTTATTTTTCATTTTTATTTTATTTATTTTTTGTTTTGAGACGGAGTCTCGCTCTGTTGCCCAGGCTGGAGTGCAGTGGCATGATCTCGGCTCACTGCAACCTCCACCTCCCAGGTTCAAGCAATTCTCCTGCCTCAGCCTCCCTAATAGCTGGGATGACAGGTGCCCGCCACCATGCCTGGCTAAATTTTTTTATTTTTAGTAGTGACGGGGTTTCACCATGTTGGCCAGGCTGGTCATGAACTCCCGAGCTCAGGTGATCCATCCACCTAGGCCTCCCAAAGTGCTGGTATTACAGGCATGAGCCACCACATCCAGCTGAGATATATACATATGTATATTTTTATTATACTTTAAGTTTTAGGGTACATGTGCACAACGTGCAGGTTAGTTGCATATGTATACATGTGCCATGTTGGTGTGCTGCACCCATTAACTCGTCATTTAACATTAGGTATATCTCCTAATGCTATTCCTTTTTTTCTCCTCCCTGCCCTTCCCCCTCATTGTAGCCAGCAGCAGCTCCAAACTTCACTGCTGCTGGGGAAGATGTAGAAGAGGGGAAGGAGAGAGGGAGGAGATGGGGGGCACCAGGGGGACCCTGACCCTCTCCCCTGACATTTCCTGCCACCCGAAGCAACAGTGTGGTGTGTCTGGGTGATCCCAGGCCTGCCACAGAACAGAAACAATGGCTAGAAAAGATGGATATCTCAGTGGTGACCGAGGTGGAAGGATGACTGAGCACGAGGTGTCTCTCTGCACCCCAATCCCCCGACTTCACATAGAACCAGAGCACTGAGGCACACCTGACTGCCCAGGAAAGAGACCTTGAGTTCAGAAACTCAAGTGTTGCATTTAAAATCAAGGACTTTAGGATGAAATTTCTCATGCACTGCATTGTGGACTGGGATTCAAGGTGTCATGGATGGGGCACCTCCCAGTGCTGGGGTTTTGTGTGCAGCACTTTGTATCCATTCTCTCTGACCTCCTAACAGCCGACTGAAGGAGACATTACCACCCTCATTTCACAGAGGGGTCAGAGGCCACAGGGAGGTCATGGAGGAGAAGGAGAAGCAGGTACCTCAGTCTGAGGTTGGGACCTCCCCTCCCCCACTCTGAGGGCAGTGCTGAGAAGCTCCCTAAGAGGCAGGGACCAGAGCTGGAGGAGTGGAGACCATCACAGACCCTTCCAGGGCTGCTGTGCCATTGCTGGAATCTTCTCTATGGAGAAGTAGTACCTCTACCTGTAGCACTTTCCCTGGCTGGAATCCTGCAATTGTCACAGTGGCCCAAGATCCAAGAAGGCAGGGCAGGAGCATCGTGTCCCCTTCCCAGCAGGTGCAAGAGAGGCTGGGGGTGGGGGTGAGGCACAAGCCCGTGGGAGGGTGAGGGGCAGGACGGGTGCATGGCGAGCCTGTGTTGACTGCTTGCTGCCTCAGCTGGAAGGTCAGAACCCAATGGCTATTACAGGTTACAATTACAGAAGTATTTTGGATTTCGGATTTTTTCAGATTTTGGAATTCGAAAATCTGAAATCCAAAATGCTCCAATGAGCATTTCCTTTGAACCTGGCCTTCAAACATCATGTCAGCACTCAAATAGTTTTGGATTTTGATTTTCGGATGAGGGATGCTGTATTATCTTCTGAATGAGGCCACTCATTTAGGAAAGCCAAGAGTTTGGGGACATGGAGCTGCAGGCCAAAGAGGTGATTTCTGAGGTGGCTTCCAGTGCAGAAGGGCATACAAAGTGGTTTAAGCCAAGCCACAAAATAGGAAACCCAATATTTAGCTAAAGGAACTCTGATAAAACCTGTTCAAGATGTCTGTCTCTACTAATTCAGATGGAGCCAAGCCAAGGCATCATTATTATTTAAAAAAGGCACCAGTCCCTCTGCAAAAGCACTGAATTGTATTATGCATCATCAGTGGTGGTTTTTTATGGATATGAAGAAGGGGTTTTCACAATACATTGCACGACACACTATCTTCCAAATCTCTGAACATTTCTCTCCCCAGCCAGGTCCTCTCCATAGTTGTCCAGATCCCTCCCTCTTTTCTCTTGTTGTCTCCAAAACTCAAAACCATGTTCTGACTTTCTGTATCCTGCCCTCCCCTACTTGGACCACCTGGGAAGCCCCCTGGTTCCCCAGGGTGTCCCCTCCTCCCCTCCTGGGATCCCCCATCTTTCCTCAAATGGACCAGTTTGGCCTCTCTTAGTTTCTCCAACTCTACATCTCAACCTTTCTCCCTTCACTACACAATAATGTCCAGGAGGCCAAGAGCCCACAAACCAGGGACCCTCCCTTTCCAGAAGGGAGGAGAGAGGTGACTACAAATATTTGGTTATGATTTTCTTCCCTGCCACGCCTGTTTCCATGGGCAGCACTGAGCCCCAGTCCTGGCAGACCTCAGAACCAGGCTCTCAAGAGCTGGGGCAAGTGGGGTCTAGGGAGCCTCTGGGTTGAGGACCTTGTATCCCACTCTGCAGCTGCCCTGTCCCAACCTCTGTGCCTTCCTTTCTGTGCCCCCAGGCCTGCCCTGCCCTGTCCTGCCTCAGCCTGCCCAGGAAGGCCTCTGCTTGAGGCCCCCAGGAGGCTCACCCCAGAGCAGGCACTGTGATGGGGACTGCCACATCCCACCTGCAGAGTCTGCCTGGGGCTTTGAACCAGCCAGGAAGCTCACATGGACAGGGCTGGCCCCAGGCCTAGTGGTGGGCGAGGCAGGTCAAGTCTGAGCCCTCCCCAGTGCTGCCCCCATCCCCAGGCCTGGCTTCCTCTGGCACCCAGTCCTGTAGGTCCCACCCACCCTGTGCTCTGCCAGGTCAGGGGACTGCTGCTATGGCATTAGAGGGTCAGAGCCACAGAGGGCCCTGGAATTGATTAGCTGAGTCCACCTCCCATGCCTCAGGTTGGGGATGTTAAACCCTAAAGTGAGTTAGGGACCCTTATCCATAAGACAGCACATAACTTTGGACAGAATGAGCTAGAACCCTGGTCTCCGAACTTCCATGCCAGTGTTTTCCCCACAACACACAAGGATTCCATCATTCCTAGCTGGACTCATTGGCTCACGCCTATAATCCAAACACTTTTAGAGGCTGAGGTGGGAGGAATTGTTTGAGACCAGGAGCTTGAGACAAGCCTGGGCAGCAATTTGAGACCCTGTCTCTATAAAACATCAAAAAATCAGCCAGGCGTGGTGGTGCACATCTGTAATCTCAGCTACTTGGGAGGCTGAGGCAGGGGGATTGTTTGAGCCCAGGACTTTGAGGCTGCAGTGAGCTGTGATTGAGTCACTGCACTCCAGCGTGGGTGACAGAGCCAGACCCTGTCTCTAAAACGATAATAATAGTAATTTCTAAACTATGGAGGTGGGTGGAGGGTGGGTATTGTTGAAATTAATGGGATTGAAAGTGTAGATTGTGGGTTTTCCTATGGTTATTTGCATTTTAAGTGGAACATAAAGATCAAAACATCTTGACACACAGGCAAATCCACAGAGACAGAAAGCAGATGAGTGGCAACCGGTGCCTGGGGAAGGTGCGGAATTGGAAGTGACTGCTTCATGGGTACGGGGTTTCTTTTGGAGTGATGAAAAGGTTCTGCAGTGATTAGTGGTGACGGTTACAGAGCACTGTGGGTGTACTTAATGCCGCTGAGTCATACACTTGAAAATGGTTGAAGTGGTAAGTTTTATGTTTCATGTATTTCACCACAATTAAAAAAGAAATCTCCCTGACTCAAATGAAAGCATCATTATTATTTTAAAAAGGCACGAGTCCCTCTGCAAAAGCACTGAATTGTATCATGCATCATCAGTGGTGGTTTTTTACGCATATGAAGAAGGGGTTACACACAGTGACTGAGAATCCACTCCAGGACAGCATCCCGAGAAACGAGACAGAACCAAATGACAAAAGGATTTGTTCCTGGAAAAACATCCTGGAATAGGGGAGGCAGCACAGGTCAAGCCACAGGGGAGGGTCTGTGACAGCTGCTTTACTCCAAGGGGTACCACTGAATGCTCCGGTGGTTCCTGACTTCACTTTTTAAAAATTATTTTTATTTATTTATTTATTTTTGAGATGGGATCTGTTGCCCAGGCTGGAGTGCAGTGGCTCGATCTCAGCTCACTGCAATTTCTGCCTCCGGGTTCAAGTGATTCTCCTGCCTCAGCCTCCTGAGTAGCTGGGATTACAGTCATGTGCCACCATGCCCAGCTAATTTTGTATTTTTAGTAGAGATGGGGTTTCACCATGTTGGTCAGGCTGGTCTTGAACTCCTGACCTCAAGTGATCCTCCTGTCTTGGCCTCCCAAAGTGCTGGGATTACAGGTGTGAGCCACCTTGCCTGGCCCTGAGTTCACTTTTTTAAAAGACTCCACATATGAGTGAGATCATGGGCTGTTTGTCTATGTGTGCCTGGCTTATTTCACCTAACATGGTGTCCTCCAGCTTCATCCATGTGGTTCCAAATGACAGGATTTTGTTCTTTTTATGGCTGAATAGTACTTCATTGCATATAAGAAATGATCCATGCATGAGGGGATGGATGTGCTACCTCCCTGATTTGATCATTACGAAGCATATCTGTATTGAAATATCAAATTGTACCCATAAATATGTACAATGACAATATGTCCCTTTTTAAAAACTGGCTTACTGTGGAGACCAGTAAAGGCTTTCACAGCTCCAAGGGAGATCACAGACTGTGGCGCAGGCTGGGGGCTCCAGGGCCTGGGCCCCTGGCACTCATCACGGTACTTCCCAGGCACAACCCTCCCTCTCTTTAATGTCAGGCATTCTCCCTCCCCTTCCTGAAGGTCCTGCTTCAAACCTGCCTCCTTCCTCACCCAAACCACTCGCTGTGTTTTCACTCCTTATCAGAAAATTACTTAGGCCATGAAGATCTGTATACATTTACCAGCTTTCTGAAAAGGCTTTCATATCAGGCAGTTTCCCATAGGGTTGGAGTCTCAATGCATTGAAATGGTAAATTATGCTGGGTGCAGTGGTTCACGCCTGTAATCCCAGTATTTTGGGAGGCCGAGGTCAGGAGTTCGAGACCAGCCTGGCCAACAAGGTGAAACTGCATCACTATGAAAAATACAAAAATTAGCCAGGCGTGGTGCGCACCTGTAATCCCAGCTACTCGGGAGGCTGAGGCAGGAGAATCGCTTGAACTCAGTAGGTAGAGGTTGCAGTGAGCTGAGATCACGCCACTGCACTGCGGCCTGGGTGACAGAGCAAGGCTTCATCTCAAAAAAAAAAAAAAAAGAAAAGAAAAAAATTAAAAAGAAATTTTTCCTTACTCCCTTTACTGAACTCCTTGTAGGGCCTAGCCCCGTGTTCTGCACACTTGAGTCCATCGTCCGGCAGATGCTGGTCCTTCATCTGGTCTAGGGCTCTGAGCACTCACCCCACAGTGCTGACCTGGCGGTGCTCACCAGGGTGGGAGGGAGTTGGCGCTACTCTCCTTGGAGTGCTCTTGTAGGTATGTGTTAGATCTGTGGTCTGAGGCATGTTAGGAGCCTAGAATAATTTCCCGAGGGGAGAACTAAAAGTCCCCACAAGAGAACAGAGCTTGCCCATCTACTGAGGAACAGTCCTCTGGGGTCCTTTCCTGATCCTGCTCACCTGCGAACTCCCTCCTCGCCCACCCCTCCTGTTCCTCTTCCTCCTCTTCCTCCTCCTCAGCACTCAAGGTTTAACCATCAGGTTAAACATAGTCCCCACAGGGTGAACCCAAATGGACACCCAGCACTGTCAGGCACGGACTATTGCATGGATAGGCTCACGGCAACCCTTCAACCCACACACAGGGCAGCCTTATCCCAAGCATGCGCATTGTAAACACACACTTCCCGGGGCGGACAGGGAGCCTGGGTTCCCGGCTCAGCTTAGCGGGTGATCAAAGTATAACCTTAGTCCCTCCTCTCCCCAGGCCTCGGTTTTCTGGCTGTATAATGAGAGCACTGGACTTAATGAGACTGGGTTTCCTTTCAGCTGGCGTGTCCATGTTCAAAAAGTTGTTCTTGGTGTCACTCAAGCAGCTGCTCCTGCCTCCCCAGCCCCAGCCACACACATGCCCAGGTCAGGGGACTGCTGCTATGGCATTAGAGGGTCAGAGCCCCAGAGGGCCCTGGAATTGATTAGCTGAGTCCACCTCCCATGCCTCAGGATGGGGATGTTAAGGCCTAAAATGAGTCAGGGACCCTCATCCATAAGACGGCACATAACTTTGGACAGAATGAGCTAGAACCCTGGTCTCTAACACATGTGGTTAGAGTGGGAATGAGGAGGTGTGGGAGGGCAGCCCCTTCAGAAACTGCTGGCCCTGCTGGTGTTGCCACCCAGAGGCCCTGGACACAAAGCCCTCCATGGACCCCCTTAGGCTTGCCTGGCAAAAGATAGGGCCTATTGCCCAGACACATACTTCCTTCTGGTGCCCCTCAGCTGACCGCAGGGAAGCTTTGGAAATACCCCATAGAAAGGATGCCACTAGATCCCATTCTCCTCAAGTCCATCTGGCGAGAGGGGAACGCAGAGTGAGGGCTCATTTTCTGGCTGCATTAGCCGTTAGCCGTTAGCTCCGGAGATCTGGGCCCTGAAGTCCTGGGCAGCTCAGGGAGCAGCGGGTGAGCATCTTCTTCACCCCAGAGGCTGCTCCTGGCTTTGCCAGACCTGACCTCAGAGGATTTGGTCACATGGGGGTGTTTTATCCCTGAGACTCACAGAGACATGCAAAACACCGAGTGGGGGGTGGGGGTGAGGCCTACAGAGGGGAAGGAACTTGCTGAGGCCTCCACAGTGAAGAGGGCACCTCCAGCGCCTGACCCCCAGAAGGTCCTCAGGCCTGAGCTCCCCTGTAGCACCAACACAAGGCAGTGCTGGGCCACTACCCCCTGCCCTCCTCCCTTCCCTAAGGTGCTGCTAATGGGTCAACTGTCCTGGTCTAGGGATATTTTTAGCCAGCAACATTTTGCTCTGAAGGTGGCTTTCCTGTGGCTGCAGTAACAAATTGAAACAACTGGTTTGCTTAAAATGCCAGAAATTTGCTCACAGTTCTAGAGGCCAGAAGTCTGACATCAAGGCGCTGGTAGGGCCACATTTCCTCGAAATGCTCTATGGCAGAGTCCCTCCTTGCCTCTTCCAGTTCCTGCAGGCCTCAGACATTCCTTGGCTCACAGCTGCATCGCTCCCGCTTCTGCCTCTGTCTTCAGGAGGTCTTTTTTTCTGTCTCCTAGAAAGATACTTACTGGATTCAGGCCCCGCTCAGATGATCTCATCTTGAGATCCTTGATTACGTCTACAATAACGCCAGATTCACAGGGTATTGGGGTTAGGAAATGGACATATCTTTTTGGGGGCCACTGTTCAACTCATAACATATACCACTGCATTACCCCATGTCCCCACATTGCCAGCCATACTCTGTTGTTTGTTCTCGCTTTGTGATAACAATAACAGCAACAGCAATACTAACAGATAACATTAATTGAGTGCTTACTACGTGCCAGGCACCATGATAAGCCCTTAACATATTAACTCATTTAATTGTCACCACGGCCATGTGAGGTGGTTACTATTCTTTCCAAACTACAGTTGAGGAGATGAGGGTCAGAGAGGAACATGTTGATCACAGGTGAATACAGAACTCAATTCCTGGGATCCCAGAGTTCAGAGTGGACAGAGACAAAGGTAGACCTGCCCCTGGGTTTGGAGAGCAGGAGGACCGAGGAAGGTGGTGGAGGAACTCAGGCCAGCACCACTCCGTGCCTTTCGGCTGTGTCACCCCAGGCTGGGGCCATGCATCACACACCATGAGGACACTGGGGCTACAACTGACACATGTTCCTGCCACATGGTGCTAAGAATCTTGGGAGAGAGAGATGGAAACCAAACAGTTGCATAAATTAATGTAAAATTGCAAATGGAATGCAGAGCACAAGGGAGTCTATAAAAACTTAGGCCAAGGAAGAGCTTCCTGAGACGGAAACATTCAAGCTCAGAAATAACCAGGCAGGAGAGGAAGGGAGCAGTGTTTGGGGCAAAGGGAATAGCATTTGCAAAGACTGCGTGGCCAGAGGAGGCATGATGAGTTTGAAGAGCTGAAAGAAGGCTTGAGTGGCTGGAACTTAGAAGAGGCTTCCTAGGTGGTGAGGAGGTGAGGGGTGGAGCCAACCATGTCAGGCTCTGAGGGCCCAAGAGTGGTGAGAAGCCAGATTTTAGAGAAAAAAACAGGCCCCTAGGGAGACAGAAAATGCTTTCTATTCCTCCTGGATACCAAGAAACAAATCACAAGTTACATCCTCAGCAGCTGCCCACTTCTCCGGCCCTGGATGGGACACTCTGCTCCACTGCAAAGAGCTCAGTCTGGCCCTGCCTGTGCAGCACAACGGGGCAAAGCGAGGCTTAAGCCCGGGAAAGGCTGGGGTGGGCTCCTTAGGCTAAATTCCAGGTACTTTGTTTTTTAACACTTGCCTGAAGGACTTAGGTGACTGATGGGTGAGCAAAAGAAAAGTTGTTTGGATTCATGGGTGAACATTTAGGCAATTTCCATATTCCATGTACGAGTGCCACTGCAATGCATATTGACGCATTCATTTTGCACATCGGATTATTTCTTCAGGATCCATTTCTAGAAATAAAATTTCTGGTGCAAACAGGTGGGACATTTTTAGGGCTGTGGCCCTACAGAACAGTTGTTCCAATTTATAGCCCCAGCAGTGGATGAGTGCCTGTTTACTTAAACTCTCTCCTGTCCAGCTGTCATTATTACCATATCTTTCTGCTCTCTGCCAATCCAGCAGGCAAAAAGAGGTATCTTGTGGTTTTAGTTGCATTTCTTATTCTTCACCTCCTCCCTCCTCCTCCTCCTTCCTCCTCTTGTGGTTTTAGTTGCATTTCTTCATCCTCCTCCTCCTTCTTCCTTCTCCTGTGGTTTTAGTTGCATTTCTTATTCTTCTCCTCCTCCCTCCTCCTCCTTCCTCCTCCTTCCTCCTCCTGTGGTTTTAGTTGCATTTCTTCATCCTCCTCCTCCTTCTTCCTCCTCCTGTGGTTTTAGTTGGATTTCCTTCTCCGCCTTCCTCCCTCCTCCTCCTCCTTCCTCCTGTGGTTTTAGTTGCATTTCCTCATGTTGCATTTTCTCCTCTCCTCCTCCTTCCCCCCTCCCCTCCTCCCCCCACTTCTCCTCCCTTCATCCTCCTCTTCCTCCTCCTCTTCCTCTTATGGTTTTAGTTGCATCTCCTCCTCTTCCTCCTCCTCCTTTTTCCTCCTCCTCCTCTTCCTCCTTCTCCTCCTACTGCTCTTCCTCCTTCTCCTCCTCTTTCTGCTTCTCCTCCTCCTCCTCCTTCTTCTCCTCTTTTCCCTTTTCTTCCTCTTCTTCTCTTTCTTTTTAAGACAGGGTCTCACTCTGTCACCCAGGCTGGAGTACAGTGGTGCGATCTCGGCTCACTGCAGCCTGGACTCAAGCCATCCTCCTTCCTCAGCCTCAGGAGTAGCTGGGACTACAGGTATGCAACACCACGCCCAGCTAATTAATTTTTTTTTTTGGAGGGCTGGGCACAGTGGCTTACACCTGTAATCCCAACACTTTGGGAGGCCAAGGGAGGAGGGGATGGGTGGCTTGCTTGATTCCAGGAGTTCAAGACCAGCATGGGCAATATGGCAAAACCCCATTTCTACTAAAAATACAAAAATTAGCTTGGCATGATGGCATGCATCTGCAGTCCCAGATACTTGGGAGGCCGAGGCAGGAGAATCACTTGAGCCTGGGAGGCAAAGGTTGCAGTGAGCCATGATTGTGCCACTGCACTCCAGCCTGGGCAACAGAGTGAGACTGTCTCAAAAAAAATTTTTTTTTGTTTGTGGATATGGGGTTTTGCTTTGCTGCCCAAGCTGGCATTAGACTCCTGGCTTCAAGTGATCCTCCCACCTCAGCCTCCCAAAGTGCTAAGACTACAGGCATGAGCCACTGCAGCTGGCCACATTCTTTTATTACTATCATGGTTATGAATGGTTTCATATATTTACTGGTCATTTCTACTTATTTTTAAGTTACATATCCATGCCCTGTGCCCATTCCTATTAGGAAGATGTCTTTTTCCTATTGATTTGTACTGATATTAACCCTCTGTCTGACATACATTGAATGCTCCCGATTTATCATTTTTTTATGAATTTTGTTTCTGAGATTTTTGCGTCATAAACAAATCTTTTTGTGATTGCGTTTCCAATCTTTCCTTTATGGTTTCTGATTTCCATGTTAAACTTAGGATGGCTTCCCTCACATTGACATTATACAAATGTTTTCCATACTTCATTCTCTTTTTGGTATCCCTTTTCCCTTTTTTTTTTTTTTTGACGGAGTTTTGCTCTTGTTGCCCAGGCTGGAGTGCAGTGGCGCAATCATGGCTCACTGCAGCCTCGACCTTCTGGGCTCAGATGATTCTCCTGCCTCAACTTCCTGAGTAGCTGGGACCCCACAGGTGTGCACCACCATGCCCAGCCAGTATTTTAAATTATTTTTGTAGAGATGGGATCTCCCTGTGTTGCCCAGGCTGGTCTTGAACTCCTGATATCAAGCAATCCTCCTGCCTTGGTCTTCCAAAGTGCTGAGGTTACAGGTGTGAGCCACTGCGCCTGGTCACAACTTGACTCGAGAACACATGGTTGACAACATCTTCATGAAAAGGGATATGGCTGGCCAGCCATGGTGGCTCACACCTGTAATCCCAGCACTTTGGGAGGCTGAGGCCAGTGGAGCACCTGAGGTCAGGAGTTCAAGACCAGCCTGGCCAACATGGTGAAACCCCATCTCTACTAAAAATATAAAAGTTAGCTGGGCTTGGTGGTGGGCACCTGTAGTCCCAGTTACTTGGGAGGTTGAGTCAGGAGAATCGCTTAAACCCAGGAGGCGGAGGTTGCAGTGAGCTGAGATTGTGCCACTGCACTCCAGCCTGGGTGACAAAGTGAGACTCCATTTCAAAAAAAAAAAAAAAAAAAGGGATATGGCTGATACACACAGAATGATCTACTCTCCTAAGATCTTGTACCCCAAGAATTTTATGACTTCTTGGATGGTATCAATTGTGTTTTATGATTTATTTATTCATTTACTCAATAAGTTTTGATCGAGTGCCGCTCTGTACCAAGATCTGTGTCAAGAAATGGGGATACACTGTTGTGCAAGAGGAAGTCCTCATGTGCCAGGAGCTTACAGTAGACGGGGAAGACATGCAAACCCATTACGAAGAAATACGGTAAATGCGAGGGGAATGGAAGCAGAGGGTGCTGTGGAGTACCCAAGAGAGTTATGACGCCCAGGCTTGTACTGTCAGGGATAGTTTCCCAAAAGAAAGGACATCTAACCTGAGAGCTGAAGAATAAATACTAGTTAGCCAAGTTAAGGAGGATGGGTAGATGGGAGGGAGCAAGTTTTAGTTTTAAGGCATTCTAGGTAGAGAGAAAAGCAATTTGGGCAAATCTGGTAGGGGATAAAAATCATTTGGGAAACTGAAAGTCAGTCTGTTGAGTTGATTGCAAGAGGAGAGGGTCAGAAAAGTTAGAAGAAGAAAAACAGGGATCGGATCACAAAAAGCTTTGTAAGTAAGATTAAGGGTAGGGGTATTACTATGAGGTCAATACAAAGCCATTAGATCTTTTGAGTAGGTGGTGCACAGTGTAACTGCATTTGCATTTTTAAAAGATTACCTTGTCTATACAGTGAGAATAAACTGGAGGTGGATAAGAGCAGAGGCAGCTCCCTTAGGAGGTTGTTGCTGTGGCCCAGGCCAGAGATGATGAGTTAAGCTTGAGACTGGGGCTGGAGAGAAGCGGGCAGTGTAGAACATACGGCTAAAGCAGGCAACCTGAAAACATTCAGGAAATTATTGTCGTTATAGGATGGCCTGGCAAAATGCAAATTGTTCTGTCCTCATTTGATCTCAGCTGGACTGTGAACTCTGGGGGGACAGGGACTATTTTGTATTCATCCCTGTTTCCAGCACTACGGAAGTACTCAGGAAATGAATGTTCTTCCTAAGTGAGTCTCAGTGACATGGTGTTTGGATCGAGTGGTAACCCTCATGCCTTAGCCGACCCACCTTTATTAAGGAAGTTCAGTAGCGATTGTGAAGTCAATGTGTAGAGCTACTACAGCAGGGACGTTAAGGTGCAGAAGCTTTACCCAGTTCACAGTGCATGCTGAAATACCCAGCCTGGTTTTTCCCGACTCAGTTCTCTTCCGCCATCTGCGGGGACAGCCTTTCATAGCACGTCAAAGCAAGATCACCAAGGAAGACGAGCCTAAAAACTTGTGGGAGCCACAGTGGACAATGCCTTGGATAAGTTTACAACTTAGTCGGAGAAGCAAGTGTCACATCCATACCACTGTCCATTTGAAGCTAATCTTCAGTATTTATTTCCCAAAGACAAAATGTCTCTTTTCTTTTTTTTGAGATAAGGTCTGGCTCTGTTATCCAGGCTCCAGGCTGGAGTGTAGTGGCAAACACACGGCTCAGTGTAGCCTTGGTCTCCTGGGCTCAAGAGATCCTCCCACCTCAGCTCCCCAAAGTGCTGAGATTACAGGCGTGAGCCACTATGCCTGGCCTATGCAGACTATCTTAAATATCTGTATTCTCCTATCAACTTTATGATAGCCACAGATTGTAACAATTTCTAAGCAAGAAAACAGAAACACAGAGATTTAAATAAAAAGCCAACTTTGAACAATAAGTAAGTGGCCGAGCCAGGACTGAAGCTTCCTTGACTCCTAGTTCCACACTTTTCTCACAACATCTTAACATCTCAAACACAGCAAGAGATAGTTCCAACAGGTGGAGACCGGCTGCTGATCTGCAGCAGGGACAGGGTGGGCCTAGTGTGAAGGCTGACAAGGCCGGTGGCTCCCTGATGTGCAGAGATGTAGAATGTTGGCATGCGGTGGGGTAGGGTGGGGTGGGGTGGGGCAGGGGAGAGCAACAGAAACAATTCTCCACATTCCATGTTCCCCAAAGATGTGTCAAGGGGATGTTTCTGCGGGAATTTTTTTTAAGTATATGAAAACTAATAGAACTTGAAACTTTGGTGGATGTTGTCAAGCAAAATAGACCCTACTATTTTTGTTAATGAGTCTGGTTAAGACTAAGAAACTATTGTACCATCCTTTTCTCTTTCTACCTCTCTCTCTCTTTTTTTTTTTTTTTTTTTGGAGACAGGGTCTCACTCTGTCACCCAGGCTGGAGTGCAGTGGTGAGATCACAGCTCTGGCTGATTATTTTTTATTTTTGTAGAGACGAGGTCTCGCTATGTTGCCCACGGAATCCTCCTGCCTTGGCCTCCCAAAGCACTGGGATTACAGGTGTGAGCCACCGCACCTAGCCGACTTGTCTCATCTCAACGTAAGTTATTTTGATATGAATACCCAAATATAGTCTTGGTATTAAAAAATCAAACATTCAGGTAATGCTAAACTTTACTACAAGTTCCAAGCCTTTTCTCAATGACAACCACAGTCAGGAGTGTGCTTCCAGATCTTCTAGGAAATATGAGTGTTCCTGTGGGAGCATTGAGTCTTGTTTAGTGTTTTATCTCCCTTATATGAATGGGATCTTGCTGTACTGTCCTGCCTCTCCCACTGAGCGGCCCACTCTGCCCTGACTCAGCAGGAGGTGCGCTTTGACTTGTCCAGGGCCACTCCTGGGAAGCTCCACCTTATCCCCTGAGAACAGATGTCCTCGGTGTCCTCCTGCTCCCATGCCATGCCGCCCAGCTGCCAGCTCCCCACAGCTCTCGCCCAGCTTCCTCATAGCTTGCTTCTACTCCCCACCTTTTTTTTTTTTTAATATTGTGGCAGGATAAATATAACATAAAATTTGCCATTTTAACCATTTTAAAGTATACAGTTCAGTAGTATTAAGTACATTGACATTGTTGTGCTACCATTACCATCGTTCATCTCTGGAACGTTTTCGTCTTCCTCAACTGAAACTCCATTCCCATTAAACGATAACTCCCCGTTCCCCTCTCCAGGCCTCTGGAAACCACCTTCTACTTTCTGTCTTATGAATTCGACTACTCTAGGTGCTTCATGTAAGTGAAATCACACAGCATTTGTCCTTTTGTTACTGGCTTATTTCACTTAGCATCATATCTTGAAGGCTCATCCATGTTGTAGCCTGTGCCAGGATTTCCTTCTTTTTTAAGTTGAATAATATTCCATTGTATGCATGTACCACGTTTGGTTTATCCATTCTTCTGTTGGTGGACACTTAGTTTTCTTCTCTCCTGTGGGCTATTGTAAGGCTGCTATGAACATAGGTGTACAAGTATCTCTCTGAATTCCTGCTTTCCATTCTTTGGGGTACATGCCCATAAGTGCTGCAGCAGCTTTCTGAGTACATTTCAGGCTGTGGGTGTCTTCCTCATTTGAATACCCCTTGCATTTTGGCTACTTACCATAGTTACCTACTGATGTGGTTTGGACTTAATATTCCTGCACAAATCTCATGCCAAATTGTAATCCCCAGTGTTAGAGGCGGGGCCTGGTGGGAGGTGATTGGATCACGCAGGTGGGTTATATCCAGTTATATCACTTCTTCTCCAGTTATATCACCATTTTTGTTCCTCAGTTGTTACCAGTTTAACCTTTCTCATTCCATTAATTATTGATGCTATCACTTCTCTCCCCATTTTGTACCATAAATGGTTTAGCACCACCTTTTGGTGCTGTATTCGTGATAGAGTTCTCACGAGATCTGGTGGTTTAAAAGTATGTAGCACCCCCACCTCCCACCCCATCTCTGTTCTTCCTGCTCTGGCTGTTTGAAGTGCCTCTGTCTCCCTTCACCTTCCGCCATGATTGGAAGCTTCCTGAAGCCTTCCCAGAAACAGAAGCCAGTATGCTTCCTGTACAGCCTGCAGAACCATGAACCAATTAAACCTCTTTTCTTTATAAATTACCCAGACTCAGTTATTTCTTTGTTACAGTGTGAGAACCGACTAATACACTCACCCACCAAGGGCACTCCTTTTTCCTTTCTAGGATAGCTATAGGCTTAAACAAATGGTTCTCCGTTTCTAAAGATTTTGGGCAGGATAAAGAGTTTGTTCTCAGACTCCTGGACTGTAAGACTCAGTTCAAATGTCCCTGCCTCTGTTGTCTTCCCTGACCAATCCCTAGTGACTGAGTGCCTGTCTCCTTTTCACTGCGGGTCCACTGTCTTCTCTTCCGGCGCAGTGTTGCTGCTTTGGTTTAGAGTCCATCTTCCTCATGAGACAGTGAACCGCTTGAGGAAGAAGATTGTGCTTTGTCTTTGATCTGCTGTATTGTACATAGTGAACAGTATCTGTTTTAAAATTTTAAATTAATTTAAACAACATCTTTAATGGCCAGGCGCGGTTGTTCACCCCTATAATCCCAGCACTTTGGGAGGCTGAGGCAGGCAGATGACTTGAGGCCAGGACTTCAAGACCAGACTGGCCAACATGGTGAAACCCTGTCTCTACTAAAAATACAAAAATTAGCCAGGTATGATGGTGCATGCCTGTAATCCCAGCTAATCGGGATGCTGAGGTAAGGAGAATCGCTTGAACCCAGGAGGTGGAGGTTGCAGTGAGCCAAGACCGTGCCACTGCACTCCAGCCTGGGCAAGAGTGAAACTCTGTCTAAAAACAAAAACAAAAACAGAAACAAAAACAAAAAAAAAATCACCAAATTTTAATAATTATATACAGTTAAAAAAATCAAACAAATAAAAGGTTTATAAACCTTAACTTCCCCCTCCTAGTCTTAGTACTGCTCTTCAGAAGGAAACACCTCTGTTTCAATTTTTAGTCCTCTGACTCTGAGTGTTAATCAGCTTCTCTAAGTAGTAAAGTTGTACCACTACACCACCAACCCTGTAGGGCTTTATCTACTGGTTTCTGCTGTGGTTGATGAGAATTTAGTTCACCTGTACCACCACCCACCTTTCCTGCTCCAATTGGTTCCAAGCCTTCACCCCTCCCTATCCCCAGGCCCATTGCCATGTCACTTTGCAGCCCTGCCCACTTGCATATGCCCAGATTTTGACTTTGGGCTTAGCCATGTGATATGCTTTGGATAATGGGATGTTCTCAGGTATGATGTAAGTAGGGGTTAGAAAAGTGCTTGTGGGCCAGGTGCAGTGGCTCATGCCTGTAATCCTAGCACTTTGGAAGGCCAAGGTAGGTGGATCACTTGAGACAAGGAATTCAAGACCAGCCTGGCCAACATGGTGAAACCCTGTCTCTACTAAACATGTAAAAATTAGCTGGGTGTGGTGGCACATGCCTGTAATCCCAGCCATTTGGGAGTCTGAGGCAGGAGAATCACCTGGATCCGAAAGGCAGAGGTTGCAGTGAGCCATGATTGTGCCACTGTACTCCAGCCTGGGCAACTGTGTGACAGAGCGAGACCCTGTCTCAAAAAAAAAAAAAAAAAAAAGAAAAGTGCTTGTGCAGTAGGGTCTGTTGTGTTGTACCTCTGTCATCATCTGGCTAGCCTGCTGGTCTTGGGAGAAGGATAGAAAATGTAGGAAAACACCATCCCAGTGACTTATGGACTCGTATACGGAAGCAAAGCAATCTGGCCAGACCCAGCGTACATCAGTTGAATTATAGTATGTCTGCAGATGGGTGAACAATCATAAATGATTGTTGTTTCAAGCCACTGAGTTTTTGGGTAGTTTGTTATGCAGCAGTAGCTAACCAATACATAATACAATCTACCTTCCCAGTCCCCCTCTTCCTTCTCCAGTTATATCATCATTTTTGTTCCTCAGTTGTTACCAGTTTGACCTTTCTCACTCCATTAATTCTTGATGGTATCTCTTTTCTCCCCATTTTGTATCATAAGTTTATTTTTACTTGTCTTCCTTCCACTTCCACTCACCACTTTCCCTATTTCATCAGGAAATTCCAACATCTGATTTCCATCAGGAAATTCCAACAGCTGATTTTTGTCAGCTACA
Organism: Hylobates moloch; assembly: GCF_009828535.3. Lineage (NCBI taxonomy): Eukaryota > Metazoa > Chordata > Mammalia > Primates > Hylobatidae > Hylobates > Hylobates moloch. Next base: position 2,429,030 of record NW_026652308.1, on the reverse strand, counting down.
TCTTAGCTTTTACACAGAGATGTCTGATTTAATTAACATTTTGTTTTGTAACAGAATGTTTGGACACCTGGTGCTTTCTAAGTCTATAAGGTTTCCATGCAGGAAAATTGACAAAAGATTCTTTCAGAGCAAACCCACAACTTCCCATTAACTAGTTTAGTGTGTTTTCCTTCCTTGCAACCAAATCATCCCAGATTAGTATACCCTTAGTCCCATCAAAGCTCCTGGGGACCAAAATATTAGCAGCAGTAAGACAGAATGGCAGGATGAGACTTATTCGCATTGAGTTATGTTGGGTTGTTAGCGGCGGTGATAAAACCCTGGGATGTTTCCTCTCTGACAACTCTTTCTACTGTCACAAACATTTGTGCTAGTAGCAGATGGATAGGTCACATCAATTTAATGTAACAACTGTACTTTACAAAGCTCTGTCTTCATTGGTAAAGATCAATTAAACCAAGATGGGCATTATGCCCAGGAAATCAGTGTGACATTTAACAAGAAGGATATTCTCGATGGACACACTTTGCCATAATTTTTTTTACCACATACAATAAAAAATTGGAGATGAAAATGAGTATATATTTTGTAAGGTTTAGGCTGGAGATGGTGATGTTGGAACCTGGAATTCTCAATTGGTAGGAATGCTATCCTTGGGTTTGAGGAAGCTCAGATCTTTCCTGACCCCTCCACACCTGCATGGGTCAGAGAGGGTAACAAGGGACCCTTCCCTTCTGCAGACATTGGTTCCTTTATTTCCCCCATATTCTCTGGAATCATGAAAAGAACATGGATTTGGGAGTAGACAGTTTTACATTTGAGCAGCCACTTTACCATGGCTTGGCAAGTGGAACTTGGGCAAGTTCCTTAATGTTTCTGATCTTCAGTTTCCTCAAATAAGGAAAATAAATAAATGCCTAATCAGTTCTGCTGCTAAGAGTCAACGAGCAAGGCATCTCATATGCCTGAGTCATAGAGAGCACATAACAAAAGATGGCTCCTTTTATTCTTAATATTCATCACCTTGAGACGCATATTTATCTTAATATTTAACTTAGCTCACTTTATTATCCCATACCATTTGTAGTGAAAATGTATTTTTTCCCCTGCTATCCTTTGTTCTGTGATAACTCCAACATCTCTCCTCCCTCAGGGATATTCCTTGATTCTTGGATGCTGTCTCCTCCAGCAGAGAAAACCAGAAGACAAGGGTGTCCCGGAGTTTTGGCTGTTGTTGCTTGTCGTAACACACGATGGCACTGTTGAAACAGGCAATCTTGCCATTGGGTGCCATCCTCCCGGTACAATGCCCAGGGACCTTAGGGAACCAAGCAGGCACCTCCGTGGAATATAGAGATCCGGCAGCAGCTGCTATAGCCCATCTCAGCCTTGTGGAGAGATCACTTTTATTTAAGTACGGCTTGTGATGGAAACAGACCTGCAAGCCTATTGTGTGTGCAGGAGGGATCCTCACTCTGGTGTACCCGCCCGTGTCTGAGACTCAGTCCCGCTTCCTTGTTTAATTGCTCTGAGCTTTGAGTTGACACATCCAGAAGCTCCATGATAAGTGATTTCTCTCCATGCAGACAGCTACCGTCATACTCAAGTAATTAGCATCCTTCTCTCTGGCAGTATTCACTTGCAGGTTCCTGCCACAAAGACGCCCTTGTAGGGAACCAGCTCTGAATAAAGCTTGGAAAACTCACACCTTCCTGGGCACATCTCTGCCTAGATGAGTTCCTTGGACCTGCGTGTTTCTGCCCACACTCATGAGATCTGGGCTGGAATTAGCCGTCAGTGCTGAAGGAATGTTGGTGTGAACATCACTCGTCCACTTTTACCTCTTAACCAAATCTCAGGACTTTAAATGCATTGAGGGTGTTTGCCATGGAAAGGAGGGGCATGAAGAGATACCCAAGATAAATGGTTTAATCGGGAAAACAAATTGGCAAACTAGATGTATAACATGATCCCATTTCCCTGTTTTTTCTTTTGCACTTCTCTATTGTCTGAATTTAATGTACTTTTACAAAATGTATGAATTAATTTTACATATAGGAAAACATGATAAAGATTTAAAAAACCACCCTATTGTGCCAGCAAGTTGGTTGGAAATAGAGGCTTCAACTGAAAGAAAAAAGTAGGGGGATAATGTGGGGTCTTTATCAGTATTGCTTTTGGAAAAATTGAAAAATCATCAAAATTATTTTTTCTAGTGATATATGATCCAGAATCAAATTTTTAAAAATTCTTTCTTTCTTTCTTTCCCTCTTTCTTTCTTTCTTTCTTTCTTTCTTTCTTTCTTTCTTTCTTTCTTTCTTTCTTTCTTTCTCCTTCCTTCCTTCCTTCCTTCCTTCCTTCCTTCCTTCCTTCCTTCCTTCCTTCCTTCCTTCCTTCCTTGTCTTTCTCTCTCCCTCCCTCCCTTCTCTCTCTCTTTCTTTCTTTCTTTCATTTGTCTTTCTTTCTTTCCTTTCTTTCTCTTCTCCTCTTTCTTCCCCTCTCCTCTCCTCCCCTCGCCTCCACTTCTCTTCCCTATCTGTCCCTTCCCTTCCTTGTCCTTCCCTTCCCTTCCCTTTCCTTTCTTTTCCTTCTTTCTGCAGTCTTACTGTGTTACCCAGGCTGGATGAAGTGCAGTGGCACGATCTCGGCTCACTGCAAACTCCTCCTCTTAGGTTCAAGTAATTCTCCTACCTCAGCCTCCATAGTAGCTGGGACAAAATTATCTTTTAAATGAGCACAAAACAAAGTTGATAAGATAATATAAAAGCATACTGTGAGCTGGCCTTTGCTTCCTTAAAGTGATTTCTGAAGAGATCAAAACAATTTCAAGGAACAGGCATAGTGGCTCACGCCTGTAATCCCAGCACATTGGGAGGCTGAGGTGGGAGGGTTGCTTGAGCCCAGAAGTCTGAGACCAGCCTGGGCAACACAGTGGGACTCCATCTCTACAAAAAATAAAAAAAACTAGCTGGGCATGGTAGTGTGTGCCTGTAATCTCAGCTACTCAGGAGGCTGAGGCAGGAGGATCGCTTGAAGCCTGGGATGTTGAGGCTGCAGTGAGCCGAGATTGTGCCACTGCACTCTAGCCTGAGTGACAGGCAAGACCCTGTCTCAAACAAAACAAAACAAAACAAAACAAAACAAAACAAAACAAAACAAAACAAAACAAAACAAAACAAAACAAAACAAAACAAAACAAAACAAAACAAAACACCAGTATCAAGGTCTAACAGTAACCATACACTAAAGACAACAGCAGAATCAGGCAAGAGCAGATGGTGTTTCTATGTACTTGTGGCCAAGAAAGATTTCTGTGCTTTCTTTTCATGTAGGCTTCCTTTTTTTGTTTTTACTTTTGATCAGGTGGTTTATATTTGATTATGCCTCCACAATGTAGAGTGTCTGAGCAGCATCTCTCTATTCAGTTAGAGATTAAAATCTGAGGACATGAGGGAAATTGACGTTTAATGAATACCAACTGGTACTGAGCACTGGGCCAGTGACTTTACTGCCTTTATGGCTCAGAAGCCTACGTCCAAGAGGGTTTAAGAGCAAATTCAAAGCTGCTGGCTTTTGAAGACACTTGACCCTTGGATCCTGCATCTATGAACTTGGGAACTGCAAATATGTATACTTCTTTATGGAAGGGAAGAATTCAAATTTTTCCAAATATATATTCAAGTCTATTTTAGCTGCATATGTTTTCTGTATTAATTGGGTGATGTTAGCTGCTGTAGCAGATTAACACCGCTTCTCAGTGGATTAACACGAACAAACATATTTCTCTCTTAGTTTCCTGGTCCATACTGGTTGGGAAGTGTTCAGTATGGCTACTCAGAGCCCAGGAGCCTTCCATCCTGTGGCTCTGCCCTCTGCTCAGTCCCCAGAGTTATTTTCATTCAGCAGATGGGTCAGGGAGAGCGACTGTGTGGAAGACACGTATGTTTCTTAGTCATTTTGACCTGCAGGAGACAAGAGCCCAGCATCATTTCCTTGGTGAGAGCTAGTCCTGCCTAGAAATGGGGCTGGGCAGCCCCTTCCCACAACGACTGTGCACGGTGGAAGGGATCCCTTATCTCTGATGGTCAGCCAATCGTTTCTACACGGGTATACTCATGACTCAAATCAACGAATCTGGAAAAATGTAATTTTTAATGTCCTCAAAGTCACTTTCCAACTTCAGCAGTGAAAATGGCAAGAAAGAGAGGTCATTTGGAGTCCACTCAGAGAGAAGGTTGAGATTCAGATCAGGTGTTCTGGAGCTTCCTGTTTGTGTTTGCACAAGCAAACTATCTCCAGATTCAGTATCTCCTCAGCAGGTTGGTCAGAGAGCAGGCAGAAGCATATCTATCTGTCATCAAATTCTTTAAAAAGGCAAAATTCCTCAATGGATTGTAGTAATGCAAATGTAATATATGTTTCCAAATATTGTTAGTGTAATTGGACACCCATTTGTGTGAGAAGTAGGTATACTTTTAATATGCCGCTGGTGGAATTTTTAATTGGTTTAGCCATTGAGAGAACACATTGGCATCATATCTTAGAGTTGAAAATGCAGGCATCCTATGACCCAGCAATTCCATCTGTACCATTGATAAGGATTTTTTTTTTTCCCAATCAGCAACCTTGGATGACCAAATAATGCAAACAACTGCGTGTATGAATGACTCTGAGTGGTTTCATTTTTTTGACAAGATGATATCTTAAGAGCAAGAAAAAAATCGACCAAGTTCTTATGAGACAGGAATAAATTCTTCCAGCATGCTGCTATCAGTAGCTGAACACGCACATTGGCAGCAAGTTCTAAATGATGGAGACCATCACACTGTTTGCCCCACAGACATTCTCCGGGCAAGTCTATTCAAAAGTCAGAATTTGAATAGGTAAAGGTATCTGTGCAAAGAAGAATCGATGCAGTATTATCTCACGTACTCTCATGGGATGGAAAACATGAGAAGGAATCAACTTTACAGTAATATTTTAACCAGTACCTATATATTTTTATTAACAGAAGTATTGATTCAAGTAGAATGGAAATGTTGTAGAATGTATCTGTTGTAGGAAAAGTGGAGATTCGTAGGTAATATTTTGCTTCACAGACTGGCTATTTGAGTGACATGATAGGAACACAAGAGGTCACCATTGTGACAGAGGTAGTAAATTTTGTTTTAAATTGTCACTTATCTGAGGACTTTCCCTCTTCAGAAGTACAGACGTATAGAAAATAAAATAGGCTTCTGAGCAACAGGAATACGTCACAGACATTCTGGGCTGAAACTTATGAAGGCTTCTGTGAGATTTCCTCAAAATATCATGCCAAGCTTATTTTCTATTTCTTTTCTTATGGTTTTTGTCTGATAAGCCTGGCTAGCTCTTTCCTCCATTGAGCAGCACTCTAAGATGAAGCATATTAGAAATGTGTCTGTGTGCATGAAAAAATGCTCATCATCACTGGCCATCAGAGAAATGCAAATCAAAACCACAATGAGATACCTTCTCACACCAGTTAGAATGGAGATCATTAAAAAGTCAGGAAACAACAGGTGCTGGAGAGGATGTGGAGAAATAGGAACACTCTTACTCTGTTGGCGGGACTGTAAACTAGTTCAACCATTGTGGAAGACAGTGTGGCGATTCCTCAGGGATCTAGAACTAGAAATATCAATTGACCCAGCCATCCCATTACTGCATATATACCCAAAGGATTATAAATCATGCTGCTATAAAGACACAAGAACACGTATGTTTACTGGGGCACTATTCACAATAGCAAAGACTTGGAACCAACCCAAATGTCCATCAATGATAGACTGGATTAAGAAAATGTGGCACATATACACCATGGAATACTATGCAGCCACAAAAAAGATGAGTTCATGTCCTTTGTAGGGACATGGATGAAGCTGGAAACCATCATTCTCAGCAAACTATTGCCAAGGACAGAAAACCAAACATTGCATGTTCTCACTCACAAGTGGGAACTGAGCAATGAGAACACTTGGACACAGGGTGGGGAACATTACACACCAGGGCCTGTTGTGGGGCGAGAGGTGGGGGGAGGGATAGCATTAGGAGATATACCTAATGTAAATGACGAGTTAATGGGTGCAGCACACCAACATGGTACATGTGTACATATGTAACAAACCTTCATGAAGTTGTGCACATGTGCCCTAGAACTTAAAGTATATATAAAAAAAAGAAATGTGTCTGTGTGCATTTGTGTGGGTGTGTACTCACCTAGAACAATTGTTCTTAAATGGGGGTGATTTTGCCCCTCCCCAATAGGGGACATTTGGCAATGTCCAGAGATATCTTTGGTAGGCATGCCTGGGGAGGAGGGGAGGAAAGGAGAGTCACAACTCACATCTAGAAGGTAGAGGCCAGGGCTGCTGATAAATATTCTATAATGCACAGGATGCCCCTGACCCAAAAAGAACTATCCAGCCCGAAGGTCAACAGTGTGCCACCCTAGTAAGACACCCTAGCAGGCACAAGGACATGAGTGAAACATTTGTGGTAGCTTACAACATAATAGTGAGGTAGGAGAGAGAAAAAATTATAACAACAAACATATGAATTAAAAAATTAAATTTACGCCTGTAATCCCAGCACTTTGGGAGGCCGAGGCAGGCAGATCACGAGGTCAGGAGCTCAAGACCATCCTGGCTAACATGGTGAAACCCTATCTCTACTAAAAATACAAAAAAATTAGCCAGGTGTGGTGGTGGGCGCCTGTAGTCCCAGCTGCTTGGGAGGCTGAGGCAGGAGAATGGCGTGAACCCAGGAGGTGGAGCTTGCTGTGAGCCGAGATCACACCACTGCACTCCAGCCTGGGCGACAGAGCAAGACTCCTTCTCAAAAAAAAAAAAAATTAAATTTACAAAAGCACATCAGTGTGGCACCATTGGCTTGGAGGGAAAGAACTCCATGCGTGTCAATAACTCCTGAGGCTATTGCTGTATCAGGGCACTGAGTAGTAATGGCTGTCCAGATAATGTTAATATATTCAGTTTCATAAAATAGATGGGAGATTTTTATTACCTGCAGCTCCATAGGGCTGAGTCTAGCAGACACTGACATTCGTGATAAACAGATACCTCTGACTTCTGCCTGGAGCTAAGGGACTGCAATCCAGTGTATTAGAGGCAGAATTTATATGGCAAAGTACATGCATTTAGGAGTCCTAGACAGCTGGGTCCAGTCCCGGCTCTGCCACTGTGTGACTTTGGGCAAGTTTGAAATCTTCTGAGTCTCTATAGGGGACTATATTATCCTCCATGCTGAGTGCTATGAAGACAAAATAAAAATATTTGTTAAATGCCTGATGCATAGAAGGCACTTAATAATTAATGGCTCTTATTACTATAGTAAGTGATACATAATTTATAAACATAATAATGGCAACAACTTTAATAATAAAAACCACTTTATATTATATAATGATAAAAATATAAACTTTATATAATGATAAAATATAAACAACTTTATATTATAATAAAAATATAAACAACTTCATATTCATAATAAAAATATGAACTATATTATATTTATAATATATGTAATAATGAGCAAATGATTAATAAATAATAGTTGTTATCAATAATCTGGTGTCCTGAGGTCTAGACATTCTGATACCTTGCCACTTGGCAGATAAAAGGTAATTGGCACAATCCCGGTGGCCTGACCTGGGGTGGCAAGTTCCCTCGCCCATTCACAGACAGCTGCGGTGAGTTTCTGGCCTAGAGTAGAGGAGGGAGAGTGCCTCTAATCCAGACAGCCTCAATGATTGAAAGGGGAGAAATAAGAAAAGCCTGAAAGTCAATTAACCTGAAGCTGAACAACGGAATGCCTGACTCCATTGTTGAACTCCCTTCACCCAGCAGCCACTTCAGTGCTGCGGAAAGACCATCTTGCCTCTTCTCACTCCTGCTGGCCGAGAAAGCACAGGAACCTCACAGGACCTGCACATTGAACTAAATTACTTCTAGCAGGAAAAAACTCCATCAGTGAAGCACTCATGCATCCCAGACATATTTTAAGTGACGATCTCTCCTTTAACTCCTGGGCCTCTTACTGCTTCAGCTTCAGACAGAACTGGGTTAGTATCGTGGCTTTGTTGCTTCCTAACTGGGTGGCCCTGTTATCTAGGTTAAATGTCTTGTGGCTTGTCGAGAAGCAAGTTACTTGATCTCTGTAAGCCCTAGTTTTCTCACCTGTATATTAGGGATAGAAATAATATCTATTTTTCAGTGTTATTGCTTAATACATATCAAGCATATTATTAAATAAAAATTAAATGCATCTGTTAAATAAATATTAAATATTAAATATTAAATAATTAAATATATTAAATACCTGGCACAAGCTCTTATTGCCTCTAGGCCTTTGTTTTTCACATCCGCTCACTTGGAATGCTCTTGAAATTGCCAGGCCTCAGCTCAGATATCCCTTCCTCAAAACAGACTGCTCTGATGTTCCTATCTAAAGTGACCCCTCCTGTCTCCCTCTTTTTCATTACTGTATTTACTTTGTAAGACTTATTTCAGTCTGCAAATATCTCGTTTATTTAAGTTTACTTGTGTCTGCCTCCTCCAGTAGAATGTGAGTGCCATGAGGGTAGGGGCCTTGTGTCAGTGCCTAACACTATGTGAGGCACATCTAGACCCAGTAAGTACTTTTGAAGTGTCTCTTAAACAAATAATTGAATAAATGAATAACTGAAACAACTGGCTGATTAGGTAACAATAATGTCTCTGAAGCACTTAGCTGAGGGCTAGCATATCCTAAGAGCTCCATGAATGTTAAATGCTCTTTTTATTATTAAATATTATCATTACCCTTGGGATGGCTGTAGATGAAGGTCTTATTGAGTATCTCCCTAATAATCTTGGTCTGAAGTGGCAGTGCTCTGAAGGATAGTTCCTGTATTGGACTTACGGTAGTTTTGCATTAACTCTTAGAATCTGAACAAGTAGGCTGGGCACGGTGGCTCACGCCTGTAATTCCAGCACTTTGGGAGGCTGAGGTGGGTGGATCACTTGAGGTCAGGAGTTTGAGATCAGTCTGGCCAACATGGCGAAACACCGTCTCTACGAAAAATACAAAAATTATCTGGGCATGGTGGTGCGTGCCTATAATACCAGCTAGTCAGAAGGCGGAGGCAGGAGAATTGCTTGAGCCCCGGAGGTGGAGGTTGCAGTGAGCCAAGATGGTGCCACTACACTCCAGCCTGGGCGACAGAGCAAGACTCCATCTCAGAAAAAAAAAAAAGAAAAAAAAAAGAAGCTGAATAAGTAAATTTTGTTTGCAATAAGGAATGAACAAGTTCTTTTTTATTTTTAGAGATGAGATCTCCCTATGTTGCCGAGGATGGACTTGAATTCCTGGCCTCAAGTGATCTTCCCATCTCAGCCCCCTGAGTAGCTGGAGCTACCATGTCTGAGGCTTTTCTTTTCTTTTTTTAAAAAATTCAAACAATATCATTTGTGTTACATTTACTGTAGGGAAACTGAACATTATAAATAAGGGGAAACTGCTGTTGAAATGAAAAATACATTATTTTTATCCTTTTATAGTTTTACATTGGTGCAAAGAATATGTCTTTGTATAACCCGAGTGTTATTTCAAATGTTCTGGCTTTCTGCCTCTTTCTTGTTCTATATTACTGTCTGTGTTAGAAGATAATAAACAGTATGTGTCCTCCCCAGCTTGAATCTGTTATCACTGTGGGAAGCTCCTGGCTTTGCTTCATGTTCGAAAACATGATTTTTGAGGAGGTTTATGCATATTAAAAGATGAGACTTACCTCAACTGGGACAACCTTTCATTTTTTGCTGCCTGAGCAGATAAAGATGAAAGAGCAGGAAAATCAGAGTTGTAGGTCATAATAATTCCAAATGATGGTTTGCTTTGGGGCTTAGGCCTAGATCATTTATTTTCTCTTTTACTGTCAGCTTGCTAAGGGATCTCATCCTGTCCACTGGTTTTGAATACCATTAACTTGCTCTTGGTTCTCAGATTTGTATCAGCAGCCCAGACCTCCCCCGGGAGGCCGTCAGGTCAGCAAACTGTCTACCTGACATCTCCACTTGGCTGTCTAAGAGGTGATCCAAACTTCACACATCCAAAACCACACTCCTGTTTATAGCCTCAGCCTTCATCAAGCCTCCCCTCCTCCAGCTCAGCAACTAGCCTCGAAGAATTGTCTTTGTCTCTAGTTCTTGGGAGGGAATCACTACACCGTTGGGATTTCCCAAGTGGTAGGAGTGTCTTTATCATTCACGGTGGGCCCCTCGGATTACATCTGAGTTTCTGCTAACAAGATGACTCAGGATAGAGGCCTACCATGACAGAACGACCAACTATGTGATTAGAGGATTGGGGCTTTGAGCTGGGTGATATCAACCTGAATGATGGAGAGGGGAAGGGAACTGGAAGCTGAGTTCAATTTTGTGGTCAATGATTCAATCAATCATGCCTACACAATGAAACTCCAGTAAAAACTCTTGACACCAGGGCTCAGGTGAACTTCTCTGGTTGGTGATACATATTGATATGCCAGGAGGGTGGCAGGTTAGTGTAATGGACAGCCAAGGTTGAGAACCAGGTCAGATACCACAAGCTCTTATTGCCTCTAGGCCTTTGTTTTTCACATCCGCTCACTTGGAATGCTCTTGAAATTGCCAGGCCTCAGCTCAGATATCCCTTCCTCAAAACAGACTGCTCTGATGTTCCTATCTAAAGTGACCCCTCCTGTCTCCCTCTTTTTCATTACTGTATTTACTTTGTAAGACTTATTTCAGTCTGCAAATATCTCGTTTATTTAAGTTTACTTGTGTCTGCCTCCTCCAGTAGAATGTGAGTGCCATGAGGGTAGGGGCCTTGTGTCAGTGCCTAACACTGTGTGAGGCACATCTAGACCCAGTAAGTACTTTTGAAGTGCCTCTTAAACAAATAATTGAATAAATGAATAACTGAAACAACTGGCTGATTAGGTAACATTATATAAGGAAAAATGATACTCAATGAATTTAATGAATTTTTGTCCTGTATGTAATTATCTAAATCTATCTCTGTGTGTGTGTGTGTGTGTGTGTATATATATATAAAATATACCTATTAGACTGATGCAAAAGTAATTGTGTTTTTTGCCATTACTTTTAATGGCAAGAACTGCAATTACTTTTGTGCCAATGTAATACATACATACGTACATGGATACATAAATACGTATAAAAAACATGTGTGTATTGTATATCCATTTTTTTCTAGAGTAGATGATTCTTTTAAAAATATTTACCTGACAGTATAAAAATGTGAAGTACATGAATTCCATGAGCCCTAAAATAATAGCACTGTGATTTTGGCTGACAAATTGAGGATTGCTCAAGGCTTCATGGAACATTCTCCTTTGTCTGACCAATTCCTGGTTATCTCTCTGGCCCAGTGGTGGAGGTGCCTCTCTTCTGTGCCAAGATGTGGCAGTCACTGCCCAGGACTTGATGTGCTTGTGTATTTGTCAGTATCTATCAGAGGACTGTGCTCTCGGGGACTCTGTCCTGTCTCTACTTTCTCCCAGCACCTAGCACAATACCTGGCATATAGCTGGAATGCACTCTGTGTACAGACTGCACTGGAGCACAGGGCAGTAACAGGGGAGGTTTCAGAGACATTCAGTCAGACTCAGACCCCAGCTGCCATAGTAACTGCCCTGTCACCCTGGACAGAGCCTCGGAGACCTCTTTTGTAAAACAGGAAAAATAGTATCTGCTTCCAAGAGTCCTGGGGAAGGACAGATGAAGACTGTACTGGGAAGTGCTTTTAAAGGCTATGTTCATTACGTTTTATTTTAATTTTATTGGCTTCCCCAATATCTCTTCAAAGCAGGGACCAGGCCTTCCAATTCAGCCCATGAGGACTTGTCACAGGACACTGCAGTGCCTATTATCTGCACCCCCCTCTGTGGCTCTTTCACTCAGTAGCATTTTCCCAGGTGTCTTGATCTGCAAGTAGGGCTCTGAGCTGGTGCAGATTCTGTGAAAGTCAAGCTCTCCTATGGGTTGGTAACTCTGGAAATCTAGAGAACGGGTCAGCATCTGTGACAAGTAAACGGAAAACGCACGAAGGGGCCTTTAGGCTACTTTTCTTCCCTGATCATTTAACTACAATGTGCAGAGGGAAGTTGTGAGTCTGGATCTTAAATCTGGGGAGCTGACAAAGGCATCTTCAATGGACAAATTTCAATCTGATTCTCAGTGTCATGGTACTTGCCAGAGGGGCTTCACTGCTTGATTGATGAGGGTTTTGCCAAGGATTTCTATTTTTAATCTTCGAAATTCTTAGCTTGCTTACAACTTGGGGGCTTGAAGCACAGCCAGTTTCACTCTCTTCTAGGAGAATGGACCTTTTTCAAAAAAGGTAATTTGTTTCTGAACGCTCATTCTGATGCACACACTCTCTTTCTCTTGCTTGTTTTCTTTTCCATTCCCTAAGCAGTTTCAAGGGGGCTTGCGCTACGGTAGCTGCCCAACCTGTAAATTAGGAAATAAAGGCAATGAGGTTGTAGTCAGAAAACTGAATAGGAAAGTACATGCTAGAGGGGATTAGCTATCTGTGGAATAAATCTAAGATTATTTGTGTGTAAATATTTGAGCGAAGAGTTAGAGGACACCCCAAACTCCAATCGAGTGGACAGCAGAGAATTTACTGAAACAAGTAAGTGAGGTATTATATCCAAAGCACCCTGGACAATGCTGGTGCATCACAGGTACTGAGTAAAAGGTTGTTACCAATAACACCGTCTTCATTACTAGGGTTACTAGGGTACAGTTTCAAGGGGGTGGGACCACTGAATGTGACTGCCGTTTTGAAAAAGAACTGTCAACATTTGTAGGAGGATTTACCATACACTAGGCACTGGAGTAAATGCTCGTGTATGTGTATTAACTCAAGAACACTGTGAGGTACTATTCTTTTTTTTTTTTTTTTTTTTGAGACGGAGTCTCGCTCTGTCACCCAGGCTGGAGTGCAGTGGCGCAATCTCGGCTCACTGCAAGCTCCACCTCCCGGGTTCACGCCATTCTCCTGCCTCAGCCTCTCCGAGTAGCTGGGACTACAGGCGCCCACCACCACGCCCGGCTAATTTTTTGTATTTTTGGTAGAGACGGGGTTTCACCGTGGTCTCGATCTCCTGACCTTGTGATCCGCCCGCCTCGGCCTCCCAAAGTGCTGGGATTACAAGCGTGAGCCACCGCGCCCGGCTGAGGTACTATTCTTATGCCTGTTTTACAGAATAGGAAAGTAAAGCACAGAAGCAAAGTCACATAGCTTTCAATGGTGAGATGTCAATGCACCAGATCTCTCCCCAGAGCTTGTGCCCTGACTCACTGACTACGTCAACCTCCTCTCAAGGCATAAATCCAATCAACTCTTGGTTCATTGTATTAAGAAAGACTTATGAAGACAAAGGAAATGATGAAAGAGAGCAGGTCAGAGGAAAGTGATTCATCCTGCTGAAGGTGTGGAGGCACAGCTGGAAGCTACTTTCTGCAATCAAAGGACTGTGTTGGTCAGTCTCAGCTAACATTCAGTTATAACTAATGTTGTTTTATTTTATTATTTTATTTAATTGAGACAGGGTCTAACTCTGTTGCCCAGGTTGGAGTGCAGTGGCACGATCCTGGCTCACTGCAACCTCCACCTCCTGGGTTCAATTCTCATGCCTCAGCCTCCTGAGTAGCTGGGGCTACAGGTGCATGCCACCATGCCTGGCTAATTTTTGTATTTTTTGAGAGACAGGGTTTCACCATGTTGACCAGGCTAGTCTTGAACTTCTGACATCAAGTGATCTGCCCATCTCGGCCTCCCAAAGTGCTTGGTTTACAGGCGTGAACTACTGTGTCTGGCCGAGTTGTAACTAATATTGTTTTAATGAATATTTCTATATCATTTGCATATGTTTTTGTTAATCTATAGTTACTGTATTATTTTGTTGACATAAGTCACATGAATGCGTCAATGGCTCAGAGAGTTTTGTGTGTGGCTGTGTGATATAATATATTCAGAGAAGTGGTATTATATCTTGATATAAGGTATAAACTTATATTTACACATTTAAGAAAAACAGTAAAATGGCCAGGAACTGTGGCTCACACCTGTAATCTCAGCACTTTGGGAGGCCTAGGCGCTTAGATTACTTGAGCCAGGAGTTTGAGACCAGCCTGGTCAACATGGCGAAACACCATCTCTACTGAAAATATAAAAATTAGCCAGGTGTGGTGGTACATTCCTGTAATCCCAGCTACTTGGGAGCCTGAGACATGAGAATCGCTTGAACCTGGGAGGTGGAGTTTGCCGTGAGCTGAGGTCGTGCCACTGCACTCCAGCCTGGGAGACAGAGCGAGACTCTGTCCCCAAAAAAACAAAAGTCAGTAAAATGAGTAGTTGTATAACAAACACCTGGGAGAACTAGAACATTGCCAGTACTTTACAGGCCCCCACATCCACCTTCCCCAGTGGTGCCCCTCTCTCTTCCTTGTCTCCCTCCCTTACTGTGTTCCTAACTTTTCTATCTTTAATTCCCTTTCTTTTCATTCTAGCTTTACCACCTGCGTATGTATCACTAAATAACTTATTGTTTACTTTTACCTTTTTTTTTACTTTCTATAAATGAAATCACATATGCTTTCCTGTGACTTGCTTCTTTTGTTCAATATGTTTTTGAGATTCATCCATGTTGCTGTACTTAGCTCTGATTCATTTATTTTCACTGCTGAACATATTCATACAATAGAATGAACTTATGACTAGACTACAATTAACTCATATGTTGTCAGTGGTCATTCTAATTGGCTTGTTTCCAGTTGGTTTACTTTCACAGATCGTGCTGCTTGAACATTGTTGTTCATGTCTGATAGTGCATGTGTAGATGAAAAAGTTTGCCTTCTTTTTTTTTTTTTTTCTGAGACAAGGTCTTGCTTTATCACCCAGGCCTGGAGTGCAGTGGTGTGATCACAGCTCACTGCAGCCTTGACCTCCTGGACTCAAATGAGCCTCTGGCCTCAGCCTCCCTAGTAGTTGGGACAACAGGTGTGTGCCACCATACCTGACTAATTTAAATTTTTTTTTTTGTCGAGGTGGGGTCTCCCTATGTTGCCCAGGCTGCTCTCAAACTCCTGGGCTCTTGAGTGTCAAATCACAAAATGCTTTCTCACAAAGAATAATTGGCACCTAACTATACGCCTCCTAATCTTGATTTAGCATTGACAGAAATACTGCAAATTGTAAGAACAAACCGTGGCCTCTATGTGCACATTTTTTGGGCATGCCGACTGGAGAAACAGGCAGTTAGAGCAACACCCTGCTTTTCCCCAGGGGAGGGTATTGTTGTGGGTGGGAATGGTACACTCTTGTCTTTAAATAAGGAATGAAATTAAAATAAATGTTTTTCATAATGCTGCTTTTAATCTTAATTCATAAATCTTAGTATCTTGAATGGTGTAATCTAGGGGTCTAAGCTCTCACATTAGGGACAAAATACCTCATATGCTCAGGAGACGATATCAGAATTTCTTCAGTAGGCTAAATGATGGTGCAAAGAATTTGATTTCTGGGAATTTGATAGATTACCAATAGTCAATAGTTAATGTGTTCTTTTTTTTTCATTTGCTAGAGAAGAAAATTAAGAAAACCAAGATGTAATGCTGTTAGCCGTGGCAAATTCATATGGATCTGCAGAAAACTCAATTCTTGCCTCCTCAGAAGAAAGAATTTGACCAAGGGACATAAAGCAGAAGGAGAGGCTGAGGCAAGTTTTAGAGCAGGAGTGAAAGTTTATTAAAAATCTTCTTTAGAGCAGGAGTGAAAGGAAGTGCACTTGGAAGAGGGCCAAGCGGGTGCCTTGAGAGATCAAGTGTGCTGTTTGACCTTTGACTTGGGGTTTTATACACTGGCACGCTTCCAGGCTGTTGTGTCCCTCCCCCGCCCCCTCATTCTTCCTTTGGGGTGGGCTGTACGCATGCACCTGTGTTTCCTGGAGTTGTACACATGCTCCCTTGAAGCATTCTTCCCTTACCAGTAGAATGTTCCCAGAAGGTCATATACCTGTGAAACTCCGCTGGTTTGCCTCTTAATGCGCATGCGTGAACCCACTCGCCCAACTCCTGAGATCTTAGCTCTAGGTGTTTCTGCCTATTGGGAGACTGCCTTTGCCCGGTCCCGGCTGCATCCAATTATTGTTTTGGAGCGACAGCTTAACAACTGCCTGACTATCACCTGGTGGTTGCCCGGTGCAGGGAGGTCAGGGGGCTCTCCTGCCCTGCTCATGTCTGGCTCGCTACCTTCTGTAACAGTGCTGCATATTTAAAAATCCACATCTGCGTCCAAGTACTGCAACAGAACATGAAACAATACTTTCTAGAGCCACAGTCAATGAAAGAGTGAAAAAGTCTGTCTTCAAAGTCGTCCCAGAACAGAAACATTTGCCCCTTGTCTTTCAGATATGATTTCTGTCAATGTAGTGTCCGACAGGGTGAAGAAAGTTGTGTTCAGTAAGAAACACTTTTATTTTCCATTCGATTTCCCAAATTTGTGTAAAAGAGACACCAGACATTCACTGACATTCCCGATGACCTGAACTCTGAGATGAAATTTTCTAATTTAGTAAGAATACAGAGGAGGAAAATTAACAGGAGGAAGGATATAGAACCTAACCTATAGCTCAAGCTATAGAACGCTAAGCCAGAT
Organism: Hylobates moloch; assembly: GCF_009828535.3. NCBI lineage: Eukaryota > Metazoa > Chordata > Mammalia > Primates > Hylobatidae > Hylobates > Hylobates moloch. The sequence continues at coordinate 2,412,284 of NW_026652308.1, read as the reverse complement.
ACAGCGACATTGGTGAAAGATTACAAAGGATATTTCTATAGCTGATAAAATGTCTATTAATATTAATATTATTTTTATAATTTAAAAATATAATTTTAAATATTTTATCACTTATTGTCTACCAATTCTACTTTTAAAAATTTATTTTCATTTATGATTGCATTTTATAAACTTAAGGGCTACAACATGATGTTTTGATATATATAGTAAATGATTTCTACAGTTAAGCAACTTAAGGTATCCATTATTTCACATCTCACATAGTTACCTTTTTTGTGTGTGTGGTAAGAGCGCCCAAAATCTACACTTTTAGCGAATCTCCAGTATAAAATACAATATTATTAACTACAGTCTTCAGCCAGGCATGGTGGCTCACGCCTGTAATCCCAGCACTTTGGGAGGCTGAGTTCGGGAGTTCAAGGTCAGCCTGGGTAACATGGCAAAACCCTGTCTTCACAAAAAACGCAAAAATTAGCTGGGCATGCTGGTGCATGCCTGTAGTCCCAGCTACTCTGGTGGCTGAGGTGGGAAGATGGCTTGAGCCAGGGAGACAGAGGTTGCAGTGAGCTGAGATCGTGCCACTGTACTCCAGCCTGGGGGACAGAGTGAGACCCTGTCTTCAAAAAACAAAACAAAAATAGTTTTGTTTTGTCCTCATGCTGTACTTTAGATGTCCAGATTTATTCATCCCACCTAACTGCAACCTTGTACCCTTTGACCTATGTCTTCCACACCCACCCCCACTGCCTCCCACTTCTGATAACCACCTATTCTGTCAGTTTTTACTGTCATCGATAAAATGTGATTACTCTTAACGTTAATGATATTTTTAATCAACATACTTAAAAATTAATACTAATTTTTATCTAATTTATTTAAAGCCAGCAGACCACATTTGTGTTGAGCAAGCACTTAGCTCTCCACACATGGAAAAATTTGAGAAACATAACCCCATCTAATCCTACACCAAGATAGGCACTGGGGAAAAAAGATGAACAAAACATGTTATTCCTGATATTAAGGTCTGGAGTTTAACTGGGAGATGAACATATACCTAAATTAGCAGAATGATAAAGCAGTGTATAAATTGTAATTATACAAAGAAATTTGTATTTGCCTGTGATTGCTCAACAAATTAAGTGGCAGAACTAAAGTCAGGGCAGGTTTCCTTGACTGTGGCACTGTATCAGTGATATTTTACAATTTTAGTGTTTAACGTGGAAAATTTTAAGCATATACAAAAAAGAAGAAAATAGTATGATGAGCTACCATTTACTTTTACACAGTATCATCAATTATTAAATCTGTGGCCATTCTTATTTCATCTATGTGACAACTACTTCTTCCCGCCCTACTCCCTGGATTATTTTAAAGCAAATCCAAAACTTACTATTCCATCCATAAATATTATCAGTATGGATCTCTAAAAGATATGTGCTTTTTAAAAAATATAACCTACAATATCATTAAACTACTTAAGAAATTACTACTTTCTAATCTCAAATATTTGGTCAGTATTCAAATTTCCCCAACTGTCTTATACACGTGTCTGAGTGTGTGTGTATTTATACTTGGCTTGTTGGAGTAAGGATGCAAACAAGGTTCGTTCACTGAATTTGATTGATTTATCTCTTAAGTGTCTCTTAAATCTAGGTTCTCTTACCCTCTCTTTTTCTTTCTCTTGTCTGATCAATGGGAAAAACATTTATGTAGTCAAGCTTATCCATTTTTGCTTTACTGCTTGTGGATTTGGTGTAATGGTTAGAAGTAAGAGTTCCCCATTCCCAGGTTGCATAACTTCCCTCATGTTTTCTTCTGTATGATTTCATATTTACATTTGAAATTTATTCTAATGTATGGCATGAAGAATAGATCCAATTTTGCATTTTCCTAGATGACTATCCAAATTCCCAACACCATTTATAAAATGCCCATTTTTTTCCCCACAGTGCTTTAAACATTTTTCGCACTCTGTTCTTCAAGGGAGATGTTATTATGAGAGTACTGGATGAATAATATTCAGACGTTATAACATATAAGGCAATCCACGTGTACTGACATAGAAAAGTGTCTCTCATATGAAGTAAAAGAAGGTGCAGAATAGCATGTATTATGAATCAACTTTTGTATAATAATTATTTATATCTGTATAAAAAAATTTGGAAAGTCAGTCTTCAAATTGTCAATAATGTTTAATGGTGGTTACCTCAGACGGGGGGGAATGAGGGGGTAGGGTTTTAATTTTTTTCTTTGTAAAGTTTAGCATTTATTTATTTATTTATATTATGTGCATGTATCATGTTTCATTTAAAAATTCAAATTTAAAAAAGGTTATTAGCATATCCTGAATGTTATTCAATCAATGTTCGGTGAGTTCCACTGTATACCAGTTTGCTTGTATGCTCTGTGTCTAAGGATGTTTCCCCACCAAATATTTTCAAATCACCCGCTTTCTCTGTTTCTGTTTTCTCCTTTCTGAAAAAAAGGGAGCTTCAGGATGCACTCAGGATGGGCAATCAGGAGACCCGAGTTCTGGTTTCCACTTTCCTAGGCAGCTCTGTGAACTTGTTAGCCCAAATGCATTGCTTCTCTAACCCTCTGAGTCTGCATCTGTTAAACAAGTGCTTGGCTCAGATCCTCTCTGTTCTGTCTTCTCCATCGCTGAAATTCTGTGATCTGATAATATTTACATATGCTCTGCATGGTTATCTGACCAGTTCCATCCTAGCCAGGCTGGCCAATTCCAGTAAGTCCCTGTACATCCAGACTAACTGTGAATAGTATTCATTGAGTATTTACTCTGTCCAGTTATGCCATGCAGATCAGGAGAATGATTTATTTGATTTATATCTAGTAATTGTCATAGTTGGCAAATAGCAGGGCATTATTTTTTGGGAATTAAAAAGGATTACACAGCTTCTTGAGTAATCAGGGTTTTTTTTTTTTTTGTTGTTGTTGTTTTTTTTTTTGACAGGTTTTGCTCTGTCATCCAAGATGGAGAGTAGTGTCATGATCATGATCAGGGCTTACTGCAGCCTCGAACTCCTGGACTCAAGTGATCCTCCCGCCTTGGCCTCCCAAAGTGCAGGATTATAGGCATGAGCCACTCTGAAAGACCCAGGGTCTTTTTTGTTGTTGTTGGTATTGAAGTTATTTCCTTCAATAGTTTTTTTTGAGTAATACATTTTTAATATAGCTTCTTTTTCTGATTTTATGGGTACAGTGCAATTGCATTATAAATGTACTCAACGTAAGCAAATTCAGCTAAATGTATGTGATTCTAGTGTTTAAAGATGCTTATTTTTCGTACAGCATGAACTTTAAATGCAGGCTGACTGCCTCATCTAGTGCTTAGCTAAAGAAACAGCTATCTGTTCCAGTGCAACAAGAATTACTGGTTGGGTTGATTAAATATGTGTCTGAGTACCATATGTGGTAGACAATTAAATGAATTCGACATTGACTATACATAATTTTTTACATTACAAACTGTCATTGGAAATGAATCCTGGCATAAAATGCATTTCTATTATAATATTTGTTCATAGCAGAAAATTTGAAAAAATATAGCAGAAGATGAAAGTTATCCCTCATCCCTCTATGTGGAGATAATTGCAATGATTCTTAAGGGTGTATGTCTCTTCAGTACTTAATTCTATGCAAATATTTATGTGGTAGGATACAACTTTGAGATCCTATCCTAGGTCCTTGCTCCTACCTCATTCCCTTGTGCTCTATCCTGTGGCATTTCTAACAGCCACACCCCTATGCCCACCCCATCACTTCTTAAAGGTTCAACATTGCCTTTTGATGCTTATATCAGAATTAAAAGCGTTGAAAGTTAAGCTCTGGGATGTGAATATTCTGAAAGTCCATGTCCTGAATAATTAAGTGCATACAATTGAATGAGGTAAACAAGAAGGGAAGGCCAGGCGTGGTGGCTCACGCCTGTAACCCCAGCACTTTGGGAGGCCAAGGTGGGTGGATCCCTTGAATTCAGGAGTTTGAGACCAGCCTGGCCAACATGGTAAAACTCTGTCTCTACTAAAAATACAAAAAAACTTAGCCGAGTGTGGTGGTGCGTGCCTGTAGTCTCAGCTACTCATGAGGCCGAGGTGCGAGAATCGCTTGAACCTTGGAGGTGGAGATTACAGAGAGCTGAGATCACGCCACTGTGCTACAGCCTGGGCAACAAGAGCAAGACTCTGTCTCAAAAACAACAACAATGACAACAACAACAACAACAACAAAACAAAGACAAGAAACCAAACGAAACCAAAACAAAACAAGAAGGAAAGTGGAGCCAGGTCCCCATCTCCTAGGGGAGATGAAGAATCTCCTTATGGGGAAAGGCATGTGAGGGGGAATGGAAGGCACAGAACACTTGGCTAGAGAAAGAAATTGGTGGGTTTAAGGGGACTACGTAGACCCACCTGAGGGGACCAGTACTGAGATGCCTCTGACTGAGTGAGCACCATCTGTTGATGGCAATGAGAGCCCCAGGGGAGTTGCCACAGGCCCCCATTGCCCGCTTGCCCAGTGTAGGTAAGCATTTGTATTACCAGTGCTGGGGAAATAAGTCTGCAGTTCCCTCCCTGCCACTGTGCTAGGAGTGCCCATGGAGACCAGCCGGTGGGTCTCTGGCGCATGGACCAACTGACACAAGTGTTGGCCATCTGTTCCCTGAGATGCTGCTGCAAATTACTTTGTGTGGCCAGTGACTCTCTTGAAAGGTCAAGTACACTTGTGAGCCTATACACTACCTGGATGGGCAGCGGTGAGGTCACAAGGAAAGAGCCAGCTTTGGTACTTTGGTGGAACTGTGTGAAATCAGCTCTCTGGAGCACACACCTCATCTTTTAGACATTCCAAATTGGGATCATACTGTATGGCCTATTTGCAGACCCTGTTTTTCCACTTTATGTTCTATCATGTACTTTACCTTCATGATGAAATAGTCTCCCAGAGTGATTTTAATGGTTTCAGAATATCCCATCACATGAAATGTACCATGATTTGCTTTAAAAATCCCCTCTTGTTGGACTTTAAAATGATTTCTAGTATTTTGCTGCTACTAATAATGCAACGATGACCTTCATTGTCTTAAATCTTTGTGAATGTCTCTGAATTAAAAAAAATTCTTAAAATATAGCAGGCGATCACAAGATAACTACTGTGAACATGATTATCTGGGTTTTGGCTTAATTTTCTAGGATTATTGGCAGCTGTTGAAGCAGCTGAGGCCCCCACCTGCTTTGCAGATGGGCAAGGCCTGCAGAGGCTCTGAATCGAATTAACACACTGGTTGGAGAAAGAAAGGCAAACATAGGAATATAAAATTGCCATGGAAACATGCTTCCTGGCTAAATACACATCTTGGTATCTAACCCATATCTCAGAGTCTATGATGACTTGCATACATGAAAAGAGGTCCTGCTTTGAGCTCAGCATTTCAGAGGAGACTGCAGTTCCCAGGAGCCTTTGTCCTTCCTCTTCTGCCTCAGACAGGAAGTCCAGTCTCAGGTGTCCTCACACATGAACAGAAAAACCATGAAATAGTAATGCCTTGTTAGTGACTCTGCTGCAAACATTTAGAAAGCATCAGTCCCTTGCTAATCAATATGCTCTAAATTATGCATAGCAGTGCCACAAAGTCACACTTACTATCCTTTGGGTTACAGTGGTGGGAGGACTAGGAGCAGATACTTGAGGAAGATGCTCATCAGAGATGGTCACAATCCCTTCTCTATATATTTACTGTAGAACAAACTCAATTGGTTCCAGAGAAAGAGAGTGTATTATTCATCCAACAACTCAAGATTTGGAAGTATAATGCTTGAAGTAGCCCAATAGATTTCTTTGATTTGTCTCCCTCTTTGGCAGTAGGGAGAGGGAAATGGTAAAATTTTAACACATTTTGTCTCTGCTTACTTAGAAGGAATACATATTTATTCTAAAAAATTTGGAGAATGTAGAAAGATTAAATTTAAAATTTCCCATTTAATTTTAATATTATTTTTATTTTATTTCTATTTTTATATTTATTTTTTGAGACAGGGTCTTGCTCTGTTACCCAGGCTGGAGTGCAGTATTATAATCTTGGCTCACTGCAGCCTTGAACTCCTGGGCTCAACTGATCCTCCCACCTTAGCTTCTTGAGTAGCTGGGACTTTAGGTGTGTGTCATCATGCCCAGCTAATTTTTGTCTTTCACAGAGATGAGGTCTTGCTATGTAGTCCAGGCTGGTCTTCAACTATTGGCAATCTTCCTGCCTCAGGCTTCCGAAGCACCTGAGATTACAGGTGTGAGCCACTGTGCCTGGCCTGAATAGACATTATTTTAAAGCATAGTTTTAGGTTCATAGAAAAATTGAGTGAAAAGTTCCCACATGCCCCTCCCCCTACACATGCACAGCCTCCTCCACTATCAATATTTCATATGAGAATGGTACATTTGTTACAATCAATGAAGTTACTGTTAAAAAACAAAATTTCAACAAATTGAATTTAATGATTGAATTGGCTTTTATTTGTGATTCATGAATTGTGCAGCATCTCATTTATGAAATAGGCACTAGGCTAGACATGGCATGGTTTTTGCAAGGTAGGTTGAGCAGGAACAAGGAAGTAGCACAGTGCAAAAAGCAGATTGGTTAACATCAGGTTACTTCAGGCTACTTTCCTTGTATGAGTTAATGCAGAGGTAGCTTACTTATGCTGGCTAAAACTTGCCTGTTTGGGGATTTGGCTATCACCTCTCTCCTGATTTCTCAGAAGGTCAGATCTTAAAAGTAAACAGCTTATGTTTTAGTTTGGTAATATGAAAACTTAGCATGAGTGACTCCCTTTCAGGTTTTTCTGCTGGGGCCTGTGCAGGATCTCCGTCAATGGCCTCTTAGAAATTTTATTTAACACGGTTGGGCATGGTGGCTCATGCCTGTAATCCCAACACTTTGGGAGGCTGAGGTGGGTGGATTGCCTGAGGTAGAGAGTTTGAGACAAGCCTGGCTATCGTGGCGAAACCCCGTCTCTACTAAAAATACAAAAATTAGCTGAGTGTGGTTGTGCATGCCTGTAGTCCCAGCTGCTTGGGAGGCTGGGGCAGGAGAATCGCTTGAACCCAGGAGGTAGAGGAATTGCAGTGAGCCGGAGGTTGCACCATTGCACTCCAGCCCTGGCGACAGAGCAAGACTCCGTCTCAAAACAAAACAAAACAAAAAAACCAAAAATAAATTGTATTGAATACTACGTGGATACCTCATTATCTACCAACTTCATGGTTTTCATTAGAGTTCACTTTTGGTGTTGCACTTTCTACGGGTTTTGAAAATGTATAATGACATGTGTCTACCACTATAATACCATACAGAATAGTTTTGTTACCCTAAAAACTCTGTGCTTTGCCTATTCATCCTTTTACTTTTTTTGAGATGGAGTCTCACTCTTGTCACCCAGCCTGGAGTGCAATGGCACGATCTCAGCTCACTGCAACCTCCGCCTCCTGGGTTCAAGCGATTCTCCTGCCTCAGCTTCCTGAATGGCTGGGATTACAGGTGACTGCCACCACGCCCGGCTACTTTTTGTATTTTTAGTAGAGACGGGGTTTCACCACGTTGGCCAGACTTGTCTCAAACTCTCTACCTCAGGCAATCCACCCACCTCAGCCTCCCAAAGTGTTGGGATTACAGGCGTTAGCCACTGCACCCAGCTTCATCCCTTTACTTTTAATATATATGTTTATGTTTAAAGTGAGTTTCTTGTGGGAAATATATGGTTGGGTCTTGTTTTTTGGTCCACTCTGACAATTTGTCTTTTAAGTGGTAGATTGGTAGATTTAGGCCATTAATGTCTAAAGTGATTATTAATTTAGTTGTATTGATATCTATCATACTTATTACTGTTTTCTGTTGTTGCCTTTTTCTTTATTTCATTTTTGCCTTCCACTCTTTTTAGGCCATTTGTGGTTTTAATTGACCATTATATAAATTTTCTCAATTTTATCTTCTTTCTTAGCATATCAATTATGCTTTTAAAACTTTTTAGTGGTTGTTGTAGATAGGATTTGCAATATACAGTTACAACTAATTCATTCCACCTTCAAATAATACCATACCACTTCACAAGTAGTGCAAATACCTTATAAAAACAAATAAGCCTAATTCCTTCTTCTCACCCCTTATATCATTGCTATTGTTCATTTCACATAAACATAAGCACACCTAAGTGTATACGGATGCTCTTCAACTTACATTGGGGTTACAGCCTAATAAATGGAAAATATCACAAGGGAAAGATGGATTTAATATACCTAGCCTACCAGACATCATAGCTTAGCCTAGCCTATGTGCTCAGAACACTTACATTAGCCTACATATAGGCAAAATCATCTAACAGAAAGTCTGTTTTATAATAAAGTGTTGAATATCTCATATAATTTGTTAAAAACTGTACTGAAAGTGAAAAACAATGATTGGATGGGTACTAGAGGTACAGTTTCTACTGAATGTGCATTCCTTTCATACCATTGTAAAGTCAAAAATGTCATAAGTTGAACCATCAGACATCATGGACAGTCTATATATTTACATACACATGAACATACATAATCAAATATATTATTGCCATTGTTATTTTGAACAAACCATTCTCTGTTATACCAATCAGGAATAAGAAACATAAAAGTTTTTATTTACTTTTACTTATTCTTTTTCAAATATTCTTCCTTTCTTTATGTAGATTTGAGTTTCTGGACTTTATCAATTTTCTTCTCTCTGAAGAAGTTTTTGGAAATATTCCTTGAAAGGAAGGTCTACTGGCAATAAATTCCCTCAATGTTTGTTTGTCTGAGAAATTATTTCTCCACTTTTGAAATATACTTTCACAGGATAAAGAATTCTAGTTGAGGCTTTTTTCCCTAAACACTTTAAATATTTCACTCTATTCTCCTCTTGCCTACAATGTTGCTGAGAATTCAGATGTAATTCTTATCTTTGCTCCTCTACAGGTAAGGCATTTTTGTCCTCTATTTTTTTTCCAGAATTTTTTCTTTATTTTTGATTTTCTGTAGTTTGAAAATAGTATGCTTCAGTGTAATTTTTTTGTATTTATTCTTCCTGGTGTTCTCTAAACCTCGTGGATCTGCGATTTGGTGTCTCACATTTATTTTTTGGGAAATTCTGTTATTATTGCTTTAAATATTTCTTCTGTTTTTTTCTCTATTTCTTCTTTTCCTGATATTCACAATATTTATGTTACACCTTCTGTATTTGTCCCACAGTTCTTGGATATTCTATTCTATTTTTCAGTATTTTTTCTTTTTGCTTTTTAGTTTTAGATGTTTCTACTGACATATCCTCAAGCTTGGAGATAACTTCCCCAGCCATGTCTAATCTACTAATGAGCCCATCCAAAGGCATTCTTCATTTCTCTTACAGTGTTTTTTGATATATTGCATTTCTTTTTGACTTTAGAATTTTCATCTTTCTACTTACATTGCCCATCTGTTCTTGCATGTTTACTTTTTTCCATTAGAGTCCTTACTGTATTAATTATAGTTGTTTTAAATTCATGATCTGATAATTCCAGCATCTCAGCTCTGAGTCTATTTCTTCAAACTTTTTATTTTTCTTTCAGTATGCCTTTTATTTTTTTTTAAAAGCTGGACATTATGTACTGGTAGAAAGGAACTCTGGTAAATAGACCTTTAGTGATGTGGTGATAAGGTGTGGGGGAGGGGAAACATTCTATAGTCCTATGATTAGGGGTTTTAGTGAGCCTGTGTCCCTTGACTATGCACTTCACAAGTGCCCTTAAGTTCCCCCCCACACCCTGCTTTAGGTAGGACAGGATGGGTGGAAGAGACTGGAGTTGGATATATCACTTCCCCTAGGTTGGTTAGGCTCTGACAAAATCCCAATAAATTATGCTCTGGTAAAATAGTATTGCTCTCTCTCTCGCTTGCTCTCTCTCACTTTAAGAGACAGAGTCTCACTATATTGGCCAGGTTGGTCTTGAACTCCTGGTTTCAAGCAAACTTCCCACCTTGGCCTCTCAAAGTGTTTGGATTACAGGCACGAGCCACTGTGCCCAGCCAAACCTGATGAATTTTTAAATTTTTTAAAAAATAGAAATGAGGGTCTTGCTTTCTTGCCTAGGCTGGTCTTGAACTCCTGGGCTCAAGGAGTCCTCCTGTCTCAGCCTCCCAAAGTGTGGGATTATGGGTGTGACCCTAAAATATTAATACTTTCTTTTGAAGGCAGACCTCGTTCAGAAGAAAAGAATGCTTTGGTGTTCTTCAAAGTAACCACTTTTCCTCTCTTCTCTTTCCCCTGCTGGAAGCATAAGAAGATTTTTCTTCAGTCTTCATTGTGGGAACCTGGCTGAGCTCCTGGACTTAAAATTAACGAAAGTATGGGGGCCCCTCAATAACTAGGTCCTCCTGGAGTTTTGATATGACAGACTTGTTCATACTGAGCCTCCAGCAATTTGTCAGTTACAGGTTAGGTCCCTTCCCTTCCTTCCTTCCTTCCTTCCTTCCTTCCTTCCTTCCTTCCTTCCT
>NW_026652308.1:2322472-2401717 GCF_009828535.3 Hylobates moloch | reverse complement strand
TCCTTCCTCCCTCCCTCCCTCCCTCCCTCTCTTTCTCGCTTTCTCTCTTTCTTTCTTTCTATCTTGACAGGGTTTCACTCTGTTGCCCAAGCTGGAGTGCAGTGGTGCAATCTTGGCAACCTCCACCTCCTGGGCTCAAGCAATTCTCCTGCCTCAGCCTCCCAACTAGCTGGGACTACAGGTGCGCACCACCATGCCTGGCTAATTTTTATATTTTTAGTAGAGATGGGTTTCACCATGTTGGTCAGGCTGGTCTTGAACTCCTGACCTCAAGTGATCCTCTCACCTCGGCCTCCCAAAGTGCTGGGATTATAGGCGTGAGCCGCTGTGCCCGGCCAAGTCAGGTTTTTCTACCCCAGTACTGGCTCCCATGGGGTTTTCTGCTCCAGTATGTGATGATTCTCCATATCTGCCTGTTCATCTCTCCAATTTTGGGGTCAATGGTTTGCTCTGTGACCTCACTTCTCTGATTCATCTAAAAAGAGGTGTTGATTTTTCAGTTTGTTCAGGTTTTTTCTTATTGTTAGGATGGAGTGGCAACTTCCAAACATCTTATATGTCAGACTGGAATTTTTAAAAGATATTTTAAAAAAATGCCTGTAGACATCCCTAAAAGATTTAGATGCTATTAACTATTTCAATGCATTTCCATGTGCATATATATATGAAAGCAGCCACATACTATAGTTCTTTATATGTATGTAGGAATTATTTGCATAGATAATAATATATGTATATGTATTGTATACTGTGTATGCAAATATTTTCTACATACACATATTAATACAATATATGTGGTTACTTTCGTAAAATTTTGATGGTTTGTACAGCTTTGTATTTAGATTTTTTCTTTATTTCCAATTGTATTTTTTCTGTGTCATTAAATAATCTTGTTAACAGTAGTTGACATTCAAATTATCTGATATAACTAAGAGATGAAGTATAGCAGAAAACTACCTGTGAAGTCAAGAGAAGTTGGCAATTAAAAAAGTGTTGATCATCTGTGAACATTTAAGTTGACATAAAATTATTTTAATTCAGTTAAATAGTACATATTAAGTACTCCAGCCCTGTCACCTGCATTGTGGTTACAGAGATAAATAGAATGTAGACTTTAGCTTGAGGGGCATATACCTACATGAGAAAAAGACTAACAAATAGACGATGATACTAAGAGTTGGGGAGTGCTATGGGGTACATGCATACACATGGTATACACATGGACAGAGTGTTTGGGAGATGAGAGGAGAAGCATTTTACCCACCTTTGGTGGCTTTTTAGGTGGCAACAGCTGGGCTGAGTTTTTAGCAATGACAAGAATTCAGCCAGGTGAAGACTCGGTGTAGGAAAGGAAGAGCAGGTGTCCTAAATAGAGGTAACAACCTGTGTGGAGCTGGAGGTGTGGAACCTGAATTGATACTGGGTGGCAAATGAAGATTCAGGTGCACTGACATAGGAAAACCCAAAAACTATTTGATAGGTGGGACCAAGTTACTTCTTAGTTATTAGTTTCATTTTGGTCTCAAAGTATTGTATTTTTCTTGAATAGCAAACAGAAACTTATACATGTAGTGTAGAGTCCACCACATGCCAATCTCCGGCAAAGCCAAGCCTTACCAATTACACTATGTTCAAGAAATCCTATTTTAGAAAAAATCAGACAAGAGTCAGCTTGTGTAGTATTTGTATCAAACACAGTGAGAATTTAAAATAAGTTTTGTGACTTAAAAGGGGTAAACAGGCTGGGCGCGGTGGCTCACGCTTGTAATCCCAGCACTTTGGGAGGCCGAGGCGGGCGGATCATGAGGTCAGGATATCGAGACCACGGTGAAACCCCGTCGCTACTAAAAAATACAAAAAATTAGCCAGGCGTGGTGGCGGGTGTCTGTAGTCCCAGCTACTCGGAGAGGCTGAGGCAGGAGAATGGCGTGAACCCGGGAGGCGGAGCTTGCAGTGAGCCGAGATTGCGCCACTGCACTCCAGCCTGGGTGACAGAGCGAGACTCTGTCTCAAAAAAAAAAAAAGGGGGTAACCATTATTTACCTGAAAAATTCACTTACTTGGTTTTATAAAAAAGAAATATAGCTTTCAATTTTTCTATTGAAGGATTTTAAAAGTAAATATTGAACACAATCAAGTATATAAAACAAAAATAAGTGTAGCATCTCTGCTTGAAGGAAGGTGTGTGTGTGTGTGTGTGTGTGTGTGTGTGTGTGTGTGTGTGTACGGAAGCATCCAGAGCTCAAACACTCAGCATGCCCCTTTGCCTGAAGAACCTAGAATTGCAGAATATAATTTACAAACTATTGAAGTAGATTGGAGGACTATGAGGGGTGAAAGGACTGACAGATTTAATTGAAACATCCAAACCTTGGATTTTAGACATGGCCCTCAAAGAGTTGGCAAGGGATTGTGACTTTCCCAGGGTAGTGGGACTGAATAATTTGTCAGGCATTTCTAAAAATTCTGATGATTTTATCCCATGACATGTTTTTGCCTAGAGAGGAACTCAACATAATAGGAACATCTTGGTCCTCCATTCATGAAAACATAGTAAAATAATAACAAATATAAAGTTTATTACTTTTGAAACAGTTTTTGTGTATCCTACACGTGAATGCATTTTCTATTCATTATCTTAAAAATTTTTAATTGGCCCGGTGTGATGGCTCATGCCTGTAATCCCGGCACTTTGGGAGGCTGAGGCGGGTGGATCACCAGAGGTCAGGAGTTCTAGACCAGCCTGGCCAACATGGTGAAACCCTGTCTCTACTTAAAATACAAAAATTAGCTGGGCGTGGTGGCAGGCACCTGTAATCCCAGCTACTTGGGAGGCTGAGGCAGGAGAATGGCTTGAACCCGGGGGGCGGAGGTTGCAGTGAGCTGAGATTGCACCATTGCACTCCAGCCTGGGAGACAGAGCAAGACTCTGTCTCAAAAAAAAATTAATGGTAAACTACATATGACATAAAATTTACTACACTAATTATTCTCAGGTACACAGTTCGGTGGCATTAACACACTTACATTGTTGTACGACCACCATCATCTATTTCCAGAGTTCTTTCAATTTTGCAAAACTGAAACTCTGTACCCATTAAGCAATAACCTCTTTCTCCCTCCCATTAGCCCCTGGCTACCACCATTCCTCTTTCTGTCTCTATGAATTCAACTACACTAGGTACCTTATATAGGTGGAATCGTATAGTATTTGCCCTTTTGTGACTGACATTTCACTTTGCTTAATGTCTTCAATGTTCTTCCATGTTGTAGCCTCTGTGAGAATTTTCTTTCTTTCCAAAGCTCAGTAATTTCCCACCATATGTATATATATATGTACGTGTATATATATACCGTATGTATATACTACATTTTGTTTATCCCTTCCTCTGTTGATGAAAACTTGGATACTTCTACCCGTTTGTTATTGAGAATAATGCTGCTATAAATATGAATCTAAAAATATCTCAAGTCCCTTCTTCCAATTTTTTTATATGCCTATAAGCATATCATATAGATAATGGATCATATGATAATTCTAATTGTAGTTTTCTGAGGATCCACCACACTGTTTTCCGCAGTGGCTGCACCATTTACCAAACAACGGTATACAAAGTTTCTTACCAAGTGTGCATACAAGCTCCAATTTCTCTAAACCCTTGCCAGCACTTGTTATTTTCCGTGCATATTTGTGCTTTTTTTTAATAAGCAGCTATCCTAATAGATGTGAGGCGCTATCTCACTTTGATTTTGATTTTCATTTCTCTAATCATTAGTGATGTGAAGCATCTTTTCATGTGCTTATTGGCATTTGTATATCTTCTTTGGAAAAATGTCTATTTAAATCCTTTGCCTGTTTTTGATTTTTTGTTGTTGTAGAAGTTCTTTATATAGTTCTTATATTGACCCTTCATGAGATTTATAGTTTGAAAATATTTTCTCTCATTTAGTGAGATGCCTGTTCACTCTGTTGATTGTGTATTTTGATGCACGGAAGCTTTTAATTTTGATGTAGAGCAATTTATCTTTATTTTATTGCCTGTGCTTTTGGTGTTATATATGAGGAATAATTGTGAAATTTAATATCATGAAGATTTTTCCATGCTTTTCTCTAAGAGTTTTATAGTTTTAGCTCTTATGTTTAGATCTTTGGTCTATTTTGAGTTTCTTTTTGTATATAGTAAGGTAAGGGTTGAACTTTATTCTTTTGCATACAGACAGTCAGTTTTCTCAATACCATTTATTGAAGTAATGTGACTTTCTTAGAGCCACATAGATGGTAGCAGAGATGTGGTCAGAACCCAGGTTCCCTGATTCTAGGTCTTTAGGACTTCCCCTACTATTGTTTGTTAGTGCTCCATTGCCCACTGTCTTCGATAACTGAGGCACCACTGTGTTCACACCGAGGTGTGATGGAGTTCACACTCTGAGTACATCTGCATTTGAAAGGCAGAATTTGTTGTCCCCAATATTTTTGAACAAGGAGGTCATCCAGTGCTCCCTGCCCAAGTGGTCATCCAGTTTTGCTTCTACTTCATCATTCCACTGAGTCTGGAAAGGAGGCAAACCCAGTCACAAAAACCTGCCTTCAGAATCACATGTTGTTTATACTTTACTTCACACACTTTTCCTTATTAAACCACAGGGCTCCTTAAGAACCAAACCTCTTCTTTCAGAAGAAGAAGATGGGCTTGTGCAATGAACTGTACAAATTAAAAAATATGAATTATGAAATGACGAATGTGAGAAGTCCAAACTTAGCTAAATTAATTTCTAAACTACATTCTATCTGCTGAGACTCTGATCACGATCCTTATTCAATTCATACCTAAACTGCCGTCTATTTAATTTTCTTTGCAGGAGTTGGTACTTAGTATATGTCAGAGCAAAATACTGAAAAAAAACAATGAGCAAAAATATTTTAAAATCACTTTCAAATATGTTAAACATTATAAATTTCATGCAATGTAAACCTGTGTAACTTATGTATACTGAGTCCTACATGGTCCCATCTTTGCATGGTGGTATATTTCAAGAAACATGCCTCAGAAACACAACTGAAGGTCATTAAAAGTAATTCCAATCTTTACTTGACTATTGATTAACATTAAAGTGGATTCAATTCATAACTTATATTTCTTTCAATTTCTACCTGTTTCACACTTTGCAAATGTTCCCCAATCAAATGCCCCCCCCCCAACACCTATCCAATGACCTTTTCTATTTCATTCTCTTCCCCATCTCCTTCTGGATCCCCCTTTTCTCTCTCAGACATTTCCCTCCTCAAAATTTTACTCGTATGCATAATAAAGGGAATGGGGATGAATACCTCTTACCACCTTCTCTCTTTTTTTTTTTTTTTTTTTTGAGACTAAGTCTTGCTCTGTCACCCAGGCTGGAGTGCAGTGGCATGCCTCGGCTCACTGCAACCTCTGCTTCCTGGGTTCAAGCGATTCCTCTACCTCAACCTCCTGAGTAGCTGGGATTACAGGCACCCACCACCGTGCCCGGCTAATTTTTGTATTTTTAGTAGAGACAGGGTTTCACCATGTTGGCTAGGCTGGTCTTGAACTCCTGACCTCAAGTAATCTGCCTGCCTTGGCCTCCCAAAGTGTTGGGATTACAGGCGTGAGCCACCATGCCTGGCCCACCTTCACTCTTTCCACCTGGTCCAGGCCACCATCATTTCTAGCCTGAATCACTATGTGAGTCTCTCAGTTGCTTTCCTCGCTTCCACCCCTGCCCCTTAGAGTCTATTCCTGATACAGAAGCCAAAACGATCCATTAAAATACAAAGTCAGCATTAGCTTTCTCCCTCCCCTGGATATTTATTTACTTACTGTCTGTTTCTCCCCACTAGACTGTAAGCTCCTTGACGGTGGGCAGTTTTGTCTGGTTCCCTGCTGTATCTCCGGTGAAAACAACACTGACTGGTACATGAGAGGTAACCTCAAATTTGTTGAATGGAAAGCTGAGTTGATTAATGAATTTCTTACTTGATTTTACAGGTTATTTCTTCTGTATGAAATAACTACTATAAGAATTGACATGATTTTGGCTTCAGGTTACAAAAAAGACAAAAATTTTTATTTTACAAAAATAAAAAGCCATTTCTGAACATGAATGATGTGTTACCATTAAGGCTTCAAAACCAATGAGGACAACAAACTCTATATCTCTGACTGCCTTTCTGCTGTTACTTGCCATGCTACAATTCATACTTTTTTTTGGTCTTGCAGTCTCCTTTTATTAAAGGGGGAATTAAAAAGAAAGAGGTTGCTTAAACAATGAGGAATTGCTGCCCACATTACTGGAAGTACAGAGGTAGCCTGATTCTAGCAACTGAATGATGGCCTTGAGCTTGCAGGTGCTTTTTCTTTCTTTGACATCCAGTACTGCAGGGCCCTTCTGTGCCCTGCCTCATAGCCCCTCAGTCTACCTTTAATCTAGCAATTGGTGCAGGAATCAGCTCTGGCCAGGTGCATCAGCACCTTGCCTCAGCTGCACAGCAATGTTTTCACTGTCTGCTCCAGGGCTCTTCTGCTAGCAGATGCGTCTTCTAGGAACCAAGTGGGGGACCAGCTGGACCCTTGTGCACAAGCAAACCTACAAAAATTGGTCCAAAAAAGTCCATGAGATCATGCTGAAGGAAGAACTACTCTTGGAGGCACTCTTCCTCTTCTCCTGGATGTGAAAGAGGAAGCAAATAGCCCCATAATATGGTTTGACTGTGTCTCCACCCAAATCTCATCTTGAATTGTAGCCAAGGGGCACTGAAATTACTTACTGGAATTACTGCAGCTACTGAGATGGTTAACGTTAGGTCAGTCACGAACCATTCATGAGGTTCATATCTTTTCTAAACTTTTTTAAAGTTCACAGTTGCTGAGAGAGACTGGATTGCATACTGGGGAATCAACCACAATGTCCATTGCCCTCTTCTGTTCCTGATTTCTTAATGAACCGCTCATCTTTCTTCAAGACACCCTTAAAATATCACCTGTTCTGTGAAGACGTCTGTGAGGCAGGCTTATCTTCTCTGTGCTTCATCTGAACCTATGTGAGGTAGTGGTTTTGAAAGTATGGGCACTGGAGCCCATTTGCCCAACTTCCTAGCTGTGTGACATTGGGAAGCTTGTTTAACCTCATTGTACATCAGTAGTTTCATAAGTAAAAAAGGTATTGACTTTATTTTCTTTATTTTTTCTTCTTTGTTTTTAGATTGGGAAAAAGGTACTTACTTTAGAGTGTTGCTGGGTGAAGATTAAATATGTAGAATGTATAAGTGGTTCAGAACAGTGCCTGGTGCATAGTAAGTGCTCAATGTGTCTGTTATAGGATTTCACTTCTAGAAATTTTTGTGTTTCCAGTGCCTGAAGCGAACAAAGATCTGTTAAATGAATGAACGAATAGTACAGAGAATACATAAATATCTGGAAGGGAGAGATTGCTATGAGGAACTGGGGGACAGAGGAGGATGGTCTGAGCATGTTTATTGGAGGACGTGGAATCTGAGTAGAAACTTGAAGGATAAATTGGCCTTTTCCAGGGTTGAGGATCAAAAACAGTACTAGTATGAGGAAGTGTGTGTGAAGACACAGAACAGAAAATAAGCACAGAGCATTTGAGAGAATAGAGCAATGTGGCTAGAATGGAAGGAGTGGGAATGGAAATGAGGAGGGATAAGACAGGACAGTTAAGTTGGAACCAAACTGAGGAGGAACCAAGTCTATGTGAATAGGAGAAGGATAATGTCGTGGAAAGAGGTCAGGCTTCAGAATTGTACCATGATTTGGACTCTTGTCCCCATCACTTACTGGTTGTCTGGCCTTAAAATCACTTGACCACTCTAAGCTTATCTATTTTTATTTTTATTTTTTTGGGACAGAGTCTCGCTCTGTTGCCCAGGCTGGAGTGCAGTGGTGCGATCTCGGCTCACTGCAAGCTCCACCTCCTGGGTTCACGCCATTCTCCTGCCTCAGCCTCCTGAGTAGCTGGGACTACAGGTGCCCGTCACCACGCCTGGCTAATTTTTTGTATTTTTTAGTACAGATGGGGTTTCACGGTGTTAGCCAGGATGGTCTTGATCTCCTGACCTCGTGATCCACCCGCCTTGGCCTCCCAAAGTGCTGGGATCACAGGCGTGAGCCATGGCGCCCAGCCGAGACTTCTATCTATGAATTAACACACAGTGAAAAATATCCTTCAAAAATAATGGTAAAATAAAGACATTTTAAGTCAAACAAAAGCTGAGGATATTAGTCCCTAGTAGACCTGCACTACAAGAAATACTAAAAGGAGTTGTACTAGCTGAAGTAAAAGGATCTTAGAAGCACAGAACTTCAGGAAGGAATGAAGACCACAAGAAATGGGACATATGCAATTCAATATAGAAGGATATTGACTTTTAAGGGGTTTATAGTGTTATAAACTAAGTAAAATATATGAAAATAGTAGCACAGAAGTCAGGAAGAGACAAATGCAGTTAAATTTTTGAAAGGTTTTTGCATTGTTTGGGAAGTAATAAGAGTAATAGGGTTAACTTAAAGTTGTTAGAGTTGCACTGTAAAATCTCTAGAGTATCCAAATATTATTAAAATAGAAAAAGGGAAAGGTAAAAAGTAAATAGAGGAGATATACTTATTTAAGTTTTAAATCTTTAAGAAAGAAAGAAAGAATACTAATCTACACAAAAAAAGATAAGTGAGGGAATACTTCTCAGCCCATTTTATGAGGCCAGTAAACCCTGATACAAAAACGTGATAGGGACACTAGAAGAAAGAAATATTACGTGCTACTCTCTCAAGAACACAGACACAAAAATATTAAACAAAATATTATCACATCAAATGCAATGATAATAAAAATATTACACCATGACCAAATGGGGTTTATTTGAGAAATGTAAGGTTGGTTTAACATTCAGAAGTCAATCAAGGTAATTCACTATATTAATCAAATGAAAGAAAAAAAAAAAACATATGGTCATCTCAGTAGATGCAAAAAAAGGACAAAATTTAACACCCATTTATTATATATTTCTTAGCAATCTAACAGAAGAGGGAAGCTTTTAAAGATTAGAAATATCTCCCCAAAATATACCACTTCAGCATAAGGCTTATTTTGAGCTAAAGACAATTGGGGAAAAGCAGATACAAGAAAACTCTCTGTACTTTCCCTATTTTCCTAAAAGCAGGGCATACATATACATGAAAGTCCTCCCCTCTCAACCAAGAACGCCAAAAGTAAATCACCAGATAGAAATGACTTTAGACCCTTATCAGCCTGGAGACAGCAGCAGAACATCTACATAACACACTCAACTAGCATTTATCTACCATTAGTTTCCTGTATATTTGCCTTCCTACAATTTCCTAAATGGTAGGAGACTCAAAGTCCTTTTCTTTTGTCTTGTCACTTCTCTAAAAATTTATTATTCTTTGTTGAAGATGTTGTATAAGATGGAGTTTGAAGCTATCTCTGTGAGAATTACTTATTTTCTGGGTATCCTCCAGGTCATACGTAAGATATACATGTTAATAAACTTGTTTGGTTTTCTCTTGTTAATCTGTATTTTGTTTCAGAAATCCCAGCCAAACATTTTAGAAGGGTAGAAGGGAACTTATTTTTCCTCCCCTATACGCTCATGGTTAGCATCATACTTATTAGTAAGAGTGTTTTCCCTCTGAAGTTATGACTAAGACATGCTGTTCATTATTACCACATTTACAATTAACATCATACATAACAGTATGAAGATGCCCCATCCCCCAAATTTGAGAGTAAGACAATGATGTACAGTGTCATCACTTTTATGAAAGGTCCTAGCTAGAGCAATAAGGCATGAAAAAGTTTATGTAGAAGATATAAACATTGGAAAAGAAAAAGCAAAATTGTCTTTAATCTCATATATTCTGTACCTTAAAAATATCAAAGAATATACAAGCTTTTTTTGTTTTGTTTTGTTTTTGTTTTTTTGAGATGGTGTCTTCCTCTGTTGCCAGGTTGGAGTGTCGTGGTGCGATCTCAGCTCACTGCAACCTCCACCTCCCGGGTTCAAGTGATTCTCCTGCCTCAGCCTCCTGAGTAGCTGGGACTACAGGCATGTGCCTCCACACTCAGGCAATTTTTGTATTTTTAGTAGAGATGGGGTTTCACCATGTTGGCCAGGATGGTCTCAATCTCTTGACCTCGTGGTCTGCCCGCCTCGGCCTCCCCAAAGTGCTGGAATTACAGGCGTGAGCCACCACACCTGGCCTATACAAGCTATAAAAATTAATAAGTGAATTTAGCAATTAAAAGGATATAAAATATAAGGACAATATATTGAAATAAGTTTTATTTTGATACTGATATAAGGTAATCTAAAATTAATTATATTTTTGTATACTAGCAATAAGATTAAAAATGAAGTTATAGTACTATTTACAATAGAATGAAAACATCAAAGATTTAAGCATGATACAACAAAACATAGGCAAGATCTATTCACTGAAATCTATAAAGTATTTCTGAGTGACATTAAAGAAGACAAAATAAGTAGAGAGATATAAAATGTAAAATTATTGGAGGACAGTATTGTTAAGGTGTTCATTCTCACCAAATTGATCTATAGATATAAGGCAATGCCAATCAAAATCCCACCAGGGATTGTGTGCATAATTTGACAAGTTGATTCTAAAATTCTTGTGGAAAACTTAAGGACCTGAAAGAACCAAGACAATTTGGAAGAAGAAAAAACGTGGGCAAACATGATGAAATTTCTGGACTTATAATAAAGGTAACTAACACAGTGTAGTGTTGGTGTAAGGATAGGCACACAGACCAGTGCAACAGAATGAAGAGTCTAGAAATAGATGGACATATAGATGGTCACTTGACTTATAACAAAGATGCTATTGCAAGCTAATTCATGAAGAATGGTCTTTTCCACCGTGGTTTTGGAGCAACTGCTATCTTGAAATAAAAGTAAAATTTCAGCCTACCTTATCCCATGCACAAATAGAAAATAAACTAAAATGTAAAGGGTAAAACAAAGGCTTGTAGAAGGAAAGAAACATCAGACAATAGATGCCCAACCCTGAGACAGAGAAAGATTTGTTAAACAAAACACACAAAAGCATTTGTTTTTTAATCACAAAAGAAAAAATTAATGTTGTGTGTCATTAAAATTAAGAGAATAAAAATATAAGCCCCAAACACGGAGAAGATATTAAAATTACTATATCCAACCAAGGATTTATACCTAAAACAGACAGAGTGCCTACAGATCAATCAGAAAAAGACAAAAAACCCAATAAATTGGTCAAAAGACTTGAAGCTTTACAAAAGAATATCCAAATGGCCAATAAGCATAAGAAACTGCTCCACGTTAGTAATCATCAAGAAATACACATTAAAACTATATCAAAGTTTTAACTTCAATGTAATTTACACTACACACAAGAATGGCTAAAATTAAAAGCACTGATAATGCCAAGTCATGGCAAAGAAATAGAACATCTGGAATTCTCAAATATTGCAGATAGGACTAGGACTGTAAATTGGCACAACCACTTTGGAAAACTGTTTGGTAGTACTGTATCTACTAAGGCAAAGTACGGTATCTACTAAGGCAAAGTACTGTATCTACTAAGGCAAAGTACTGTATCTATTTACTAAGGCAAAAACAGGCATTTACCCTGTGACCCAGCAACTCTATTACTAGTTACATATTCAAAAGAAAAGAGTACATATGTCTATCAAATGTTCATAACAGGCTGTGTGCCATGGCTAACACCTGTAATCCCAGCATTTTGGGAAGCTGAGGTGGGTGGATCATCTGAGGTCAGGAGTTTGACACCAGCCTGGCCAACATTTCAGAACCCCGTCTCTACTAAAAATACAAAAATTATCCGGACTTGGTGGTGCGTGCCTGTAATCCCAGCTACTTGGGAGGCTGAGGCAGGAGAATTGTTTGAACCTGGGAGGTGGAGGTTGCAGTGAGCCGTGATCATGCCACTGCACTCCAGCCTGGGCGACAGAGCGAGACTTTGTCTCAAAAAAAAAAAAAAAAAAAAAGTTCATAGCAGCTTTATTCATCACAGCTAAAATCTGGAAGCAACTCAAATGTCCACTCACAGAAGGGATAAATTGTGTTATATTCAGGCAATAGAATACCATACAGCAATAAGAAAAAAGTGACCTACTGATACATGTAATGATATGGAAGAATCTCACAGACATGATTTTGAGTAAAAGAAGCCACACCCAAAAGAGTACATACTATATATATATACTGTATGACTCCATTCATGTGTAGTTCAAGAGCAGGTGATACTAATTGGTGCTGAAAAGGGTCAGAGTGACGGTTACACCCGGGTGGAGGGTGAGTGGTATTGCCTGGGAAAGAGCTTAAAGAGACCCCTTGATGCCAGGACTGTTTGCTACCTTAATCTGGATGGTGGCTACAGCAATAGATATTAAGCAGACACGATATTCTGGGTCCCTGTCCGTATGAGGCAGACAACAGAGGCGTGCGTTCCTGCAGCTTACATTCTCTTAAGGAAGCCGGATAACAACTTTAGTAAGGCGTTGGGTGCTGTAGTAGAGGAACTAACGGTAGCTCTGGGCATATGGAGCAGGGAGAACTCAGGTATTTCAGGGAAGAGGGAAGACTTCTTTGAGGAAGAGATGGCTCAGCTGAGAATGATAAGGCTTTAGGCAGAGGTAAGAGGAATGGGAGGAAGAGAACATTCCAAGCAGAGGGAATAGTATGTGCAAAGACCTAGAGGTGAGAGAGTGAGGCACGTCCATGGAATTAAAAGTTCCATATGGCCAGAGTACAGGGGAAAAGATGAGGGTGGAGGGGTGAGGCTGTGGGGGTCAGCAAAGGTTTGCTTTCCAGCTTGGGAGGCTGAGGCAGGCGGATCACTTGAGTCCAGGAGTTCCAGACCAGCCTGGACAACAGAGTGAGACTTCTACTCTACAAAACGTTTAACAATTGGCCAGGAGTGGTGGCGCATGCCTGTAGTCCCAGCTACTTGAGAGGCTGAGGCAGGAGGATTGCTTGAGCTGGGGAGGTTGAGGCTGTGATCCAGCCACTGCACCACAGCTTGGGCGACAGAGCCAGACCCTGTCTCAAAAAAAAAAAAATAAAAAAAAAAATAGGTTTCGGATTTTTCAAGGACACTGGGAAGCCATCACATGGTTTTAGGTAGGAAAGAGTCAAGATCAGATTTACATGTTGAGAAACGACTCAAGGAGCCTGAGAAGTTGAAGTCCTTGCGGGTGGTCCAGGTGCGAGTCGGCGGAGGCCCCAGCCAGGGAAGAGGCAGGGAGCTGGGGCGCAGGGCATTGACGGCAGCGAGAGAGTGAGGAGTCCAGCTGAAGACCTCATGATGGAGGATGAGCCCGATGGAGAAAAGGTAAGGCTCTTCCAGAACTCGCCTTCATTTTAGCCCTGTTAGGAAAGGAACGTAGCTTCGGATCCTAGAGGGGGCCAGGCACCTGCAGTGTTGTGCTGTTTGAGTCCGCATCCGAATTTCCAGTGTCCTTTCCTTGCTCCTTACTTCCTCCTAGAAGGAGCCCTATGCTCCTAAAGTCTTTTGGTGCTGAGCCTGGGCAGTTTAGTTTGCTGAACTCTCGTCAGTGGAGTTAGTGGGTGGTGGTTTGGAAGGAGGGAGACAGAGGTGGAGGGCTTGTTTGAATGCACCAAGCCTTGCAGGCTTTCCTCCTCCCCGCGCTGGCCAGGTAGGTTCTTTTCAGTTCCTGATGAGGCAAACGAGAACAAAGCAGTCGAACAGCACCCATGATCGACGATACTTTGGGGGCGGCGTGATCAGAGGATTCCCCTTCCCGGGTACTTGCGTCTAGTCCTCTGACGCATCCTAGTTCAGAGTGGGTGGAAGGGCATGTGGAGTCCACAGCGCCCCCTCGCCCTAGGCAGGGTGGAGACAGCGAGACGACGCCCATGATCAGCTGGTTACAAAACTCGAGGAATAAGTTTAATATCTATTGGTCTGCAAATCCGGAGACCTTGCGGCCTCACTGGTCCTCCTTCCCTCTGAGCTATCTCTACACCCAGCCTTCGATTAGAAGGAGATTCAGAAGCAGAGCTGCCCGCAGCGAATACTTTTAATGCCCGGGCCGGGAAGAAAGCGGGTTAGGATCTGATCCCGCTGAATAGAGGACCCAGGAGCCTCCCGCCCCGGGTGCTCTGTAGTGCGGGGGCGCGCTGCGCGCTGCGCCTGGGCGGCTGGCGGCGGCGGCGGCGGCGTGGGCGCGGTGATGCAGGTGTGACACCCGCCGGCGCCTGCCTCCGCCCGGATCGCCCAGCTCCGCGTTAGCCGGAGCTGCACGCGGGGCTGCCGGGGCGGACGCTGCTCTGCCTGCATCCGGAGGCGGCCGCCAGCGGATTTCCCACCCAGGTAGGGGACGGCGTTGCTCGCTGCGGTGCAACCGACCCAGCCGGGGCGCGGACCCCGCGTGCGCCAGGGCTCCCAGACTCGCCTGCCTGGGCTGAAATAAACACGCTCGCACAGCTGAGTGCTGTTCATAGTAAATGGCACAAAAGACCGGAGAGTCTTGGGAAGCCGGCTCAGAAAAGCAAGGACTTGCCCGCTCCCTGGAGCTGTGCGCTTCTTTGAAAGCGGCCTCCCCAAGGGCTGTTTTAAAACCCTGTTTGAACTATTAGCGCCATAAGTAGTTTTGCAACTTATAAATGTCAGGCTGCTGGCATTTATAGCTCCGTTTCCATAAGCTTCCTAGCAGCTGCTTTTACTTTCAGTTACATTCTAGTAGATGGATTTTGTTATTGTTGTTGGTTTGTTCTTAAAGAACAGAATTCAAACGTGCTTACACCTGGTGACTCTTGGGGTTTGTGAGTGTGTATTTCTGTATGTGCAGGGCGCCCTCCGTAGGCGTGGGAGCCGTTTCTTAGGGACACAGAAGGATTTGTTTATGGACGGGTTTTAGCGCAAGGGAAGGAAAATGACTTGTTTTGCAGGGATGGGCTAGCCAATGCGTTTAGCCAGGGAGGAGCAAGGCACCGCTGTGTCTTCGGCAGACGGGCGGTAGAAATCTCTGCTGTCCAGGGTTCAGCAGGGCTGATGAAATACAATCCTTTATCTGGAAATTACAGATGCAAATTACTCCGTTTAAGGGTAACTTAACGTTGGTGTCTTGGGCTCTGATAAGAGCAGCCCCAGTGGGGTGGGGTGGGACGCTGGGGGATGCTTGCTGGCTTTCTAGCCCTTGGGGAGGTGAATGTGGGTGGCTTTGGGGCTCAGAGAGTGGCAGGTGAGGGGTGAGGAGGGTGCATGAGGGAGGACTGGGCACTGTAGTGGGCTCAGCGGTGGTTCTGGTCTATGCTGGTCTCCTCTGTGTTTCCGCTTCCTGCCCTTTCCAGAAGAGGTGACTTGTTCTGCTTGTTCCAGTTGGTGCAGTAGGTACAGGCTCGTTCTGCATCTTTCTTGAGTCAGCAAATACTTACTGAGCACTTAGTATTTGTCAGAGATGGGATTAGTCCTTGGGGATGCAGAGATGATGATAACAATGTCCTGGCTCCCTGAGGTTCACACCTGGTAGGGGGAGAAGCACTCGTAATCAGGAGGTGGGTAAGTTCATGATGGTGTTGGAAAAGAGCAGTGAGAGCAGAGAGGAGGAGGAAATTGATAGTGGCAGTGATTAGTATAAAAATGAAGCCCTCATGGATTAGGCATGGCATGGATTTCAGCAGGGACTGGGTCGCTGTCTTGGTTCTTCGGTCTGGGAGTGACCCACATGACTCTCCCACACCATTGCCATCACTGCCACTGGGTGGGCAGAGCTTTACAAGTCTCGGCTGGGCTGGTGTTTGCAGTACGTGACTAGACCCCAGTAGGCACAGGGTGACACCCAGAGAGGAGCACACGCAATACAAGTCAGACTTTTAATTTTTTCCTTTTTTAATGAATGGTTTTCCTGAATTCCAGGACTATGAAGGTTTTGAAGCAGCACTTCACAAAGGCCGGGGCTCTAGAAAATTCTGAGGGAGTTTCAGAGCAGATGAACTTCTGTCTGCTTCTCCCTGGGTCCCCGACCTATCTGTTCTTGTCCCAGCCCAGTTCGAAAGGAAAACTCTCCCTTCATTTTCCCTAAATGGGTGGAATAAGGGAAAACTAAAGCTGTTACTACCAGTCTTTTCTGGGAGATGAAAATCCAATTTCAAGGATGTTTCTTCCTGGGCCAAAGCTGTGATGGGTGAAGAAAAATGATAGAATGGAAAGCTCTTGTGTTATGTATTTGCCAGAGATGTGTGTTACATGTGCCTACATCATCATTAAGGTATTTGAAAAGCAGCGTGTGCTACAAGAAGCATGAGCGTGGATGCTCAGACAGACCTAGGTGAGTGTCTTGGGCAAGTTACTTAGCCCCTCTTTGAGCATTAGTTTCCTGATCTGTAAAATGGAGACAGTAATAGGATTCTTATAATAATTAAAGAAAAGGTACTTTAAAATATTTACCCATTGTTACCCGATCATCATATATAACTTGCCTGGCACAAAGTAGGTGCTCAAGAAATGGCAGTTCATTCATTAAGTTCCTACTATGTGTCAGCCATTGCTCTATGTGTGGAGAATACAGACAAAACAACCAAAAAAGCCCTCTCTCAAGGAGCTTAAATTAATGAGAGAGTGTGTGTATGTGTGTGTGTGTAAGATGATGGACGAATAAGTATAGAGTGTATCAGCTGATGAGACACTGTAATGGAGAAAAATAAAGCTGGCTGAGAGTACTGGGGAGTGCTGCCAGAGGGCAGGGTGGGGCTTGTTATTTATTTTTATACAGCTTGGCCAGGGAAGGCTTTTTGGTAAACGACATTTGACCAGACATCTGGGAAAGCGAGGGAGGAAGCCAGGGATTCTGGTAAATGACATTTTACCAGACATCTGGGGAGGTGAGGGAGGAAGCCAGGGGTTGCAGGCAGCACCTGCAAAACCCTGAGATAGGAGAGAGATGTGTTCCCAAGAGACCCAGAAAGGAGGCCACGGAAGCTGCTGTTGAGTCAGACACCAGGACAGCAGTAGGACCTGAGGTCATAGGGGCAACACGGCAGGTCTTTGAGATATTGCCTCTTAGGATTCCTATTTGTCACTATGATGTATATGCTGAGTTATTGTTTAAGGAACTGGATGAAATCCTAAACTGTGTGTTTAGAAGAAGGTTGGTTGGTAGACATAAGTACCTGTGGTCATTCAGAGCATACACGAATGCAGCAAGCAGAAAGCATAGGTCTTTGCAAGGCAACAGGAAGCATAGGAATTAAGGAAACTGTGGAACGTAACATTCAGATTTCTCCCATCTGGATGGAGGACTGTGTTTGTGCTTCTTTTGAATCTTAGTATTATGATTTTTTGTTTCCTTTCCCCCACACTGAAAGAAAAGGTCATCTTTAGCAAACAGGCCAGCAGTCCTTGCTAGATATTCTTTTTTCTTTGAGAATGAGAAGAGTTTCTATGATCATGGAAAAGTGTCGGGATCATCTGGAAATATGCTGACCTTCAGTGTACCATGGAATACATTTACATAATATCATATGGCAAATTTATTTAAAGCCTCTATCTTATAGTCTTAACATAAAGATCAGTTTGCTGCTCTGCCCTTTGGAAACTTTATTCCTCTAGAGAAAACATGGTTTGGGGATTTGAGAGCCTCATCACTCAGCTGTCCTTGGTGCAGAAGGGCTACTGCAGTGTGTTCCATGGCCAGAAATGGGGCTGGATGCCTGAGAACCTAGCCAAAGTTTCTGTGAAATAGAATGAGGTGAGGCTGGGTCAAGGTCAGAGAGTCTGGGTGGGTGTCCCCAAGTCCACCTCAGAAGGCAACATTTACTTCTGTGAATTTCCCCCATCCAATATCTGGCTTTTAGTATTGCTGCCTCAGAAACCTGATCTGTCTTTCCGGGCCACGTCACAGTGAGCTTGTTCACCTGCATGCCAGCTTATTGATTTGCAATGGTTGAGACACTGTGTGGCTTGGCTAGTGGGTCTTCTTCCTGCAGACCCCTGTCATAACAGCCAAATCACAAGGAGAAGGTCTCCTGAAGCACATTATTCAGAGCAAAGCAGCTTAGATGCCTACCCTAGGGACTGATTACATGCTTTAGGGCCAATCTTGCCAAAGGGACTACAGACCAAACTGCCCCTAAACTTAGTGGCTTAAAACAACAGCCATTTGTTATTTTCTCACATGTCTCTTGGTTGACTGGGTAGTTCTGCAGATCTGAGTTTGCTTGCTTGATTTCAGCTGTGCTTGCTCATGTGATTTTTTGGTCTGCTGATGGAGAGTCTGAGGGCTGGCTGCTTTAGGATGGCCTCAGCTGGATGACTTGGCTCTACTCCATGTGGTCACTCATCCTCCAGCAGGCTAGCTCGGTATGTTCACATGGTAGTGGCAGGAGGCCAAGAGAAAGTGAAAGCTTGTATGGCCTCTTGAGGCCTAAGCTTATAACTGGCACTCCGTCACTTTATCTTTGTCTAATGACAAAATTAAGATACAAGATAGCCCAGAGTGGAAAGTTAGGAAAATAGACTCCACTTCTTGATAGGAGGAGCCACATAGTCACATTGCAAAATGTATAGATACAGGGAGGGAAAGAACTGAGACATTTTTGCAATCAATCAATCAGTCTACCACAGGGACCTGAATGTTTATTTATTTATTTTTGAGATGGAGTTTCACCCTTGTTGCCCAGGCTGGAGTGCAGTGGTGCGATCTCAGCTCGCTGCAACCTCAGCCTCCCAGGTTCAAGTGATTCTTCTGCCTCAGCCTCCTGAGTAGCTGGGACTACAGGCGTGCACCACCATGCCCGGCTAATTTTGTATTTTTAGTAGAGATGGGGTTTCTCCATGTTGGTCAGGCTGGTCTCAAACTCCCAACCTCAGGTGATCTGCCCACCTCGACCTCCCAAAGTGCTGGGATTACAGGTGTGAGCCACCACACCTAACTGGGACCTGAACATTTAAAGTGCTCTTGGCTAGGTTTCCTTTTCTTCTGGACTCTGCTTGAATGGGCAGAGCCTGTACTTGCTCTTGTGACTGTCTCTTTTTCTGTGTTTCTGTGGTTGACCATCTAGAGATGTATGTATCTTTAGATAAATCATTCATTCACTAAATAAATATTTATTGAGTGGTCTCTATGTGCCAGGCATGCTATAGGAAGCAGACCTATCTCATGAAGCATTCATTCTAGTTGAGGGAGACAAATAATATGTAAGTAAATAATATATGTTTTATATCAGGTGATTAAGGAATGTTGAGCAGGGAAAGGAAGATGGAGGGGTGCCTTGTTGCATTGGAGTGGGAGGGTAGGGTAAAGTGAAGAGTGGGTATTTTATATAAGGTGGTAGGGTGACATGAAGGAATTGAAGGAGTGAGCCAGACAGTTATCTGAGGAAAGACATTTCCAGGTAGGGAGAACAAGTGCAAAGGCCCCGAGGAAACAGATAACTGGCATGTTCCAGGAACAGCAAGGTGGCTTATGTAGAAGGAACTGAATGAGACAGGGTGAGCGTGGGAGAAGAGATCAGAGAAGTAGCAGGGAGCCAGCTAATACAAGGTCCTGTAGGGCCTTGTGTAGACTTTAGCTTTTTACCGTGAGAAAGATGGGACACCACTGGAGAATTTTGAGCACAGGGTACTATTAGCTGATTTATGTTTTCCAAGGATCCCTTGAGCTTTAGAGCTTAGTATAGACTCTCGGAGGACAAGGGTGGAAACAGGGAGATTAGTCAGGATGGTACTGCAATGACCCAGGTGAGAGAGTGTGGTGGTTTGGACCAGGCTGGATAGTACTTAAAATGGTGAGAAGTTGTAATCCCAGCACTTTGGGAGGCCAAAGTGGGTGCATCACTTGAGCTCAGGCGTTTGAGACCAGCCTGGGCAACATGGCAAAACCCCAACTCTACAAAAAATAAAAAAAATTAGCCAGGTGTGGTGGCACATGCCTGTAGTCCTAGCTACTCGGGAGTCTGAGGTGGGAGGATCACCTGAGCCTGGGGAGGTCGAGGCTGCAGTGAGTCATGATAATGCCATTGTACTCCAGCCTGGACAGTGGATTGAGATCATGTCAAAAATAAATAAAAACAAAAAAAGATGGTGAGAAGTTGCTAAATTCATAAAGTAGGCAGGATGTGTGGATGAGTTAGATACTTAGGGTATGAGAATAAGATGACTTAATGAATTTTGACCTAAGCAGCTGGATGGAGTAGCACTTTAGTGAGGTGGAGAGGAAACAGTGATGGGGTTTAATTGGATATCCAATGGGAGATGTTAAGTAATTCATTTCATATGAGAGTCTAGAGTTCAGGGAAGAGTTTCGGGAAGGAGACATAGGTTTGAGTATCATTAGCATGTTATTTATTTTTCCATGAGCCAGGTCACTGCTGTATCACTAGTGCCCAGAATATTGTCTGGCACATTGTATATACTCAATGGATGTGTACTGAATGAGTGAATGGAACCACTTAATTACTAGAGTTGACTGTAAATCTTTGCTTTGGTGGATCTTGAAGTGTAACTCCTTGAAGTTATTTCCTTTCTTTACAAGGTCTCATGGGAGGCTTATTGTGGATCTCATGCACTAAAAAGAGGCTTTAAATGTGAAGGCTCCAATTGCTTATATCATACAGAAAGCAACGTGTGGTGACAAGTAAGAAAGAGGAACAAGTGGAAACCAAAAAATAGCTCATATTTTCAAAAAATGAGAAAAGATCCTTTAGAGGGAGGTGGCTGAAATTCAGGGGTGTGATGTTCTCGGGTTATTATTGTACTGCTCTTAATTTAAGATGAGGCAGAAGCAAGGAAGAATCTTGAAAGGGGAGAATTTTATTTAAATCAATTTATGCCGAGTGTCACCAGCTTGCTTGAGAAACCCCACATCTACAGTAGCTTGCATAATGTGTTCCTGTTTATAAAAGGAAGAAATAGGGAATAGCCTTCATAGGAAAAGGGGAGGGCTGGAATGACTTCAGCCTCAGGCTGTGGGTGCTGTCCATTTTCTCCTCGTGGTGTGGCTGATTCTATATAAGTTTTGTTTTCAATGATGTTGGTGAAGGGAGTGAAACAAGAAAAAGCAGGTACTGCTATTGAAAGTGGTTGTGTGTGTGTGTGTGTGTGTGTGTGAGAGAGAGAGAGAGAGAGAGAGAGAGAGAGACAGACAGACAGACAGAGATGGAGAATGTGCCAGTGGCGGAGAAAAAGAACCAAATCCCAGAAGGAAATGTGAGAAAGAGACGCAAGCTGCCCTTCATTTTTACATGTGGGTACTAGGCCTGACCACATGGGGCATAGGATGCAGCCGTGGGCTTTAGCATCAGACAGAACTGGGTTTGCACTCAGACTTCATTACTTTGTTTGTTTGTTTGTTTGTTTGTTTATTTATTTATTTATTTATTTATTTATTTATTTGAGGTGGAGTATCATTCTATCACCAGGCTGGAGTGTAGTGGCACAATCTCAGCTCACTGCAACCTCTGCCTCCCGGGTTCAAGCGATTCTCCTGCCTCAGCCTCCTGAGTAGCTGGGACTACAGGCGCGTGCCACCACGCCCTGCTAATTTTTGTATTTTTAGTAGAGATGGGGTTTTACCATGTTGGCCAGGATGGTCTCGATCTCTTGACCTTGTGATCTTCCCACCTCGGCCTCCCAAAGTGCTGGGATTACAGGCGTGAGCCACCGTGCCCGCTAGCTTTCTATGTTTTTTGAGGCAGGGTCTCACTCTGTCAACCAGGCTGGAGTGCAGTGGCGTGAACTCAGCTCACTGCAGCCTTGACCTCCTGGGCTCAAGCGATCTTCCCATCTCAGCCTCCAAAGTAGCTGGGAATACAGGCATGCACCACCATGCCCGGCTAATTTTTAAATTTTTTTGTAGAGTTGGGATCTTGCTATGCTGCCCAGGCTGGTCTTGAACTCCTGGGCTCAAGCGATTCTTCCACCTTAGCCCCCAAAGTGGTGGGATTATAGGCGTGAGTCACCATGCCCAGCCCAAGCTTCCTTACTTTCTAGCTGTGTGAACTTGAGCACATTATTTAATTTCCCTGAGCCTTGGTTTCCTCAGTTGTAAGGTGATGACGGTGGTGTGGTGTGGTGGTGGTGATGATGATGATGATAGTAATAATACCCAAGTGTTCTGCAGTCCCCTTCATGCTCCTGGACTTGGAACCATGTTGGTGTAAATATTGATTAAAGGATTACCATACCAGCGAGGGACTTCAAGATTTTATGTGAAGGGAGAGTTGAGAATTTGATGTTCACAGTGCCATTTAGAAGATTATTTGCATGGGGCCCATAATGTTCAAAATTAGACAAAGGGACAATAATAAAATGTCTAGCCTTATGGGCTAGACATTTCAAGGTGCCTCAGAGGAAAACTAACCTCCCTTCTCTGCAATAAGCCAGTCTCCTTAGTTCAGTTCTGCAATGTCGCGTAGTTTGTTGGAATTCCATGATGAAAATTTTGGAGTCATGTGTGGTATATAGATGCAGAAGGTTTCCTATCTGATGCCTTTGTGGCTCCCACAGAATCCACTGCATGGTGTTCTTCTGGAAAAGTCTGTGGTTCTTCCTGTTCCAGGCACATAGCAGGCATACAATACGTATTTATTAGATACATGGTGAATAAATGCTGCTGTGGTTTCTCTGTTGGCTGTGGCTCTCCTGGTTGCTCCTCCCAGCCTGGGCAGGAGATCAGCAGGTAAGTGACAGTGATGAGCTAAGTCTTTGGCAGGTACTCAGCAGCTAATGTTACCCTCTCTCCACCACCCTCATGCCTTGGCTACCATTCTGACATCCTCTAGATCAAGAATCATATACTCAGCTTTCCCTTTAAGCCCCCAGTTACATCCTCAGCAAAGCCAAAGCTCCCTTGCTGTCCTGACCTTTGATTACAGGTAACGCAACAGTGTCTCCTGACTTAGCAACAAAGACTCACACCATGGGTTCCCTGCTTCAGCTCCCACACAGAAGCCTGTGGTCCCATTAAGTCTTCCTGTTTTCTATACACACTTCTGCTCCACCCACCTCCTGTTCCCTTCAGTTGTTAGAGCTTGATTCTGTATGGTTTGGCAGGGGAGAGAGTAGCATTAATTTTCTTTTCACAAAAGGCAATTGAAAATTCTCCCCTAACGGATGACTGTCTAGCTCCTCAGAACTGAACTTCTTCAGGAGGCAGATAGGCCACATCCTTCCTCCTGTGCCCATTTTACAGATGAGACATCTGAGGCTCACAGAAAATAAATTACAGACAAAAGTACCCTTGGAAAAGTGGATGCACAATCTCATTTGTTTCCTGCCAGCTCTGCATAGATGCAAGAGAAGGTAATTTTTCCAGACCACTGGGGCATTCTTGAATCATGGATGTCTGCACCCAGAAGTTGATTGTTGAATCACAGGTGTCTGGATTTGGAAGTTGACTGTTCAAACTGGGAGCTTGGTGCTATTAAGTACTTCTTATGTCAACCCCAGGTGATATGTGTGTGGGCAGGCGCTCTAGGCTCCCAAAACTCATCTAGGTGTGATAGGTGTGATTTACAATTCTGTTTTCATGATCATTTCATGAGAGAAACCTGCAAATGAACACTGCTAAGGAGATGGAACAGAACACTTAATGGTTCTGTTAATGGATAAATGAGCTGTCCATCATTACTCCTGAGTGAGCGTGATTTGTTTTAATGAATATTTCACGGGCAGGTTCCTTTTCAGGTCCAGAATACACTCAAGGCAATGAAGACCTTAATTGAACTGTAGGATCTTACAGTTTCAGAGCTTGAAGGGAACCTAGAAAGCAGGGAATCCAAACTTTTATTCAAGGAAGGAAATAATTAAAAAAATTTTTTTTGATACATGTTCTTGCTCTGTTGCCCAGGCGGGAGTGTAGTGGCACAATCTTGGCTCACTGCAACCTCTGCCTCCTGGGCCCAAGCAGTCCTCTCACCTCAGCCTCCCAAGTAGCTGGAACTGTAGGCGTGTCCCACCATACCTGGCTATTTTTAAATTTTTTGTAGAGATGAGTTCTCACTATATTGCCCAGGCTGGATTTCCCAAGCAATCCTCCAGGCTTGGCCTCCCAAAGTGCTGGGATTACAGGCATGAACCACTGCATCCACCTCAGAAATAGCTTATTTGAATGGAAAAAAGAGCTGTCTGTCATTACTCACATTACAAATCATGCTCACTCAGGAGTAATGATGGATAGCTCATTTATCCATTAATGTGTTCTGTTCCTTCTTCTTTTTTTTTTTTTTTTTTTTGAGACGGAGTCTCGCTCTGTCGCCCAGGCTGGAGTGCAGTGGCGCAATCTCGGCTCACTGCAAGCTCCGCCTCCCGGGTTCACGCCATTCTCCTGCCTCAGCCTCTCCGAGTAGCTGGGACTACAGGCGCCCACCACCACGCCCGGCTAATTTTTTGTATTTTTTAGTAGAGACGGGGTTTCACCGTGGTCTCGATCTCCTGACCTCGTGATCCACCCGCCTCGGCCTCCCAAAGTGCTGGGATTACAAGCGTGAGCCACCGCGCCCAGCCTGTTCCTTCTTCTTAGCAGTGTTCATTTGCAGGTTTCTCTCATGAAATGACCATGAAAACAGAATTGTAATTTATAAGAAAAGAGGTTTAATTGGCTCATGGATTCATACAGTAAGTTAATGATGGAGAGAGGATCAAAGCTCAGGTCGGGGCTGTAGCAATGTTAAGTTCGTATGAGAAGGCCAAGAGAGAACAGGAAAACGGGGTGTGGGTCCCCTACATTGTCATGCTTAGAAACCCTCTGAAATGGCACAACTACTTCTCCCAAGCAGGTGACAGCCTGGTTAGGCCCCTCAACAGCCTCCTCTGATTGCTCAATCCTCTGCGATTTTCCCTGCCCAGCTCCCAGAGCCCAGGCCCAGTGAGGGTGGCTCCTGTGTTGCCTGCCATCCCTGCTCTGTCGCACTCAGAATCTGACCGTGGCCTCTCGCCTGATCTGGGGTGTGGCAGATGGCGCCGAGGAACGGAGCCCAGCTGGCACGTGGGAGGCTCTGTGGGAGACGAAGAGGCACTGTGGGGTGGCCTGCCCTAGGCAAAGTGCTGGGCCTGGGAGATGGGGCTGGAGAGGTCATGGGAATGTCAGGAGCCTCTGTCCTTGGCCCTGGAGGGCTCAAGGAATTTAGTTCCACCCCTAGCACCATGACAAGTGACGAACACATCCCATACATGCCGGTGTAACGGTCTGTGAATTAAATGCAGCCACTTTAATTTTTGTTTTTTAAAGCAAAGCATAAACATGAAGCTTTAAGGAAAGGAAAGCTATAGGGTAGCAATGTAAAGGCAGTAGCTTGAAACTTAAAGCAAAGAAGAGAAACTCAAATGGGACAATGGAGAAGTAGATGAGGAAGGGTATATGAAAACAGGGTGGGGTGCTGAGCCAACTTCTCCTATTTCCCATGATGGATAAGGCTTTTTTTTTTTTTTTTTTTTGGTGGCACTGCCCACGTCTGTGGCAGAAAATCTGTGCTGGGCTC
The DNA here is from genome assembly GCF_009828535.3 of Hylobates moloch. Lineage (NCBI taxonomy): Eukaryota > Metazoa > Chordata > Mammalia > Primates > Hylobatidae > Hylobates > Hylobates moloch. Next base: position 2,376,204 of record NW_026652308.1, on the reverse strand, counting down.
CCACCCTCACATCACAGGAGTGGTGGCCGCCTGCTTCTTCAGTGGCCCAGCATGCAGCATCTTGGGGCACTACAGAGGGCTGTCAGAGGCCAGGCTAGTCCTATCAGGTTTCTCAGTTTCACCTGTGTCACTCCCAAGTTTATGTCTTGTTACTTTCAGCCCTTTTCCTCTAGACAAGCAAGGCCCCTGCTGGCTGGCTTGGCCTTCCAATCAGTTCCTGGATTCTTGAGCAAACTCTTACCTTCTTGTGGTTCTTTGAGATGGTGCAGGGCAAAGAGCCCCAGAGCCTGTCTGCTTAGGGCTCTGCAGTAGGGGAGCTCATTAATTAATACTTAGAATACAAGGTGGGGAGGTACACGCTGAGATAATTGGGGAGTGTGAGGCTGGAAGCCGTTGCTATTGCTGTATGAGGAAAGAAGACGGGGGGGCCAGGGAAAGCTATTGGACAGGGGAGGGGATATTGTCTGATAGCCTTGAAGGTTGGGCTGTTGTGGGGAGGATAGGGAATGGTTTCAGGAGAAGCATATAGACCTGCAAATGCATGGTTGATTTTGGAACAATAGGGCATTTGGTGTATTTGTCTGTTCTTTCATTGCTATAAAGAAATACCTGAGATTGGGTAATTTATAAGAAAAGAGTTTTAACTGGCTCATGGTTCTGCAGGCTCTACAGGAAGCATGGTGGCATCTGGAGAGGCCTCAGGAAGCTTTCAATTATGGAAGAAGGCAAAGAGACCGCAGGCATGTCACATAGCAGAAGCAGGAGCAAGAGAGAGAGAGGGGAGGTGCCACACACTTTTAAGTGATTAGATCTCATGAGAACTCACTCACTATTGCCAGGACAGCACCAAGGGGATGGTGCCAAACCATTCATGAGAAATCTACCCTCGTGATCCTATCACCTTCCACCAGGCCCCACCTCCAAGACTGAGGATTGCATTTCAACATGAGATTTGGGCGGGGACACACATCCGAACTATGTCATCTGCTGTGGCCAAAACACGGGGTCTGAGGTGGTATTGGCTGGGGGTGGGGTGAGGGTTGGGTCGGGTGGGGATAGGGAGAAGGGGGATGGGGAGAAGTTTGGTGAGAAGTAGCAGGACGCCCACTAGAATCTCTTGTGGGTTTAAATGTTGTCACTAGATGTGCCAAGGAAGAAGAAGCTCGAGAACCGTGGTGATCCAGAGGAGCTGGTTGTCTTGGCTCCTGAAATGCTCCTGCAAATGTTGAGGTCGCCGCTGTCCTGTGCTTCAGCCACGATGTGTGGCCGGGTGTGAATTAAGCGGATCACAAGTTTGGTTTGATCTTGGTCACAGATCTCCATCCAAATAGAGAAGCAGTCTTGGAAACTGTGATTGATGTCTGGGAGATGCTCTGAGGCACAGAAAGATCCCAGAGAGCATGGAAAGCATTTAAGGAAGAAAAAGCTTTTAGGTTGTCGTTACCCAAAACAAATGGAGTGGAAAGTTCTGTTTGAAAAAGATGAGAGAGAAGCAAGGGAATCAGGGAAGCAGGATTTGCCTGTACTTCTTGGGTAGTTACCTGGATTACATAGTTCTACCCATAACTCCTCAAAGACTCACTGATTAGGGGATTTTCCTGCTTTCTCTTTTTCCTCATCATTTTGGATACATTAAAGACATATTACAGACCATCTAGAAAATAGGACAAAGAAAAGGAAAACCTACTTATAATCTCCACCATTTATGTAGCATTTTGAATTCTATTCTTTCTCTTTTAGAGACAGGGTCTTGCTCTGCCACCCAGGCTGGATTACAGTGGTGCCGTCATGGCTCACTGCAGCCTCAAACTCCTGGGCTCAAGAGATCCTCCCACCCCGGCCTCCTGAGTAGCTGGGATGAAAAGGCAAACACCACCATTCCTGGCTAATTTTTATTAAATTAATATTTTTTGTTTTTTGGAGAGATGGGGTCTCCCTATTTTGCCCAGACGAGTCTTGAATTCCTGGCCTGAAGCGGTCCTCTCACCTTGGCCTCTCCTAAAGCAGTGGGATTACAGCGTGAGCCACTATGCCTGGCCCAGATGTAATCATATTAAGTATGCAGTTTAGGAGCCTTTGGCAAAGACCAGCTGGCTTCATTTCCTCCTCCTCCTGGGCACGTAGACTACATCTCCAGGCTTCCCTTACAAGTGGGCGTGGCCATGTAACAGTTTCCTTGATGCGGTGAGAAAGGTGTGCTCTTCCAGGCTCCTTTTCATCTATTGGCTGCCCCTGCATGAGGCTATCTCAAGTGCGAGAATAAACTCTGCCTATGCTAAACTACTGACATCTTAGAGTTTGTTTGTTGCAGTAGTTTAGCTGACTTTCACCCACACAGAAGCTGAAATTTCAATGAGCGATTTCTCATAAGCTTATGGGAACACGTTGAGGGGGATCCAGAGGCATGTTTCTTGATAACATAAAGATTAAAAGGTTATAGCTGAGCTGTTGGGTTGCCTGTAGCCTGGGCGCTCTTTAATAGAGAAAACGACTGGGGTAAACATCCAGTTTTTTTCCTGTGATGAATATACCAGGAGCATATATATCTGAAAAGGCTGAAGTTCAATATTTTCCCTTTTCTTCTCTCATTGTTTCTGACTTCTACAACATAATAGGAATATATTGTAGAATCCCATATCATTTTTAAACCAAGAGGTTCTTTCTGATACAGGTTACATAGCCTCAGACAACTTTAACTTCTCAGAGGCCCAATTTCCTGATCTTTAAAATAGTTGCAGTAAGGTCTATTTTCTGGGGTTGTTGAGGCATTGAAGGAGATCATATTTGTCAGTGCGTAGTAGAGTACATTATGCACAATAGGTGCTTTCCCACTGGACTATGGATTCCCTGAGAGAAGGACTGTGCCACCTTGTCTACCACTATAGCTCCAGTGTCTAACACAGTCCCTGGCACATAGTAGGTGCTTAATGGTTAGTTATTTTCCAAACTTAAAGTGCCTTAAAGATACCTGTGTATTAAAAGGGAGAAACAATGTACCCTGGATTGGAGAACTGAGAAAGGTGTTGGAGGAACATGGAGAAGGTCTGGACAGTCTAACACCTTAGCCTTGAGGTGCTGGGAGGGTTAATCTATGAGTTCACCACAAGGGTGAGAGAACAAGAATTTACACAAGAAGACGGGGAAACATCCTATCTCTAATGTGTGTGCTTGGGATTGCTCTATATTTGGATGATAACTCTCTCATCTGAGGTTAATCCTCTTTGTCCAAGTCATCCAGCCAAGGGATTAACTGCTTTAAACTCCAGGCCTCGCTGGCCTTGACAATGTGAGCTTGGTGTTGCTGGTGCCCAGGGACCCAAGGGGTCTGTTTTTATTGACTCAACACACAAGGTTCCTCTGTGGTTATTTAATCCCAGCCTCTTAATCCTGTGGAGGAAGAGACTGAGGCCTAAGAGGGGAGGTAACTGTTTTCTTGCAGCGGCTTTATGATGAGAACCTCTGTTTCCAGCTTAGAGTTCTCTTCTGTACTCTGTGCTAGGCTCCAGGGAAGGCTTCGGGAAAAGGGCCCTAGCTGAAAGAGCAGAAGAACGGGTCTCTGGGAGTGCTCGTGCATTGATAGAAATTCCATATTGTGTTCTGGGGAAGTTCCCACTCTGTCTGTCAAAAGCCCAGCCTGCTCCCTTGCTAATCAGTGGGCTATTTGGAAACATGTCCCAGGGTCTGGGTCCTCCAGCCATTTTCTAGCTTTGTGTGCTCAGTCCATGATTCACAATCTAGAATGAGAGAGCCTAGCCCAGCTGGGGTCACATGCCCATTCCTGAGGGCACCATAACTATGACTCCCAAGATGGCATGTAGTGAGGAAAGGGGAGTTTCTTAAAGGAACATTGGAGAGTTGTTGCTGAAAGAAGGGGACATGGGTCCTGAGCAGGCAAAGCCCGCAGACGTCCTCTACATACACTGAGCTGGTTTCTCTTGCTGAAATAAAGATTACAAAGTGCTACCTTTGTTGGTGAGTGTCAACAACTTTGAAAGTGGGCAATTTCTCCATCTCCCCTTCCTTTTTTTTTTTTTTGAAACAGAGTCTTGCTCTGTTACTCAGGTTGGAGTACAGTGGTGTGATCTTGGCTCACTGCAACCTCTGCCTCTCAGGCTCAAGCAATCCTCCCACCTCAGTCTCCCGAGTAGCTGGGACCACAGGCACCCACCATCATGCCTAGCTATTTTTTTTTTTTTTGTATTTTTAGTAGAGACAGGGTCTCGCCATGTTGCCCAGGCTGGTCTTGAACTCCTGAAATCAAGTGATCCATCCGCCTTGGACTCTCAAAGTGCTGGGATTACAGATGTGAGCCACTGCGCCTGGACTTCCTTATTTTTTTCTAAGGGGTTTCTAAGGGGTTCACATTTTTATAACCATCTCCTTACTTGCCCTAGTCTTGCATTTTAAGAATTAAACTATGTAAAATTCAAATATGTAATTCTCCCTAAAATCCCTTTTACATTTATTTATTTATTCAGCAAATGTTTATTGACTTCTCATTGTGTTAGGCATTAGAGTTAATGATAGGTAAGGAAAACGTGATCTCTGCCCTCAGGGTGTATAGTGTAGAAATTTGTAAAGAAGCTTTGTTTCACATACACCTTAACAGAGTACATGCACACACATACATACACACATAAATATACATATATAATACATTATTATATACTTCAGAATTTCTAGCTTGCTTATAACCTGAAGGCCTTTAAGCCCAACTGCTGCTCATCAGAAGTCCTAACTTGGTTAAAGAAAGGGGTACATTGTTGAATCACAATAATGAAGAACATTTTGCTAAAGAACATGACTTTGCATTCTCCCTGCGCATAGAGCATCTTGGAAGTTGAAGAGTTAAAAAATCCATCTTGGTATCAAACTGCCTGCTACTCTGTTCTCCTAAAACCAGGAGGGAGTGGGTGGCCTTCATTTGTGCTGCTTCTGTTTGCAGGCTGTGAATGAGGGCTGGCACCCCTGGCTGCTTTGTTGTTGTGTGGTGGTGTTTGAACACCGGTCAGCATATTGCTTTGCTGTTGTCACGTTATTTGTATAATCCCAGCAGCTGGCAATTGTGTAATAATTTTTGAGAGCCCCAGATATTTGCTTAGAGAGAATAAAAATAGGCAGAGAATGAGGTGTGCTCTGCATCCTGTGCAGAACGTTGTATGACTGCACTTCACAATGACAGGATTGTTTCTTGGTTAGAATTCCCCGTGGGACTTTCCCTCCTCAAAGTTCAGAGAAGGGTCATGCATTCTGGAAGGGAAGCCTGTCTTATCCTCTTTGCATGCACTGACAGAGCTAGAAAAATTGCCTCAGCCCTTGCAATCTGGTCAGGCTTGTACTGATAGGGAACTCATAAATGGCTGTATTAGTTTGTTCTCATACTGCTATGAAGAAATACCCAAGACTGGGTAACTTCTAAGGAAAAAGAGGTTTAATGGATTCACAGTTCCATGTGGCTGGGGGAGCCTCACAATCATGGAGGAAGGCAAAGGAACAGCAAAGGCATGTCTTACATGGTGGCAGGCAAGAGACCATGTGCAGGGGAACTGCTCTTTATAAAACCATCATCTTGTGAGACTCATTCACTATGATGAGAAGAGCATGGGAAAAACCTGCCCCCATGATTCAGTTACCTCCCACCAGGTCCTTCCCATGACATGTGGGGATTATGAAAACTACAATTCAAGATGAGATTTTGGTGAGGACACAGGCAAACGATATCAATAGTCACAATGGTTTTGAGCCTGAGGTTTGTACCAGTATGCAGACAGAGCACAGAGCACAGAGCCACATCTTTGTCTCCTGCTTTTTGTTCCATGGTGGCAAGAGTATGGGTCTGGAGTTAGATTGCTGGGATTGAAGCTTGTCTCTTTCATTTAGTAATTGTGCTAAAATTCTCTGCACCTCAGTTTCCTAACCTGTAAAACAAGGATAATATTAACTAGAATTCTATCTTACACACTTGTTAAAAGGAATGAATTAAAGGAGACAATACAGTGCTCAGCACAATGTTGGACATATAGCAAGGGTATTAATTAGCTGCTACTGTATGGCAATAATGCTGCCTAACAAATAACCCTAATTATTGCAGTGATTCATACAACAAACTTTATCTTACTTATGAGGTGGCCAGTCAACTGGGATTGGCTCTCCTTCATGCTGTAGGTCAAGTTCAGGTCTGCTTCATGCGTCTCTCATCTCTCCACCAGATGCTACCAGCAGCTACCAGGGACATATTCTTCTCATTCTTCTCATGCCCAATGGAAGGAGGACATGAGGAATGCTAAACTGTCCTAGTACATTTAAAGCCTCTGCACTCATCATGTTTGCTAACATTTCATTGGCCAAGGCAAATGACATGGCCAAACCCAAACCCATATCAGTAAAGTGGGAAAGTATACTCTTCTCACAGTAGAAGACATGGCAAGAATGTGGATTATAATCATATCACATGGGGGAAAAGAATTGGGAGTAAAAATTTGATCGACCAAACTAAGTTCCCTGTGTAACAAGGTGTTGAGTGGGACTTTTTTATTGCCCCGAATGGGCATTCAGATTGCAAATCTAAAAATAAAGTCTTAGACACTCTGTTTGTTAAATAACTGGAATTCCTCATGACTTTCAAGAGGTATCAAAACTGGCTTTGGGACCCACAACTCTAAGCCCCTGGGTCTATATAAGTAGAGGGATAAAAAAAGTGGGTAGAATTTTTGAAATCTTGGCCTGTAACAAATACTAGCTTGAGGTGAAACACTTTTTGCTCCCCATAAAACCAAGAAAAGGGCCTCCAAGAGACTCCCTTATGGGGAGTGGAGATGCTTGCAAAAAGGGAGACAGGGTACCTTGCACCCTAGCTGGGTGTTTGCTGATCCACGGTTCTGGTGGAATGGAGTCTACTATTCAGGAGAGCGCTTTAGAGGGTTTGATGTGTGCCCTGGATTTTGGGGCATAGAAGACATAGAGCCTGGTGCCTCTTCTAGTCTGGACATTTTGGCAGGCAGCTGATTTAATGGGGTAGCCCATGCCAGCAAGAAAGATGGGTGGTAGTACAGTGCTAAGGGAAGAAAAGAACATTTTTTCCTTAGCACTCATTGAGGGCTTGGGAAGGTACAGAAAGCTCCACAGGAAGAAGCCTGATGTGTAGGGGAGGAGCAGGAGCCCCAGGGCTGTCCAAGCTCAATCACAAAAGGGGGAAATCTGCCTGGAGAAGAGGCTGGGTGTGTGGACAACTGGAGGGTCTGAAGCGGGACCCAGCTGCCCCTTTCTGAGAGGCTCCTTAGTGCCCAAGAGGGCCAAGGTGAGGCTGAACACTGTCTCAAGAAAACTGTATACACAGAAGCCACCACATCAGACAGCCCAGTCCAAACCAGAGCCATGCCAGGGAGGGACATCTCTCTGTCATCATCATCGTAATAGTTCTTGCTGTGATTATGTTTCACTCATTCTTGTTTGAATGAACAAAATTAATCTACTTCCTTCCTCCATTTCTGATTCCTCTTCATAGCTTCTTGCCTCCTCTCATCAGCTCTGTGTGGAGACTTGCAATACTTTATATACCGGTGAATGAGCTGTCTCGGCTTGGAGGCAGGGCCTGTGGGGGTGGGCATGCTGGCTGATCCGCTTGGGGCTCCCGGCTTTTACTCCTAATCCTCAGCTTCTGTCTGTCCTGTAGCAGATGGAATCCTCTGCAGGATGCTCGGCCAGTTGATCCACTTTTTAAAACAAGGCAGGGTCCAAAATACATAAATAAAATGCTGGCAGGGAGCATGTCTTTGCAAAGAGCAAAGGGTTGGCATTTCTAAGGCAATAAGCTTTCCCCAATGGTAGGAGCTATCTTTTTAAGGATAAATCCTTTTCTAATTTGACAATCTTTTAGCTCTCAGGGAGATATTAAATAGCTCCAATGGATAAAGAAAGAAGTTAAGATTTCCTAAGGTACTTTGTCATTTGAGACGCGAGTACAGAGCTATGGCCAGCAATTCATTTGTTCTCATGCTTAGATCTGGGCCATTTGGTGACCTGCCTGAATTTAGCAAGTGACAAACCCCACTCCTGGCTCTGATTGTGTAAACTGATACAATACCCAGAGTGCGACTCGTTTCAAGCTTTGCGTTTGCCAGGGATTTGGAAATTACCCAAATCTATTGCTGAAATTAGTGAATATTCAAGTTTCCATTCAGGTGGCTGGTTTCCTTATGCCTATTAACTTTTTCTTTCTGATTAGAAAGGTGGTATTTGCCATTGAATACAATTTGGAAAATAGGAAAATTTATAAATGATAAAGCTCTTCATTCATGCTGCCAAGTTGCATTCTAGAAAGCTTGTTCTAGTTAACCTGACAGCTAGTGCTATGCACGTCCCCCTCAATGCATCTTTGTTTGCAATGAGTATTATCCTTAAAAGGGAAATCAAACATTGTCAATTTGTTAGGTGAGAAAATATTTTATTTTTCATGTATTTGATTGCTTATGAGATTGAGCACTTTTATTTATTGACTGTATGTACCCTTCTAAACATTGTTTTTCCATGCTGTATGTCCATTTTAAATTAAGCATTAGTGTTTTCTATATTTGTAAAAGCTCTGCATATATTGAAGATATTATTCTCCTTGTTACTCTCATAAGAAATACTTCTAAGAAATATTCTCATAAGTGTTGCAAACATTTTCCAAATCGATTTGCCTTTGATTCTGTACTTGTGTGGTCTCCAGCCTGGGTACCAGAGCAAGGCTTTGTGTATTAGTCTGTTTTCACACTGCTGTAAAGGACTACCTGAGACTGGGAAATTTATGAAGAAAAGAGGTTTAATTGACTCACAGTTCCACAAGCTTAACAGGAAGCATGACTGGGAGGCCTCAGGAAACTTAAAATCATGGCGGAAGGCGGAGGGGAAGCAAGCACCTTCTTCCCATGGTGGCAGGAGAGAGAGAGTGAGGGAGGAAGTGCCACACGCTTTTAAACCATCAGATCTTGTGAGAACTCACTCACTATCATGAAAACAGCATGGGGAAATCTGCCCCCGTCATCTAATCACCTCCCACCAGGTTTCTCCCCCAACATTTGGGAATTATAATTCAACATGAGATTTGGGTGGGAACATGGAGCCAAACCATATTACTTTGTCTCTTAAAAATGCTTTGTATTTTAAATAATAATAGAGGCCTGGCACGGTGGCTCACGTTCCTGTAATCTCAGCACTTTGGGAGGCTGAGGCAGGCAGATCCCTTGAGCCCGAAAGTTGGAAACCAGCCTGGGCAACAGGGTGAAACCCCATCTCTACAAAAAATACAAAAATTAGCCAGGTGTGGTGGCAGGCCCCTGTAGTCACAGCTACTTGGGAGGCTGAGGTGGGAGGATTGCTTGAGGCTGGGAGACTGAGGTTGCAGTGAGCTATGATTGTGCCACTGCACTCCAGCCTATGTGAAAGAGTGAGAACCTGTCTCCAAAAAAAAAAAAAAAAAAAAGAAAAAAATAAGAAAAAAAGGAAAAGTAAAAGAAACATTTCACGTATAGAGAACTTAATACAGTCTAGCCTTCGAGTTCTTTAAATTCAATATCTCATTTAATCCTTCCAGTTTTCTCAACACGATTCAGGTGGCAGATGGCAGAGCTGCAGCACCCACTCAACACTTTCTGATTCTGAAGCCTGAACTGTTAACCTCTACAGTCTATACGGTCATCCCCTCGCTTAAGGTTTTTGCAAATTGTTTCCCATGGTTTAAGGTGGCAGAGAACTAGTCTTTTAACACACTAGTTTTGGGTCTTATGTTATTAACTCGTTTCCTTTTTTTTCTCTTTGAAATAAAAAAGTGTTAAGGTAAGGCTAACTTTGCTTGAAGTTTAGTGAGCACTGCTGATTTCGAGTCAAAGTTTTCTTCACGTCAGGCAAGTTTTTATCTAGTGCTATGGTTCTCAATCCTGGCTGTACTTTAGAATCAGGTGAGAAATTTATTAAATTCTTTTTCCCCTAACCCTCCTGAGAATACTTAAGCCAGAATCTCTAGGGATGGGAGTATAAATTGAATTTTAAAAAAATAAGCTGCCCAATAATCCTAATGTGCAGCCGAGACCCAGTGACAGAGCAAACCTTCAATTATTATTACTGTTTCTATTGTTCCATTTTCCCATAATTCTTGGGTAGAATCTTGCTTCTTTTTCTTTCATGCCTATTATGTCATTATTTTTTGCCTTTTTATATTTTTTTCTTTTCTGTCTGAAGGTAGACTTGACATTTGGGCAAACTGAGCAGGGCACACATTAGCTGGAAGGGAAAGCAGAGTCGGCTTAGAGATGAAAGCAAATAAGATCTGAACACCAGCTCTCTTGAACCACATGGGTGCTTATCTTGCCCAGGGAATTAATTCCTTTACACCACTCCTTTTCCCTTCGCACTCACCTCAAGAAAGCATCTATTTATATATTAATAGTTTTTTTTTTTTTTTTTTTGAGACAGAGTCTCGCTCTGTCGCCCCGGCTGGAGTGCAGTGGCACAATCTTGGCTCACTGCAAGCTCTGCCTCCCGGGTTCACGCCATTCTCCTGCCTCAGCCTCCCGAGTAGCTGGGACTACAGGCGCCCGCCACCAACCCTGGCTAATTTTTTGTATTTTTAGGAGAGACGGGGTTTCACCGTGTTAGCCAGGATGGTCTCGATCTCCTGACCTCGTGATTCACCCACCTCAGCCTTCCAAAGTGCTGGGATTACAGGCGTGAGCCACCGCACCCGGCCCAATGGTGTTTTAAAAGTAATGCTTGCCTGTTGACTCCAGGAGTCTGACCCCAAAGACTGAACTCCCAATATGTGCTAAACCATCTCCCCTTTGGACTCCCACTATCTCAGCTACTAGAAATGTATTATCTCACTGATATATGTTCCATTAAAGCCAGGGGTGTCATGGATGCAGGTACAATGAGTACAGAGTCAGATTCAGAGAAGGAGTTGATCAACGATACCCTCTCCCTCCTCCATCAAGAATTAAGTCATGCTGTACACAAATAGAATCTCCAGACATCCTCCCTGGGGAGACAGTCTAGAAAGCAGGAATGGCTGGGGTTGATTTCCCTATCTGAATAATTTTTAATGGCTCAGCTTCCTCCTGCTGGGTTGACTCTCTGATCCCTATGCCTTGTAAGCCATTTGGACACCACGCCCTGCTTCTCCTTCTCTGCCAACATACATGCTGCAGAGCAGACTCCCCCATCCTGGTTTCCTCTCCATCCTTTTTGCTGCTTCTAGTGACTACTTTGTCTGAGTGATTTTTACAAAACCGGACATCCCATTAAGATACTTTGCACCTGGGGCTCATCTTCCCCAACCATTTGTCTGTTCTTAGTCCTGTACTTTCCAAGACATCTATTGAAATAAGAGCTTGATCCTGGAGGATATTACATTAAATGAAATACGCCGGGCACAGAGAGACAAACACTGCCTGATCTCACTGATAAATGGAATCTAAAAAAGTTGAGCTCATCGAAGTAGAGAGTGGAATGGTAGTTACCAGGGGTTGGAGTGAGTGTGTTGGGGAGATCCCTGTTGGTCAAAGGATACTAAGTTTCAGTTTGACAGGATTAATAAATTCAAGAGGTCTATTCTACAACCTGGTAGCTATAGTTAATAACAATGTATTGTATTCTTGAAAATTGCTGGCCAGGTGTGGTGACTCACGCCTGTAATCCCAACAGTTTGGGAGGCTGAGGTGGGGGGATCACTTGAGCTCAGGAGTTTGAGACCAGCCTGGCTAACAGGGCAAAACCCTGTTTCTACAAAACAAAGTACAAAAATTAGCTAAGCATGGTGGTGTGCACCTGTAGTCTCAGCTACTTGGGAGGCTGAGGTGGGAGGATCACTTGAGCCTGGGAGTTCATTAAAGCTACAGTAAGCCATGTTCATATCACTGCATTGCAGCCTGGTAACAGAGCAAGACCTTGTCTCAAAAAAAAAAATTGCAAAGGGAGTAGATTTTGTGTTCTTATTATACACACATACACACACAAAAAGATAAGTCTGTGAGGTTTAGCTTGGTTTAGCCCTTCCATGATGTATTCATATTTGAAAACAACATTTTGTACATAACAAATATACATAATTTTTATTTGTCAATTAACGAAAAGAAATAAGAGCTTGAGGAACATACAGTGTAGGTGGGCCATAAAACCACAGAGCCTGCACTTGTATACCCACGGAGAACCTAGGGAGACGAGATCTAGTTCCATTCATGCAGTAAAAACTCCAAAAGTGGTCCTTGTGCATACTGTGTGACTTACAGCACACAAATGGGGAGGTGTGCATGAGGATTTGTAGTTGCTGAAGGCCAGTTATTTGTCTAGCACTTTCTGAAGAGTAGACTTGAGGAGTGGTAGAGTTGTGATGCAGGTCTTCGGACTCCTCATGCAGTACTCCTTTCTCTGTTCTGGGCACGTCTTCACTGAAGGTCACCAGAGAGGGGCAAGGAGAGACTAACTGGGAACAGGCAGGATTTGATAGTTTGGAAAAACCAGACAATTGAACTCCAGGGGAGACGACCCTGGGCTCTAAGCACACTTGGTCTGTGTCCCAGGTATATCTATAAATTACTCCCTTACCTAGAAATCACCTGGCACTGTTGCCCAGAGAGGTGCCTTGAAGAGGTACCTAGAGAAAATATTCAGCTTGCAAGCTGCTAGTTCACAGACAGGCTTGAAATCCCTCAGAAAATACTTCATCCATGTCACCTTGTTGCACTCCTCATTATGGGAAAATCATCCTGGGTAAACACCAAGGTGGGCAAACTGTGTTTTGGCTTGCTGGTACTGGTTTGCCATTCTTTTCTCACCACATTCATTAAATTATCAAAATTCTATGAGGATTTAAATGAATGTTCCAGCCTCAGGGCCCATCTGTTCACGCTATTTATTCCCTCGGGGAAGTCACGAATCTGTCATTTGCGATTTTAGTTTTTGTGTCTACGATGCCAGTGGTGTTTCCTTCTGTGAGGCACGACTTCCCAGGCAGGACTCTTGGGAGGATTGTGAAGCTAATGGCACCTCCTTCCTCAGGAAGTGAGACACCTGCAACCAAGTGTGAGGTGCAGCAGACAAGAGCCAGTGAGGAAGAGAGCGTGGAGGGGGAAATGTGCATTCCTTACTTCACAAGACAGAATTTCAGGCCTGCAGAGGGATCAGGGACTTCCTTTAAGTCATCCTAAAACGTTCCACCATCCCCAAATGCCAAAAATAATTCTTCTCAAAAGAAGACTATTCATTTGCTGGGGCTGCCATAACAAAACACCATGGAGCAGGTGATCTAAACAACAGAAATTTCTTTCTTTCAAAGAATTTTTTTTTTTTTTGAGACAGAGTCTCACTCTGTCACCCAGGCTGGAGTGCAGTGGCACTATCTTGGCTCACTGCAACCTTCACCTCCTGGGTTCAAGCGATTCTTGAGCCTCAGCATCCCAAGTAACTGGGACTACAGGCATGAGCCACCACACCTGGCTAATTTTTGTATTTTTATTAGAGACGGAGTTTCACCATGTTGGCCAGGCTGGTCTCGAACTCCTGACTTCAAGTGATCCACCCGCCTCAGCCTCCTGAAGTGCTGAGATTACAGACATGAGCCACTGCGCCCAGCCCAGAAATTTATTTCTGATGGTTTTGAAGGCTGGAGGTCCAAGGTCAGGGTGTGGTCAGGGTTGGTTTCTACTCAGGCCCCTTTCCTTGGCTTGCAGATGGCTTCCTTCTTGCTGCCTGTTCACATAGCCTTCCCTTGGTGCCAGCACCCTGGGGTCTCTGTATGTGTTCAGATTTCCTCTTCTTGTAGGGACACAAGTCAGATTGGATTAGGATCTACCCTAAAGGTCTCATTTTAACATAACTAACTCTTTTAAAAGGCTTTATCCAAATACAGTCACATTCTGAAGTTCTGGGGGTTAGGACTTCAGCACACGAATTTTGAAGGGACAGAATTCAGTGCCTAGCAGTGCATGAGGGTATAAACACTTGTTGAGTTTCTATTCTGTGCCAGGTACTGCACTCATGAAGTCACACGTTTTCTCATTTACCAAAAAGACTATAAATCATCCAATGGTGATCCCAGCTGGCCTTTGTATGATCATCATTGTGCAGTCAGTGCAAGGAGTGAGGCTTCCCTTAAGAACTTAGACATTTGGCCAGGCGCAGTGGCTCACGCCTGTAATCCCAGCACTTTGGGAGGCTGAGGCAGGAGGATCACTTGAGCCCAGGAGTTCAAGACCAGCTTTGGCAACATGGCAAAACCCTGTCACTACACAAAATACAAAAAAAATTAGCCAGGCCTGGTGGTGCACGCCTGTAGTCCCAGCTACTTGGGAGGCTGAGGTGGGAGGGATGCTTGAGCCTGGAAGTTTGAGGCTGCAGTGAGCTGTGTTCATGCCACCACCCTCTGGCCTGGGTGACAAAGTGAGACCCTGTCTCAAGGGGCAGAACAAAACAAAACAAAAACTCAGGCATTTAAAATTAGGGCAGAAAGAGAGGAGTGAGAAAATAAAGTCACCTTAAAGAGAGAAAAGGGTCCTCAAACCTACTGTACTTGAACCTAACTGAAGTGAATATATTGGTAACAATAATGGTGATGATGAAGATGATGATGATGATAGTTGATGTTTGTTGAGTGCTACTTTTGGCTGGGTGTGTGTTCTAAGTGCTTTAAATGGATTACTTAATAGCCACAACTCTAAAGAAAGAACACATCTAACATTCTTAAGAGGGATTGGTCAGCCAAGTATGCATAGAAAAAGGAGCTTCTCAGAAGGTGATGTTGGCATTGAGTTACAAATACCACCTAAGAAAGACAGCATCTAGCTAACAAATTCAGGTATGAGGGTTCCTTTGGCAAGGCTATGCCTACTGTGCGCCTGAGGGCAGCAGGCTCTAAGATGGAGACCTAGAGCAGTGACTCATCTGCTTCTGCCTCTTCCAACTCTGTGTTCCTGAGCCTCCATCCAAATAGGGGTTGACCTCCTGTGTTGGTCTGATAGGAGGTGCTGAACATGCCAAGATGAGGATTCTGTCTTACAGGTAGATTTCTCCTTGCAGATAAGTAAAATGACATTCTGGTTGATATCTCCATCTGGAGATAATAGTGGGATATTGTATTTGTTTCCTATTGCTGCTATACAGAAAAGAAATCTACAGACCAATACCTCTGATATATAGACACAAAAATCCTCAAGAAAAATACTAGCAAATAAAATCTAGCAACGTAAGAAAATGATTATACACCATGACCAAATGGCATTTATCCCAAGAATGTAAGTCTGGTTTAATGTTCAAAAGTCAATCAATGTCGCCAGGTGCGGTGGCTCAAGCCCGTAATCTCAGCACTTTGGGAGGCCGAGGCAGGCGGATCATGAGGTCAGGAGATCGAGACCATCCTGGCTAACACAGTGAAACCCTGTCTCTACTAAAAATACAAAAAAATTAGCCAGGTGTGGTGGCGGGCACCTGCAGTCCCAGCTACTCGGGAGGCTGAGGCAGGAGAATGGCGTGAACATGGGAGGCAGAGCTTGCAGTGAGCCGAGATTGTGCCACTGCACTCCAGCCTGGGCGACAGAGTGAGACTCCATCTTAAAAAAAAAAAAAAAGTCAATCAATGTAATATACCACATTAATGGAATAAAAGAAAAAACTTACACAGTCATTTTAATAGACAAACACATTTGACAAAACCCAACACCTTTTCATAATAAAAATACTTGAACTAGAAATAGAAGGGAACTTCCTCAACCTGATAAAGGACACTTATAAAAACCCCACAGTGAACAACATGATAGTTAATGGTGAAAGACTGAATGCTTTCCCTTCAAGTTTAGGAAGAAGACAAGGGTGTTCACTCTCACCACTTCAACGTTATAGGACACATAGCATGGGCTTTGGAATGAAAGAACTTGGACTCAAATGATAGCCCCATCAATCACTAGCTGTGTAATTTTGGGCAAATTGCTTAACCTCTCTAAGCTTGCCTTAGTTTCTCCCTGTATACAATGGGATGATAATTTGATAATTATACCTATATTGCAGATCTTTTTTTGAGGACTGAATGAATGTCAAGCTTCTAGCTCTGAGCTGGGCACAGGGTGGATATTCACAAAATATTCTTTTTGCTTTTTTCCCCCTGGGATGCTCAGCTTCATCTTAGAGAAAGAGAAGGGTGTGGACAAGACAAGGTGGGGAGAGTGGGAGGCACATTTAAGCATTTTTGAGATACTTTAATTAACGGGCAGAGGCCAGGCTGGAAACAGATCAACTGTGCCCTTTGTGCGGCTGTTCCAGAACAAGCTCATTATGCCATGCCCTCTGCTTGGGACTGCCAGGAAGGCATCGTGTTCTCCAAGCCACCGCACTGACGGCACTGTCCAGCCACTCTTCTGTCCCTCAGCAGGAAGGCTCAGTAGGGGTTTAGAAAGCAGATTGTCCACACCGTCCTGATTTCGGGAAAGAAAAGCTCTTTCTATTGAACAAATAACCTTTTGGATGAGAAAGAAAAGAAATACTCCAGAGGCATGACAGTCGCAGAAGGGGCCCCAGGGACAGCCCAGAAGGTGTTTGTGTGTGCAGGGAGCTGAGATGCAGGGGGAAGTGTGGTGGGTGGAGGGAGGGAGGAGTGAGACATGTGGTTTCAGCGTTCTGCTGAGCTTTAGCCTGCTGCCTCCATAGTGCAGTTAAGGTTTTAACTTGTGCATATTGGGGCATAGTAATAGTCCCAGGGGTTCACCAGAATTTCTATGCTAACTTTGCAAAGCTATGCAGATTCAGGAGTAGTTCTTTGAGCTTTTCTTTTCTTTTTCTCATTATAAGCATTAAAGTGACATGCATTTTATGAATGGTGAGGAAACTTGGGATAAGGTCATGAAGAATGGCATTTGGTGCTCTGCAGAGAAAAACATCCCTCAGGTATTTGAACCTATTGCACTGGAGAAAAAGAGAAAAATATACCTATGAAGGCTCTTATTATCATTGTCAGGTTCATCCCAAGGGCTCAAATTTAATCTGGGATTGTGCAGAAACTGCGTTTCCACCCTCTGGGGACAAATCCCATCACCAACTGTGCTCTGTGTGTAGCAGAGAATTTCAGTCCCTCCTGGGAGCTGTTTTCACCCTCTCCCACCAGTGAGTCATCCTCAGAGGCTGTTCTCCAAGAAGGTGGGATGGGAGAGCAGGAGGAGGTGTCAGAATGTAAAAGCTGTTCTGTTCTTTCCTTGACAGTTATCTTTGCAGCTTGTTAGTAAGATTTTTCTGCAGAGTCAGAAAAAGTGAATGGACCAGGTACTCACCCAGGGTCTGATTCCACCCCGCAAGCCCTCACCTAGCTGAATATGAGATCCCTACATTGCTATTGGTGCTCAGAAAACTATATCCAAAAATGAAGGCCTCAGAAGCAAAAGTGTTTTTCTCCTGCCCATCTGTCTGTCAGTCCCAGTCTCTCTCAAGGCTAGCCATAGAAACTAGAATCCTTCTTTCCCAGGGCAGATCATAGAAACCAGAATACTTTTTCCCCAAAGCCAGCCATAAAACCTGAAAATACTACTCTCACTTCCCTCTGCCTTTCTATGTAAAACCTGGCCATAAAGAAATTATCTGACCTACCTTCTTTGACTATAGGTCATAAGTCTCTCAGTCCAGAGAGGGCCCTGCCCCACACCCAGAAGGAAGGAATGCTGCCCAGAGACGACCAGAGGAATCTAGACAGGTAGGTCTTCTGGGTTTTCTCACTCAGTCATGAGCACTAGATCCTATCCTTTTTGTCCAATCATATTTCTCCATGGCTGTCTATACTTTGTTGAACCCATGCATAACAGTGGCCAATTTCTCTTATGTCTTTGGGTCTTCATTCTGAAGGCTCCCATGAATACACATCAAATAAAGTTGTATGCTTGCCTTCCAATTAATCTGCTTTTGTGAGCTGATTTTTTGGTGAAACTTCAGAGGGCCAGGGAGCCCTTGGGCCCTACACGGCCACGTGTAAGTCTTGTGTCCTGCTGCCTTTCAAACAGGAGTGAAATAATCCCAGTGATAGCATGTGTGAGATCCTTGGGATCAAGTCACTTCAACAAATATTTAACATGCCCTGGGGTAGGTACGTGACACATTACAGAAATGAGTAGGTCGAAGATATCTAACCTTAAGAAAGTTAGAGTCAAGTGGGTTGAATGCATGTGCATTTGCATGTATTTGCATTTCATAAATGAAATTTACCATTTCATAAGATAAAGTGAAATGAAGGCTGTGGCAAAGGTATATGTAAAGTGCTGGGTTGTGATGAAGGGGGAGAAATCAATTGTCTGGAGATGGAACTGGGGGAGGAAGGAGCATCGAGGCTGAGTCAAGTGCGATGGTGGGGATCAGCAAAGATGTAGTATGTTTTGGAAAAGCCCAGAACCGGAGCATGGCCCTAGTGCATGGATGAAGCTGCAAGAGTGGACAGAACCAAAACAGAAGGTCACATGTGCCCAGCACAGCACACCGGGCACAGACTAGGACTGCATCTGGCTGCCTCCAGATGGCTTTAGGGGCCATGCAGAGGACAGTGGTAGGCACAAGGGAGCCAGCGGAGGCTTCTTTGGAGGCGATCTGTTTGATGTAATACGATCTGTGGATGGAGGCCGTATGACTTCATGGCTTCTGGCCTCTGCCCTGGAGTTGGAGAGCCTGGGTTAAAATCCCAGGCCTGCCACTTACTAACTGTGTGACCATGAGTATGGTTTTCCTCAGCCTCTGTTTCCTCATTTGTAAAAGAGAGACAAGAAGAGTACTCATGAGGGGATCTCGGGAGGGTTAAGAGAGATAATGCATGTAACATGCTTAGCTCAGTGCCTGGTCCTTGGCAAAGGCTCAGCAAAGGGAGCTGATATTAACAACTATTCCAAGGAGATGGCTGTCAATGCCGGGGGTGGATGAATTGGGAAGAGAGGGACAACAGGCCTGGGGCCACGTGGGCAGCTGTGGCCGGCATGCAGGTCAAGCGTGCCAAGGCCTGAACCTGAACAGTGGTAGAAGAAAGGAAAGGAGAGATGGACGAGATGATTCGTAATGCTGAGATGAAATGGCTAGGACTTGGCAAGTCTAGGAAGTGGGGCTGAGGAGAGCGAGGAGTGACACAGCTGAGGTTCCTAGGTTAGGGCAACTGGGAGGGAGGATGGGAGGAGTGTTGGAGGAATACTGAATTCCATATTGGGCTCTCTTCAGTGAACAGGCTCAGGAACCAATTGCAAACTCAGGGACAAGGTCAGGGTTGGAGTTACGTGCTTGGCTAGGGCTGAAGCATCATGTGGCAGAAGTGGCTGAAATCATCCAGGGAGACAGAATAGAAGCAGAAGAGAAGAGTCCCATGCTAGAACCATAGAGAACATTTGCATTGAAAATGGAAGTGGAGGGTAAGGAACAGGGAATGAGAGAGAGAGAGAGAAGCAGCTGCATTTGGGGAGGAAGGAGAAGAGTCAGGAGAAAGCCGGTGTCAGAGATTCCAAAGCAGGAGGGGTCTGACCAAGTAGGTGTTCACGGAGGACAGGGACCAAGAGGAAGCTCCTGCGTGTAAGTCAGGACGTGGCTTGTGAGTCTTGCAGACATACTGCCTGCATGGAGGTGAGAAGAGTCGTCCTGGGGGCGAAGAGGGGAGCGGGTGGCGGTGCACGGGTCAGTGAGTCCTTCAAGATGTTTGGAGGTGAAAGCGAGGGGAGAATGTTGGCCAAGCTTGTAGGAAAGAGGATTGAAGGAAATGTCTTTAGGATGTGTGATATTTTAGTATTTTTACAGGGTAAAAAATGAGAGTGTGAGAAGGAACTTGAAGATGCAAAAGGAAGAGATGGTTGATGGAGCCAAATTCAGGAACACATAGGAGGTTGTGGGGCTGAGAGCAGTGGGGGGTTAGCCTTAGAAAAGGGTAGCTACGCTGTGGAGGGAGAGGAGGAGAAGGGAGTGGGTGAAGATGGGAGACTTTCTGAGAGAAGGCTTTCAATGAACTAGCTAGTGAGGTCAGGAAGGGTTTTGGAGATGGGGTGCGATTCCGGGAAAAGATGTTTTCTTGTTTTTTTTTTTTTTTTTTTTTTTTTTTTAAAATAGAGACAAGGTCTCACTTTGTTGCCCAGGCTAGTCTTGAACTCCTGGGCTCATGCAAATCTCCTGCCCTGGCCTCCCAAAGTGTTGGGAGGTGTGAGCCACTGCACCCAGTCCAGGGAAAGGTTTGGAACAGCCCTCATGGGGAATAAAACTAGGCACAACTAGGGGCATTGACAAGCAGGACTGGGGGTCAATCGATTTGAACATCTGTATTGGGGGGATTGAGCAGATAAGCACACATATATGTATACATATAATACACATATATGTTTGTGTGTGTATGTGTATATGTATATATTTTACTGTGAGTGTTTGGCAGCCTAAGTAATGGGCAAAAGAAAGTGGGTTTGCAGATTGGGTGCAGTGGCTCATGCCTGTAATATCAGCACTTTGGGAGGTAAAGGCGGAAGGATTGCTTGAGGCCAGGAATTTGGCATCAGCCTGGGCAACATAGTGAGACTCTATTGCTACAAAAAATTTGAAAAAAAAAAAACAAAAAAGTGGCTGAGTGTGGTGGCTCATGCCTGTAATGCCAGCACTTTGGGAGGCCGAGGCAGGCGGATCACTTGAGATCAGGAGTTTGAGACCAGTCTGGCCAGTACGGTGAAACCCCGTCTCTACTAAAAATAAAAAAATTAGCTGGGTGTGGTGGTAGGTGCCTGTAATCCCAGCTACTCGGGAGGCTGAGACACAAGAATTGCTTGAACCTGGGAGGCAGAGGTTGCAGGGAGCCAAGATTGTGCCACTGTACTCTAGCCTGGGCCACAGAGCGAGACTCTGTCTCAAAAAACAAACAAATAAACAAAAAAAACTTAGCCAAGTGTGGTGGTGTCACGGGTAGAGGGTTGTGACTGCAAGTTATTGAGGTTCTTGCTGTTTTGAACAAAGAATTGGACAAAAACGCCCAGCAAAGCAAAGAAAGAATGAAGCATCAAAAGAATGAAAGCAGGGATTTATTGAAAATGAAAGTACACTCCACAGTGTGGGCGCAGACCCCAGCAGCGGCTCAAGGGCCCAGCTACAGAATCGACTCGGGTCCAAATACCCTCTAGAAGCTTCCCATTGGCTGCTTCATGCTTACCTCATGTAAATGAAGTAGTAGCCCACAATCAGTCTGATTGGTTGCAGAAAGCAGCCAACCAGAGGCTGAAGTGAGGTTACAAAGGTCACACACCTGTGCGAACATTGGTTGCAAAAACAACCAATCAGGGGCTAGGGTGAAGTAAAGTTATACTTCTATGCACATGAAGACTCGGCCTGCAATCAGTCTGATTGGTTGTGGACAGCAACCATTCAGAGGCTGGAGTGAAGTTACAAAGTTGCAAACGAAGACTGGACCCTCAATCAGTCTGATTTGTGGCAGACAGCCAATTTTCCATCTGCTCTGCAGAAAAGGTCAAAGGGACCAGTAGCCTCTGGTCCTTTTGTTACTTAAGCATGGAAAGTTAGGGTTTTCCTTTTGATTTAGTTCTAGGAAGTCAGTGTGAAACAGTTTAGGTTTTTTTGCCTCCAGACCCTATTTCTCCTGCCTCAGTGGCACATGCCTGCAGTCCCAGCTACTGGAGAGGCTGAGGTGGGAGGATCCATTGAGCCCAGGAGTTTGAGGCTGCAGTGAGCTATAGTCGCACCACTGCACTCCAGCCTGGGCAACAGAGTGAGATCCTGTCTCTTGAAAAGAAAAAAAACAAGTGAGTTAACGTAGGGCTGAAAATTGTGCATGTCTCTGGTTCCTCATGGGAATTGGCGCCATTTCACTTAAGGCCCGTGCATAATAAGGGCTAAAAGACTAAAGACTATTGGGCATCTATTGCGTGCCAGGCCTTGAGAGATGTATGTTACCTCCGTTAGTTTATTTAATTCTGTAACACCCGCATGAGGGAGGCCACATTATTCACATTTTGCAGGCGAAGAAACTGAGGATCATAGAGATTACGATACATCAATATGATCACAGCGAAGAATAAGCAGTGAAGGTGGAAACTGACACCAGTGCATTTGTAGGAATTAAACATTTTCTCCTGCATCTCCTGCCCACAGCACAGACTGGGTCTCGGGGATAATTAGACATGAAAAAACGGCATTTCCTGTTGGGGCTGATGCACTAGTAAGCAAAGGGTTTTGATGCAAAAAAACCAAAAAAAAAAACAAAATTGAACTGCCATCCTCCTGTTTCACTACTCTGAGGCAATATGTGTGGGAACTTTTTCTTCCTTGTCCTTTTTTTTTTTTTTTTTTTTGGTTGAGGCTCTCTGCTCAAATGCACGGGAATTGACAAATTCGAATCATAGTCTATTTTGGAGGGAGTGTTAAATTATTCAGAGGTAGGCACAAATAGCACATCTCTAGCTTCGACTTCCTGCTTGAACCTGCAGATGTCAATTTATTGAGCCCTGTGAGGGTCTGCAGAAAATGCCCAGGCCAGAGTGGGGACAGGCGGCAGGGCTTCCATCCACTGCCCAGGAGGCAGGTGCTCGCTGGTTGCTGTCTGGAGTCTGCAACTCCAAACTCTCTACGCTTCCTGTCCCTAGGCAGCAGGGTCACTGGACACAGCTTGGCGCCATGGCAACAAAGTCCTTGACTGGGGCTTCTTCTGATTTCTCTTGTTCTCCCTCGCCCGGGTGTCAGTGAGCCTTCCAGGTATGCAATCCACAAGAAGCTGGAACTTCTGCAGTGCACTTATGGTGATCACATTTGGGGTTTTGCATACTCTGAGCTCAGAAATGTCCACATGCACATGAGGGCTTTTTGCAGGATGCTTAAAAAGTGAGGCATGTTGAGATATCTTAAAAATAAGGTCCTCCCATGCCTCTTCACCACTTTCTTTCTTCTTCTTTTTTTTTTTTTTTTTTTTTGAGATGGAGTCTTGCTCTGTCTCCCAGGCTGGAGTGCAGTGGCATGATCTTGGCTCACTGCAACCTCTGCCTCCTGGGTTCAAGCGATTCTCCTGCCTCAGCCTCCCAAGTAGCTGGGATTACAGGTGTGCACCACCACGCCTGGCTAATTTTTGTATTTTTAGTAGAGATGGGTTTCACCATGTTGGCCAGGCTAGTCTCGAACTGCTGACCTCAGGTGATTCACCC
The DNA here is from genome assembly GCF_009828535.3 of Hylobates moloch. Lineage (NCBI taxonomy): Eukaryota > Metazoa > Chordata > Mammalia > Primates > Hylobatidae > Hylobates > Hylobates moloch. The sequence continues at coordinate 2,353,057 of NW_026652308.1, read as the reverse complement.
ACCTCCGCCTCCCAAAGTGCTGGGATTACAGGCGTGAGCCACGGGCCCAGCCTTCTCCACCACTTTCCTGTCATCACTCATCCTCTTCTTTCCCAGGGACCTCTTTGCATCTTCTGATAAGGATGTTGCTACAATTCAGAATCCATTCAAGATCGCTGGGATTCTAGGCCTTCCCTGTGGAAATATCTTGAGGGATGGACAGAGCCACCAGGTAGCTGCAACTAGGATGATTATTTAATTTAGGATCCAAACCTGCAAGAGAGTGAAAAGGGGGTGCTTTTTACAAATGACTCCAGGACACCGGGCATGATCAGGCACTGTCTGGAGCAACTTGGGAGGATGGCCACTGGAAAGAACACAGGCTCTGGAATGAAGTGTTTTGCTTAACATTTAAGAACCTCGGTTTTTTCATCAGTTAAACTTGACATCTGCTTTTCATGGTCCTGTTGGAGTAACATATATAAAGTGCCAGGCACAATTCCTAACACATAAGTGTTCAATATTTATTAGCTCCTTTCCTTTAAAAAGCAAACAACCCCAATAAAAACAACAGCAACAACAAAAACTGCCCTGTACCAAAAAATCATTTCTAGGCTTCCAGCAGGTGGGATTGAGTTCCACCTATGTTCACTGCCTGCCTCTTCCCCCAACCATTCGTTCTAATGCAGAGGTGGAATATTGCTTTCCCAGGCAATCATTTCCTTTTCTGCTCAGATGTTTCTGGTCTCTGTATAACAGTATTTCTCTTTTTTTTTTTTTTTTGAGACAGGGTCTCGCTCTGCTACCCAGGCTGGAGCACACTGCTGTGATCATTGCTCACTGCAGCCTAGACCTCCCCAGCTCACCTGATCCTCCCACCTCAGCCTCCCAAGTAGCTGGGACTCCTCTCCGCCATCATGAAATTCTAATACTACAGATACACTGTATATCTTTTTATGTACTGTGGCCCTTGAGAGGCCACAAGCCATTGTGATACCTAAGATTGTTTTTCCTTCCCCTCAAAGAGCAGATTATCGCCCTTTTGGAAAACCAATTTTCATCCTGTTGGAGGCAATATCCACCCCTTTGAGAATGCATGGCATTTGGCATGAATCTTTCACTCTTCCCACTTCACCTCAGATTCTCCCATGTCGGGGGTGTCGTACTTCTCAGTTGGAACCTACCTACATGGTGGTGAGGGGAAAAACCATGAAAAACAATAAGAGGTACTTTTTGTTGAGCAAGAGCTTCATGGTACATTATCTCTCATCATCACAGCAATCTTGCAAGAAAATTTTCTTTCATGGATGAGAAAACTCAGGCTTGGAGGGGTAAGTCACCCACAACTGTGGGGTTGAATGTAAGACAGCATCTGTCTGATATGAAAATCGAAACCATGACGCCATACTGCCTGCTCATTCATAAAGGCCAGGGAAAGGTAATAGTAGAAGGAACCGGCATTTACTGAGCCATTACTGTTTCTGAAACTCTGGTGCTTTACTTACTTACTTATTTCACATCTTTGCTCTGTGAAGTTGGGGGTATGTGCCTAGTTTTAGAGACAAAAGATGGGTTTGCAGTGATTATTTTTTCAAATTTCACATGGCTAGCAGTTCATGAAGGCTGAATTGTAACCCAGGTCTGCCTCTCCTAAAACTCCTCTCTGTTCATTACAAAACACAGCTCCTAGGAGGAAGTGCTGTTAGCCTTCACCTTGCAGGAGGGCAAGAGAACCACACGATTGCAGCTTTCTGCCACTGCCTCTTCCCCAACACACACCCTTGATTTTTTTTGTCATGTGTAGATATGAAAATAATATAAAGTTAGATATGAAGAGAATATAAACCATAACATTTTGAAAACTTTGTGTACTTTACTACCTTCACAAAGTACTGCCTTCACAAACTCCTAGGGATCTGGGAATCCCAGATTAAATGCCACCGGTCTCTGATGTGCCAAAGAGGGACCTGCTGGAGAGAACTTAGCAGGATGCCATTCAGGTGGGCATACTCAGATGCAGTGTAGCATAGGTATAAACCTCAGATCAGTCGGGAGAGAGAGGCTGACCTCGGCAGGTTGCTGGAAGGTTTGATGTAGGGTTGATGCATCCGACAGCTAGAACGTAAGGGGTCAGTTTGTGGGTGACTTACTCTTTAGGGCCTTAGTTATATCCTTGGAGAGAAAACCTTTATTTACATGTGCTGATCCAGCTAGTGGAGAACCAGTGGGAAGGCCCATGCGCCTCGGGTGCTTTGTCCCAGGGAGAGAACTGTGCGGTGGGGTAAGGGTTCTTAGCTCAGCTGTCTGCAAGCCTTTTACATCTTCATTTCATCACTGGCCTAATTTGCTGAGCCCTGACCTGACAGCCAGGTGGGGCCAACCATTCCATCCACACCCTGGAGCAAGGAAGCTCTAGGTTCCTGTAAGGCAAACTGCCTTTTTAGTTGTCAGCAGATCTCTCTCGGGAGCAGGAATGGCGGCTTCCTTCCCTCAGGGAGGAGCGGGTGGTGACAGCGGGGTTGACCAGCTCTCCCGCTGTGCCGAGAGGCATCTGGAGGCTGGCACATGGGATCCAGAGGTGGGTGGCAGTGATGAAACAAGAGGGCAAGCAGCTTTGGCCGGAGAAGCAAGAGGGCTCTGGGTAGCCTGCTTATAGGAATAAGCAGTTGCTCTTGGCAATTTACCTTGACTGGGATTTTGGCAGATGAAGGAAAAACTATCTGCTCCTAAATGAAAATTTGATCCACACAGAAGACAACCTGCAGGCAAAGCAAAAACACTGGTATGTGATTTTTAGGGAAGAGTATGAATGATGCAACTTGTAAACCAGTTATTGGGGTGACTTGTAAGAAGCAGGCAGTGACTGAGCCTCAGTTTCCTCAGCTGGGAGGTGAGAGGGCCAGGTCACATAACCTCCAAGACCTATGTATTTTTTCATGGTTGTATAACTTTTTTAAATGGTGTTATTAAAAACTTAAATATGCCAGTGGAACACTTCTCCAGCCTCCAACTACTAATCACCCCAGTTAATGAGTTGTTTAAGCCACCCTCATATTAGAGTCTAGCCACTTCCATTGTTTTAAAAATTGTATGATTCTAAATGTGAGATGGAAGATGAGGGTGGCTTCAAAACATTTATCACAAAGCTATTATTTATTTTTAACTTATAATTAGATTTACAATGGATGAAGCAATTAGCAAATCACTAGTGAGTAACTGTGTGTCAGGCATGAGGTGGAAGACAAATTACATGTATATTTACTTTCAGACTCAGAAGTCTCACTTATAAGATTTTATTCCAAAACTACAGGACAAAAATAGGAAAATGTGAAACATATATATATATATACACACACACACACACACACACGCATTTGCACAGGTTATTAATTGTAGCCAGTAGCATTAATTCATTGAAACACATCAAATATGTTTAAATCTGTAGGTTTATAATGGTGCTCAGAATAGAACGCCTCACTGGTCACTTTTGGAAGATGCTAGGAAACCAACTTATTATTTTGAAAACTGGTAAATAAGAAGAGAGAACCAGGTGTTTACTTTGCCTTTCCAATACAAACTATATTTCAGGACAACCAAATGAGAGATGAGGGGAAGTTGCTCTTTATAGAAGTATTCCAGCTGACAAATGAAAAAACAGTGACAGAATTGGAATTCTGTAATCTGAATTACAGGGTCTAGGCAATAATTGCCAATGAGTGTTAACATCACATGAAGAAAGACAAGATTTTATGTGTATCTTGGTAGAAGTATCACAACACTACTTATGAAGTAGCCTTGACCCCCAAAACAAGACAAAAACAAAACCCAACAATAACAAAAACCAACCAAAAAATCCCTAACCTGAATCTGAGGTGGAGCATGTCCAGTGGAGCTTTCTGCAATGATAGGAATGTTCTGTATCTGCACAGTCTAGCGTAGTAGCCACTAGTCACATGCGTGTGTTGAGCACTTGAAATAAGACTAGTGTGACTGAGGAACAAAGTTTCAAATTTTATTGAATTATAACTAATTTAAATTTAAATAGCCACATGTGGCTATGGGTTACTGTATTGGACAGCACAGTTCTAGATTGACCTATCAGTTTATGGGAGACACAGGGGACAGAAGAACATGTTGAATGACACCATAGGAATGCAAACAGCAAAACACATTGTATGAGAACTATAGTTGGCACTCTGCATTCATGGATTCAACCAATAACAGATTGAACATATTTTTTAAAAAAATGGATGGTTGCATCTGTACTAAATGGGTACAGACTTTTTTTCTTGTAATTATTCCCAAAACAATATAGTATAGCAAATATTTACATAGCATTTACATTTTATTGGGTATTATAAGTAATCTAAAGATGATTTAAAGTATACAAGAAGACCTGCATACATGATATGCAAATACTACATCATTTTATATAAGGGACTTAAGCATCCATGGGTTTTGGTATCTGCAGGAAGTCCTAGAACCAATCCCTCATGGTTACTGAGAGATGACTGTATAGGACAAACTATCTGGTTTCATCAACAAATAAGGCACAATGAATAAAAAAGAGATAGCCTGGGAAACATAAATTATTAAAGAAAGTGATATCAACCAATTATTAATACAAGGTATAGAACATATATGGATTCTGTTTGAACAATTAAACCAGTGAAATTATGAGACGATTAGGGAAATGTGAACACTGATTGTATATTTAATGATGTTACAAAATTATCACTTTTTAGGTGTGATAATGGCATACTGATTATTTAAAAATAGAGTCCTATTCTTTAAAAATGATTACTGATGTGCATATGGCTAAAATCATATGATGTTGGGATGTGCTTCAGAATCATCCAATGGTTGTGTGAGGGGAAGGAGGTTGGAGAACTGGGTAGGGGTATAGATGATATGAGATTGGAATGAGTTGATAATTGTTCAAGTTAGCTGGTGGGTACATGGTAGTTCATTAAATTATTTTCTCTACTTTTGAATGTGCTTGAAAATTTCCACAATAAAATGTTAAAAAAAAAAAGAAGTAAGGGAAACTTCCAAGGAACCTCTCTCTAACCCTAAATAACAACAGCCATAATATCAACAGCAGCAAAAATACCACCCTTGAGCTAAAACCAGAGCTGGGAAGTGGGGGCAGGGAGAGGTGTACAAGTAGCACCCAGAACGGAAAAGCAGGGTGAGGGCAGACACCGCTATCAGTGCTGCAGTAAGGAGAGTAAACCTTGGGCCAAGGGCACTAAGTTAAGCTGCAACCCCAGCTAAGGTGATCCCAGGTCTACAGTGTCCCTGGCTCTCAGAGAAGGCAAAAGCAAATTCTGTCTGAAAGAGAGCACCCTCCATTTAGGTATGTGGGATTCCTACGGATTAGGGTTAAGCAAATAGGAGCAAACATTAGGGTGACTGTAACAATTATCATCTAAACTGAGACATTTTGAGGGTACAAGGAGGTACTAAGATAATTAACAGGCATCAGTTGGTTGTAAAAGACATAAACTAAGATTGTCCTGGAGAAACCAAGCTATATGGTCCCTCTGGTAGCCAAGGAAGGGAGGAAGATCCGGCCACTTTGTTCCTAGAGTTTGGTGAGAGTGAGAGCCGGCATCTCAGCCTAGATCATTTGAAGTTGGGCTTATACTCTGGGTCAGTGATCTCAAAGTGTGATCCTTGGACCAGTAGCATCGGCATCACCTGGGAGCTTGCTGGAAATGCAGGCTCTTGGGTCCTGCCCCAGACATAATAAATCAGAAACTCAGGGGATGGGCCCAGTAGGTGATTCTGATGCACCAAGTTTGAGAACCACTGGTGTAGGCAAACATTTCTGAGCTGTTGTCCATCCAGCTATTAACAAACATTCCATGAATATCACAATGCTCATTATTTTTCTTCAAAGTAATAGCAGCTAGGAACAAAGTTACATTTTCTCAAGCCTTAACATTTTAACAGTATCAGGTAATTCTATAAATAAAGTCTAGTAAAAGTCATTCATCAATTATCCATTAAGAAGGATTTTAAAATAATAAAAATGCCTTTCAGCATTTTCTGTCTCAAAAGTCTAGTGCTTCTCCCAGAGGAGGAGAACAAAAATATCACCTTCTCAAAGGAAGCTTTAATTAGGTGTGTATCTCTCCTGTGTCCGAATTCGTGGCGTTCCTCCGAATTAAGTTCCCACACACTTTTGGCTGAAACTGGCCCCGAGTTAGCAGGAGCTCATTCATTAGGTCTGCTTCCATTTAACCTGGGGCCTGAGGAGTAGCCCGTTGCTCTCCTCTTTGATCTCCTCCAACAGAGTGGAGAACATGAATGACGGTCAGTTTTTCTTTCCACGCTAGGCTTCCTGGACTAACCAGGACTGGGTGTGGGGCACGTACTAGACATTTTTTGTGGCTTGAAACACCACCTTCTACCAAAGGCATGCTTCTGTTTGTCTTGAAGAAGTTTCTGGCATGGCTCAGTGGCTGTTTATCACCTCTGTATTAAGGATGATAGGATGAGGGTTGATTACAGCCTTGCTGAGGGTTGATAAACACACACAGAGATAGAAGACTCTCTGTTTTCTTATGGCCACAGGCACCAAAGAGAAACCACATAGCCTCACATGAACATATGTTAACACTAAGATTCTCCACACTTCTTCCAACTTCTCTTAAAATAGAACTATTTTCATGATGGAAGCCAGAAGTGCTACAAGCACTCAGGTGGCAGGACTTATAGCTAAGAGTGGCATAGGATCGCACTGTTTCTTAAACCGCACTTCTGGAACTGGCTACGTTCTTTGGAGACCATTTTTTAAAAAGTAGCCCTTTCTTCCACCCCATTCCCACAGGATTTTCTTCAGTAGGTCTGCACTGAGGCCTGAGAAACTCCAATTTTGGAAGGGTTCTTAGGGGATTTCTGATGTACGGCTTGAGTTGGGAACTGCCGATGCTGAGTGAGAGCTGTTCTATATTTTTGTTGGCATCATCTAGGGTGTCTTGCAGAGTGGGGCCCTGCTCTTCTTTAGGAAGACTTGGAGTTTTCAGGAGCATCTTTGTAGTTTAGCTTTCTAACCTACTCCTAATCCAGGGGATAAGTGAGTTCATTGAGGTGTCCTGGTCAAGGGTGCAGAGAGGTTCCCCTTTGAGAGCCAGCTCTGCCACTTGCCATCTGTGAGACTTTGAGCAAGTTATCAAATTCCTGAGAGCTTTGCTTTGAATGTCTAAAGAGTGGTAAGGGTAATATCTACTTGAGAGGGCTCTTGTGAAGATTAAATGAGAGAATATAAGTAAAATGCTTAGACTATTGCCTGGCACACAGCAAATGCTTAATAAATCATTCATATTATTATTTTTTTCCTAAGGGTTCAAGCCAATAGAGTTGCCAAATAGTTTGGGTTTTGTTTTGTTTTGTTTTGTTTTTGGACAGAGGTCACATTTTGGCAACATCTTTTTCTGCTAATGGATATTACAGAAAGTTACATTCAGAGAGATAGATGCTGTATCTGAAAGGGTATATGTTTAAAAGACTGACGCTGTCTGATGGGAATTGGCAGTAAAGAACACAGGGTCCCACAGTGGATCCTCAGAGCTCCTGAGCAGAGGCATGGCACAAAGAGAGCAGGGAGGCAGAGAGGTAAGATACACGGCTTTGCAGGGACTCATTTCAGCCTAGATGTTAGCTGGAGGCCCTGAATCCTAAGAGCTGGATATGATGGGATCACACTCCACTCTACACTCTGGAAAGGTCCAAGATTTCTTGCATTTCACAGGCATCTTCAAAAGTCGCCCTTGACTCTGACTTCTGCTGATTCTCAACCCCTGTTCCTGTTGCATGCCCACAGCCTTGCTGTTCTCTCTTCCCTCCCCTGTCTCCTCTCTTCTGTGCTTACTCCGCCCAGTTCCCTTCAAATGAGGAACAATTTAATTACCTCTTTTGCTACCTTTTCACTTGCTAACTCATGCTGTCTGGCTGTCTGCTGCCCCAAGTGGCATTGCTAACTCATGCTGTCTGGGTGTCTGCTGCCCCAAGTGGCATTTCAAGATATTTTCCTGAACAAAGAGAACAACTTCCTGAAAAAAATTACAATGCTTGCCCTTAAGTATTAATTTATTTCCTAACTCCCTCCAAACCTAAATATTTAAGTAATGAGATGCTGAGGAAATACAGGAATGCTCATGTAGGTGGTGTGTTAGCAATGGAGAGAAAGACTGGATCAGGAGATATTTAAGAGATGATAAGATCCCATGACAAACTGATCATAGAAGAAAAACAAAAAGAAGGGGAAGGAAGGGAACCAACATTTATTGAATGCCTGTATCATAACAACAGCCCTATTCTATTAGTTTTATCCCAACTTTCCAAGAAATGGAAATCAGAGGGGTCAAATAATATGCCCAAGGCCGCTCAGACAGTAAATAGAAGGTCCAGGATCCAACCAAGGTGTGATTTAAAAACCTATATTCTTTGCATTGTATTCTTAATCACCTATACTTCTACCATAGAGGACAGTAGGGTCCATTCTAAACTGTGTTGTGTTCAACACTTTTTTGAACTTAATTCAACAAGAAAATCATTTTTTATATAAAGTTTAGCATATACTCTTCTTTTTTATAGCTTGCAATTTGAATCGTTGCATGCATCTTTCTTTCAATGGTTTCTTAGGTGCAAGTAGCAGAATCTGTTGCTTCAGTATAAATGAGGCTCCTGTTACTCACTTGTGACAGCACAGGGAGTGGCTGGGAGTTCCAGGGAGGCCGTTTCCCAACTGTTGGTGCTGTCTAAGGATAGACCGGGTGGGTCCACTCTCATAAGAGGTATTAATTAAGCAAAGAGTGGAGGACGGCTTGGTTGGGGTGTTGCTGTGGGAATCTGGATTTGGATGGGAGGTACCCACATAGGGCTGTCCATAAGAACTGCTTGGGGGAAGGCATGTTCAAAATACAGATGCCTGGGTCCCATTAGAGATGATTCAGTATGTCTAGAACGGCTCAGAAGCCTTTCAGATATGTTCCCCAGTTGATTATTATGCACACCCAGGTCTGGGGACCATTGAAACAGGTTGCCATTAACCGTCTTCCCATTTGTCCCGAGAATACTTGCTGGTGGTGCCTGCGGCGGCAGCGTTTATCCTAAGTTTGTCACAAAATATCTCATTTTTACTGTTGTTTTCACATTGCTCTAGTGTATTGACTTTGGAAACAAAAGACATCATTCTATCAATAGCATTCTGGTTTTAGTAGTGCTATTTCCATTTACAAAATATAGTAATTCTCGATCGCCGAAAGTGTCGAATCCCAGAAAACACAGCATTCCTATGTGTGATGTTAACATCATTCTCGAACAGTTGTTGGGTGAAGACCCATTTGATGAATCCAATTTTTCTGAAATAGATGATTCTGATGATTCAGACGATTCTGATGTTTGTTCTGTTTAGAAATAACTCCAAGGACAGTTTTTATATTTTATTTTCACATTGAAAATTGGTCAGATTTGCTTCAGCCTCAAAGAGCATGTTAATGCAAAATTAAATGAGCACTGGCAGTGAGCTGCACTATTTTTTTCTAAATGGGTGAAGTTCTCTTCATCACTGGATTCTTTAGAGTCTGTCTTCTATTATGGGAGAGAGAGTCTTATAGCCTTTAAGACACAATGCTCTATTCATGTAGGCAGTGATAACTCATCAAACATGATTCTGTTTCATTCTTGGAGAAGGTAGAATACTGAGCTCCTTTAAAATATTTGGGTTATACATTCTCTTTGTAATGGAAAATGTTATTTACTCTAGTAGTACTTGTTGGTGATGCCACACATACTTTACTTTGAAGAAGCCAGATAATGTTTATACACCTGCAGGAACTAGCTAGAGGAATCAAGATGAGACTCCTAGCTGATACATGTACTTACAAAAAACAGAAGGTTAAATACAGGACTGGAGTGGTTTGAGGAATGTAGCACACTCAAATATACTTCTCCTTGGTGTGCTTGAAGCAGAAAAAGAAAACTCAAGGGATTTAGTAACAAACATGTATTTTCTGGGCCTTGGGTAACATGCTGTCCAATATCTCTCCAGCTCTTGGGTTGAAACATTCATGACTTTTTTTAAAAAAGCATTTGCTTATACTTCCCCAAATAGATGGATACTAGTAATAAATAATGAAAAAATATTGAATGCCAGGAAAATGGCATGCAATTTTTCCTTCCTCCTGCTATAATACTTTCTTAATAATTGATGTGTGCATCTTTTCTAGTGGTGAAAGACCTTTACTTAAAGAGAGAGAGAGCACATAGACAAAGCTGAGAGACTTGCTGAGTTTGTGGCCAGCTCAGAGGCATTGACCACCAAACCATTTACATTTCAACAGCGGGACAGCTCTCAGAAGAGGACACAGGATAGAGACGCCATGCTTTCTCCACTTCTCTTACCTTATTCCATGGCACTCAGCCTTCTTTGGCAGCCAGCCTATTCCTCATTTTTAAGTAGGAGGGCTCTATAATTAACTCCAACCTATTTCTGCCGTGTTAATTAATGTGTGCATACAGAAGGTTGCTGTTTTCCCTTAAGGTGTGATGAAGAGAACTGTTTTTTTTTTTTTTATGGAAGTCACTTAGAGCTTTAGCAGATGTAGCAATTCGCTTTGAATAGCAAGACACAACAAATTCTTTTTTTGAATTTAATTTTTATTTTAAGTTCAAGGGTACATGTGCAGTTCTGTTATATAGGTAAACTTGTATCATGGGGGTTGTTGTACAGATTATTTCATCACCCAGGTTATTGAGCCTAGTACCCATTAGTTATTGTTCCTGATCCTCTGCCTCCTCCCACCCTCCACCCTCCAATAGATTCCAGTGTGTGCTTTCCCCCCCACCCATGTGTCCATGTGTTCTCATCAATTTGCTCTCACTTATAAGTGAGAACATGCAATATTTGGTTTTCTATTCCTGCATTAGTTTGCTAAGGATAATGGTTTCCAGCTCTTTCCATGTTCCTGAAAAGGATATGACCCCATTCTTTTTTATGGCTGCATAGTATTCCATGGTATACATGTACCACATTTTCTTTATTCAGTCTACCATTGATGGGCATTTAGGTTGATTCCATGTCTTTGCTATTGTGAATAATGCTGCAACAAACATACATGTGCATATGTTTTTATAATAGAATGCTTTATATTCCTTTGGGTATATACCCAGTAATGAGATTGCTGGGTTGAATGGTATTCTTATTTTTAGGTCTTTGAGGAATTGTCACACTGTCTTTCACAATGGTTTAAATAATTTACATTCCCATCAACAGTGTATAAGCATTCCTTTTTCTCTACAACCTCAGAAGTATCTGTTATTTTTTGACTTTTTAGTAATAGCCATTCTGACTGGTATGAGATGATATCTCATTGTGGTTTTGATTTGTATTTCTCTAATGATCAATGATGCTGAGCTTTTTTACATATGATTGTTGGCTGCATTTATGTCTTCCTTTGGAAAGTCTCTGTTGATGTCCTTTGCCCACTTTTTAATGAGGTTGTTTTTTTCTTATAAATTTGTTTAAGTTCCTTATACATGCTGGATATTAGACCTTAGTCAGATGCATAGTTTGCAAAAATTTTCTCCCATTCTGTAGGTTGCCTGTTCATTCTGCTGATAGTTTCCTTTGCTTTGCAGAAGCTCTTTAGTTTAATAGGTCCCATTTGTCAACTTTTGCTTTTTTTGCCATTGCTCGTGGTGTCTTCATCATAGGATCTTTGCCCATTCCTTTGTCCAGAGCGGTATTGCCTAGGGTTTTTTATAATTTTTATAATTTTTTCTTCCAGGGTTTTTTATAATTTTGGGGTTTACATTTATGTCTTTAATACACCTTGAGTTAATTTTTGTATATGGTGTAAGGAAGGGATCCAGTTTCAATCTTCTGCATATGGCTAGCCAGTTATCCCAGCACCATTTATTGAATCCATTCTGCATTGCTTGTTTTTGTCAGGTTTGTCAAAGATCAGATAGTTGTAGGTGTGCAGTCTTATTTCTGGGCTCTCTTTTTGAACCAGTACCATGCTGTTTTGGTTACTGTAGCCCTGTAGTATAGTTTGAAGTTAGGTAGCGTGATACCTGTGGCTTTGTTCTTTTTGCTTAGGATTGACTTGGCTATTTGGGCTCTTTTTTTGTTCCATATAAATTTAAAATTTTTTTCCAGTTTTGTGAAGAATGTCAAAGGTAGTTTAATAGGAATAGCATTGAATCTATAAATTGCTTTGGGAAGTATGGCCATTTTAATGATATTGATTTTTCCTATCCATGAGGATAAAATGTTTTTTCATTTAGGTTTGTGTCATCTCTGATTTCTTTGAGTAGTATTCATAGTTTTCCTTGTCGAGATCTTTCACCTCCCTAGTTAGCTATATTTTATTTTTTTGACACCACTAATTCTACTGGGTAAACTCTACCAGGGACTACAGTATAAAAAGTCATGCACAGACTCCCTCTGGGTGTTCTATGGGCATTGGAAACCAGTGAACAAAGTGGAAGGAACCTGTCCAATGACATTAGTCAGACTACAGTCTGAATCTGAACACCACACTATAGTGACTGTGTGATTTTTGGTAAGTCACTTAACCTCTCTGTGTCTTGTTTGCTCATTCATAAATGGTGCACAGAATGTCTCCTTTGATCAAGAGTGACTCATTCAATGTTTGCAAAGCTTCTGAGCCATGTAACTCAATTCACGAGCCTACACATTGGCTGTAAGCATTTATCCCATTAGACTAAGATCCTTGAGAGCAGAGATGATGTCTTATTTATGTCTCCAGTGCCTAGTAACAGTAGGAACTCATATTTATTGAAAGACCAAAAAAAGAATTTGTCTTATTTGATTTTTAGCCCTAAACTCTTCACGTGTCTGTGTCCCTAAAGGAATGTGAACCTATCAGCCAGAATTTCTTAACCCTGTTGGCAGAGTGTTGGCTTGCCAGTCCACAAAGCCTACCACCTAGAATTACACAATCCCTTCCTGCATGGTCCTTCTGACCTGGGAGTCCTCTGGAGCTCCCTGAGATGTGGGGTGGATGCAAATCTTTGCAGAGATGCTGGTGTTCCAGCTTGCCCAGACATGCCATGCAGCCACTCCCATCTTGGGTCGTGTCATGTCAGTGCCAGTGCCACAGACAAGCAGGGCATGAGGGACAGCAGGCTTTTTTCCTGCTTTCAGAGACCTCTATCCATCCTCTGCTTCTGTGCTTCTTCCCCAGCCCAGGGGAATCTCTTTTTAGTCTGAGTGAGATCAACTTCCCTTTTCTGCTCTTTAAGGCACTCAGTCCATCCCTAGAATCTCTCTTTCCCGAAGGCCGTAGGCTTTTGGAACACACAAGCCAGAAACAGTTTCAGGTAATTTATTTTCTGCTCTGCCTAAACCTCTGCTGGATATCAAACATGCAAGACTCATTACTCGCCTGAATCCGGGAAGGGAGGGTTAATATCTTAAAATATTATAGGTCTAGTGCCTAGGAGGAAACAATTAGATATTGGGGACTGGTCTTACCAGGGATGGTAAATGTTACAGGACTTTAGGGGATATTAATTCCTTATGATTGTAAGATGGTGAAACTCCAGGTATCATCGCAGCATTTAAGACAGGAAAAAGGATGGAAGAAACAACAGTTTTCTGTTTGTTCCCCACCCCGCTCCCCCCACCACTTTTTTTTTTTTTTTTTTTTTTTTTTGAGATGGAGTCTTGCTCTGTCACCCAGGCTGGAGTGCAATGGTGCAATCTTGGCTCGCTGCAACTTCCACCTCCCGGGTTCAAGCAATTCTCCTGCCTCAGCCTTCCAAGTAGCTGGGATTACAGGTGTGCGCCACCACGCCTGGCTAATTTTTGTATTTTTAGTAGAGACGGGGTTTCACCATGTTGATCAGGCTGATCTTGAACTCCTGACCTCGTGATCTGCCTGCCATGGCCTCTCAAAGTGCTGGGATTATAGGCATAAGCAACCGTGCCTGGCCTGTTCCCTTTTAACAAGAAATGAAAGAGCATTTTAGAGCCCCTCTGCCTCTCTGAGACTTTTAAAAATGTATCAGTGACCAAGATTGGGTCACATAGCACAGGAAGCAGGAAAAGCCAACATTGGGTTTCCAGCCTCAATGTGGGGAGACAGCAAGTGAGAAGCGATGAGGCATGCTGTTGGGTTAGCCCATCTCAGTCTGGGTTCCCCCAGAAGCAGATCCTGAAACAGCGCTTCAAAAGCAAGTGGTTTGTTTGAGTGTGTAGTAAAGCCTGGTAAAGTCATGGGAAAGTGAGATGAAAAGGAGAAGCCACGTATATAGCCTGGGTTCCCTGAAGAAACACAGTCAATAGGGAATATTTATATAAAATATACACATATATTATATATATAAAGAATTGACTCACATGATTTTGGAGGCTGAGAAATCCAAGATCTGCAGCTGGCAAGCTGGAGACCCAGGAGAGCTGATGGTGTAAGGTCCAGTCTGAGTCTACATCTAAAGGCAGAAGACTGATGTCCCAGCTCAAAGACAGTCAGGCAGAGATAATTCTTTCTTATCTAGCCTTTGTTGTATTCAGGCCTTCAATGAACTGGATAAATCCTACCCACATTGGGAGGGAGCCTTCTGCTTTACTCAGTCCACTAATTCAAATGTTAATCTCATTCAGAAACACCATCACAGACACATCCAGAATAATATTTAACCAAATGTCTGGGCACCCCATGGACTAATCACATTGACCAGGACAGAGGGCATTTGTCAATTTGGCTACCACCGTGGGCAGCCAGCTCTTAATCCTGGTGGAGTGACTTCGAGATCTAGTGTAAAATATAGACTGGTGCTATCTCACTTTTACCAATCATTGGTTGAGAGCTGCTGGGGATTGAAATCCCTGTTACTCTGTCCTGTTCACGACCTGGCAGATGGGCTTTGGCCTGAGGATGCCTTCAGGCAAAGCAATGCAGGTGCCGGCTATCGGAAGTCTGAAGGCTGCTCTTTAGTAGTAAGATCAGTGGATACTAGTGGGCACTGATGGTATCAGTGGCCCCAGCTGACAGGATCCACCACACAGGGTATAGTAAAGCACTTGGGTGATCAGTAAATGCTTCTTGATCTTTTAAAAAATTAAAAGCTGGTGATTGATTCTAAGTCTCAGATGTTTTGACCTGTAGGACTTTATCTCAGAAGAGAAACTTGTGATCTTAGGACATTTTCTGTGGGGACAACCTACCAAAGAAAGAATGAGGATCTTGTGAGGAGAATCTGAAGTGATTGAACTGTAGACCTTACGACCTGAACCACTGGGACCCGCGCTCTTAGTCTCTCCATCTTGCACATGGTTTGGCACTTAAAGGGAGGGCAGATCCCATTGTCTTATGTAGCTTTCAAATTCAACTTTGGCCAAGGTGGTGCTATCTGTTGTCCTCGTGTGAGAAAACTGAGGCTCAGGGAAGGATTTGCCCAAGTCATCCAGCTGCAAACATCAGCGTAGAACCCAGGGAAGCCTGACAATAAAACTGGTACCTGTTCCATGATATTTGCTGGTTCCCTCCCAAGAAGATGACCTTTCAAATGTGCCATAGAAATTAATAATGGTATAATTAATGCCACTTCTTGTGCTGACTCACGTCCAGGCCAGTGGCAGAAAGTTCTTCTGATGGGAGTATGTAGCACTGATCCTCTGATATCCTCTCTCTCTGTCTCTGTCTTTCTGTCTGTCTCTTTATTTATTTATTTTTTGACAGAGTCTCACTCTGTCACCCAGGCTGGAGTGCAATGGCGTGATCTTGGCTCACTGCAACCTCCACCTTCTAGGTTCAAGTGATTCTCCTGCCTCAGCCTCCCAAGCAGCTGGGATCACAGGCGCCCACCACCATGCCCGGCCAATTTTTTGTGTTTTGTTTTTTAGTAGAGATGGTGTTTCGCCATGTTGGCCAGGCTGGTCTCGAACTCCTGACCTCAGATGATCCACCCGCCTCGGCCTCCCAAAGTGCTGGGATTACAGATGTGAGCTACCACGCCCGGCTTCTGGCTGTCTCTCTATCACTCTTTGGTCAGGTGTATACAGCTGTTGGTAGGGTTTGGTGTCATGTTCCTGAGTCAGTCAAGTCAGCTCACTCTGGGCTGAACCATATTCTTGAGGTATTGATATTTCCTCCTGAATTATTAACTTTCAGATAGCTGCTAATATCTGTGTTGGAAAAACATAAGTTGCAAATAAAACATGGCTCTCTTTTGTCCTTCTGTTATTAAAATTAATACACACATGGATTGGTTTGTGAATGCCCCTCTTCTTCTTTGGACTTGCTCCTGATCCCTAGCTCCTGCTGGGAGGAGGACCAGCTGTCCATGTTTCTGCCCCAGTGTCTGCTTCCATAAGCAGTGGGGTGGGCACAAATTGTAAGGAAACCAATTCCATCATATTTTCTGTCCTGGGAATTTAGTTCTGAGGCTCTGAGAGACTGAAATAGTCATACTGTGGCAAATCATACCACAAAATCATGTCTGAGCCTTAGATATGGCTGCAGAGGAGCTTGTAGTGAGCAGAGAGCAGGCAGATGCTTGTGGGGAAGCAGAGACAAGAGAACAGATGGCTCCGTGGGGAAGGAGTTTTGAATTCTGCACCCCCACCCCTCTGCTCCTGGGCTGGACTTTCCTCCCCTTGCCTAGGAGACTCATATGATTATGAAGAAAGAAACCCCCCTTACACATGTAGCCTGGGAGGGGGCGTGGGTTCCTTTCATCCAGATGATCCTCAGTCAAGACGATTTAGGTGAGAGCTTGTAGGCTTCGACCATGGAGCTGCCTCACCATGAGCGTGGAGCTCTGCCCTGTGCTGAGATGGAAGACTAACGGTTAAGCACATGTGTGCACAAGCAAGCCTGTGTGTCTATTCACAAAACTGATCAGGGCCAAAACTCCTCATTGAAACAAAACAAAAGCACAACCATCTGAAGAGAAAAATCATGTCATTAATGGTTACGCAGAAAAATTGAGTCAAATTACCAGCTGGTTTCCATAGAAAAGTTAAACTGCAGCTTTATAATTTGGCCATAATATCCCTAGGGAGAAAGTTGTGATTTATTTGCTTGTTTATTTTAAAAGATACACAGTACCTCCAAAAGCCTGAATAACAAAAGTTAAATATAAACCACTTTAGCCTAATCAGCCTGAAACCACTAAGGACAAATCTACAGCCCAAGAAAGTCAGATTTATTGATCCATTTTCATGATGGAGGCTGCATGCCTGAAGGGCCATTGGGCATCTCACCAAACACAGGGAAAGATAGAATTATTCTATAGTTTTCAAGAAGGCTAAAATTTAGGTAAAATGAAAATAAAGCTTAAAAGCAAAGCAGTGCTGGGTATAGAGGGGTCTGGACTGTAAATTGAACCCAGGCTCCCATTTCCTTGGAAATGACAAAGTTAAGGTAAATGTGAGTGTTTTCGTCAGAAACCCCTTATATGAAGCTTTGTATCTGGGCTGGAAATCAAAGCTGTTTCTCTGTGTCAAAGTGACTTAGATCTTCCAGGCAAGAGAGATGGTTCATTCTTACTCACACAATTTCCAACAGTGAAGTTTCTGATAGTCACTGATTTTAGATATCAAGGCTTTTCGGGATGCAAGAAAACAGTAGTTACTCAAAGAAGGTTATTATGTGTGGTGTGTCCTTGGGAGAAATATCATTTCCTGGTATACTTTGCAAGTAGCTTTATCTATGTCTGTTATCCCAGCCTGATGAATGTCAGGACAAATGTTTATTTTGTCAATCTGAGTTAATTTTTACTCTGTCTTTTTTTTTTTTTTCCCCCAAAGAGTGAGCAGCAGCAAGATTTATTGCAAAGAGCAAAAGAACAAAGCTTCCACAGTGTGGAAGGGGACCCAAGTGGGTTGCCCAGTTTTTACTCTTTAAAAAAAACTTTGAGGCTTTTTGCGGGAGAATGAGTCAATGCTCTTTGTTTTTTCCAGAACTTGTGAATAGATTTTTGTAAAACTTGTGAGAACTCACAGCTATTCTGTATGAACACACATGGTTAATGGTGTTTGGAGGAGGTAGGTGGGAGCCGCCAGCTTTGCTGATATCGCAGCTGGGATTTCCCAGCCTTGAGAGGTGGCATAACACAAGGCACTCTTCCCACCTTTGGGTCTCTTGGGCTTCACTTTCCTGATCTTTTTCCATATGAGGGAACATGTATTATTATTTACTTACTTTTTAAGAAGTGAATTTACATCTTGTGCTTAAATAGATGCATTACAAAGTAAAGGCTTTAATCACTACCATAACAGGAAAAACAGTATTGCTTTCATATATTCAAAGTAACCATAGGAAAGAAATTAAATGATGCCTGGTATCACTTCTTTTTCTCATCTATTGCTTGTCAAATTGTGTGAGATTGGCTTGTGTTACCTTTAAAAAAGGAAATGTGGGGTGAGGAAGATATTAGCAAAGGTCAGAAAGGAAACAGAAAGGAAAGGTGTTTTCTTTCTGACCTTCCTTTCATCCCACAGCACCAACTAAGACTTTCTCCATGATTAGAAAGATAAAAGAGTTAAAAGAGGAGACTCGTACCATGTATCTTAGTCCATTTTGTACTGCCATAACAGAATACCTGAGACTGGGCAATTTACAAACAATAGAAATCTATTTCTCACAGTTCTGGAGGCTGAGGAGTCCATGATCATGGTGTCAGAAGATTCGTGTCTGGAGGGGGAATCTCTGCCTCCTAGTTGGTGCCTTCCAAGATGGTGCTGGGTTCTCATGTGATGGAAATGGTGAACTCTACCCTCACATGCAGAAGGGCTACAGGGATGAATGCTATGTCCTTATATGGCAGAAGAGATGGAGGGATCAGGCAGCTCTCTGAGCCTCTTTTAGAAGAGCATTAATCCCATTCACAAAGTGGAGCCCTCATGACTTAATTACTTCACCTCCACCTCTTAATACTATCACCTTAGGGGTTAAGTTCTAACATATGACTTTTGGGGGGACAAATACATTCGAACCATAGCACCAGAATTCACTATTGGACCACCTCACATCATCTCTGGTGCCAGCGTGACTGTGTGTCCCACCCTTGGGAAACTAGCATTGCATTTCGGGAGCTCTGGCTGCACAGTCACAGGCTCAGGATGGAATCAGGTGCCACCACCTTTTAGGTCTGTGACCTTGGGGCGGGCATTTAGCTTCCTCAAGGCTCAATTGCCCCATCCCTCATGGGGATAGTAATTGTTATTACCTCTTATGATTGCTTTGAGGATTTAATGAGCTGATTCATGGAAAACTATTAGCACCGTGTCTGTCATATACAGTTTTCCACAGCTCTGAGCTAGGATGCTGAGATAAGCTGGTGTCATGCACCTGCCAAGGGCAAGTGCCTAGGCGGATTTTAGAGGTCACATCTGGGTCACAAAGGATGTCCATCCAAATTGATCAGGAGGGGCAAGTCAAGCTGACTGTTGAGGGTCAATTCCTATTGTGTCAAGTGGTAATAGGCTGGAGACAAGGGTCAAAGAATTATGTCAGGGCAGGGGCAGGGGCAGGGGACAATAACAGAACATCTGCCAAGAGTCAAGACACAGCCTCTCTGCAAATGTAGGTAGGCCGTGCTGAGGTGTGTCTGAGGTTTCCCTAGTCTCCTGTAGTTTGAGGGGGGGCATCGCAACTAAGGGAGACACAGCTTCTCTAATCCTAGCTCCCAAGAGACAGTTATAGGGCCACTGGTCTCATCTCTGGAAAAAGACTTTAAAATAATATAAAGAGACTCTTTTGTAAGGGTCTCTTTATATTATTTTATATTATAAATATGAATTTATAATATAAACTATTTTATATTAATATTTGATATTAATTTATATTATAAAATTATATTATAAATTATATTATAAAATCATATTATAAAATAATATAAAGATACTCTTTTATAGACCAGTTTAGGGCCACTGGTCTCATCTCTGGAAAGAGACTATTTGAGTGTCATGCATTCATCTTTTTTTTTTCTTTTTTTTTTTTTTTTACTTGAATCTTGCTTGTCTTATTTATTTATTTTTTTATTATACTTCAGGGTTTTAGGGTACGTGTGCACAATGTGCAGGTTTGTTACATATGTATCCATGTGCCATGTTGATTTCCTGCACCCATTAACTCGTCATTTAGCATTAGATGTATCTCCTAATGCTGTCCCTCCCCCCTCCCCCCACCCCACAACAGTCCCCGGAGTGTGATGTTCCCCTTCCTGTGTCCATGAGTTCTCATTGTTCAATTCCCACCTATGAGTGAGAACATGCGGTGTTTGGTTTTTTGTCCTTGCGATAGTTTACTGAGAATGATGTTTTCCAGTTTCATCCATGTCCCTACAAAGGACACGAACTCATCATTTTTTATGGCTGCATAGTATTCCATGGTGTATATGTGCCACATTTTCTTAATCCAGTCTATCGTTGTTGGACATTTGGGTTGGTTCCAACTCTTTGCTATTGTGAATAGTGCCGCAATAAACATACGTGTGCATGTGTCTTTATAGCAGCATGATTTATACTCCTTTGGGTATATACCCAGTAATGGGATGGCTGGGTCAAATGGTATTTCTAGTTCGAGATCCCTGAGGAATCGCCACACTGACTTCCACAATGGTTGAACTAGTTTACAGTCCCACCAACAGTGTAAAAGTGTTCCTATTTCTCCACATCCTCTCCAGCACCTGTTGTTTCCTGATTTTTTAATGATGGCCATTCTAACTGGTGTGAGATGGTATCTCACTGTGGTTTTGATTTGCATTTCTCTGATGGCCAGTGATGATGAGCATTTCTTCATGTGTTTTTTGGCTGCATAAATGTCTTCTTTTGAGAAGTGTCTGTTCATGTCCTCTGCCCACTTTTTGATGGGGTTGTTTGTTTTTTTCTTGTAAATTTGTTTGAGTTCATTGTAGATTCTGGATATTAGCCCTTTGTCAGATGAGTAGGTTGCAAAAATTGTCTCCCATTCTGTAGGTTGCCTGTTCACTCTGATGATAGTTTCTTTTGCTGTGCAGAAGCTCTTTAGTTTAATGAGATCCCATTTGTCGATTTTGGCTTTTGTTGCCATTGCTTTTGGTGTTTTAGACATGAAGTCCTTGCCCACGCCTATGTCCTGAATGGTATTGCCTAGGTTTTCTTGTAGGATTTTAATGGTTTTAGGTCTAACATATAAGTCTTTAATCCATCTTGAATTAATTTTTGTATAAGGTGTAAGGAAGGGATCCAGTTTCAGCTTTCTACATATGGCTAGCCAGTTTTCCCAGCACCATTTATTAAATAGGGAATCCTTTCCCCATTTCTTGTTTTTGTCAGGTTTGTCAAAGATCAGATAGTTGTAGCTATGCGGCATCATTTCTGAGGGCTCTGTTCTGTTCCATTGATCTATGTCTCTGTTGTGGTACCAGTACCATGCTGTTTTGGTTACTATAGCCTTGTAGTATAGTTTAAAGTCAGGTAGCGTGATGCCTCCAGCTTTGTTCTTTTGGCTTAGGATTGACTTGGCGATGCGGGCTCTTTTTTGGTTCCATATGAACTTTAAAGTAGTTTTTTCCAATTCTGTGAAGAAAGTCATTGGTAGCTTGATGGGGATGGCATTGAATCTATAAATTACCTTGGGCAGTATGGCCATTTTCACGATATTGATTCTTCCAACCCATGAGCATGGAATGTTCTTCCATTTGTTTATATCCTCTTTTGTTTCATTGAGCAGTGGTTTGTAGTTCTCCTTGAAGAGGTCCTTCACATCCCTTGTAAGTTGGATTCCTAGGTATTTTATTCTCTTTGAAGCAATTGTGAATGGGAGTTCACTCATGATTTGGCTCTCTGTTTGTCTGTTATTGGTGTACAAGAATGCTTGTGATTTTTGTACATTAATTTTGTATCCTGAGACTTTGCTGAAGTTGCTAATCAGCTTAAGGAGATTTTGGGCTGAGACAATGGGGTTTTCTAGATATACAATCATGTCATCTGCAAACAGGGACAATTTTAATTCCTCTTTTCCTAATTGAATACCCTTTATTTCCTTCTCCTGCCTGATTGCTCTGGCCAGAACTTCCAGCACTATGTTGAATAGGAGCGGTGAGAGAGGGCATCCCTGTCTTGTGCCAGTTTTCAGAGGGAATGCTTCCAGTTTTTGCCCATTCAGTATGATATTGGCTGTGGGTTTGTTGTAGATAGCTCTTATTATTTTGAGATACGTCCCATCAATACCTAATTTATTGAGAGTTTTTAGCATGAAGGGTTGTTGAATTTTGTCAAAGGCCTTTTCTGCATCTGTTGAGATAATCATGTGGTTTTTGTCTTTGGTTCTGTTTATATGCTGGATTACATTTATTGATTTGCGTATGTTGAACCAGCCTTGCATCCCAGGGATGAAGCCCACTTGATCATGGTGGATAAGCTTTTTGATGTGCTGCTGGATTCGGTTTGCCAGTATTTTATTGAGGATTTTTGCATCAATGTTCATCAAGGATATTGGTCTGAAATTCTCTTTTTTGGTTATGTCTCTGCCAGGTTTTGGTATCAGGACGATGCTGGCTTCATAAAATGTGTTAGGAGGATTCCCTCTTTTTCTATTGATTGGAATAGTTTCAGAAGGAATGGTACCAGTTCCTCCTTGTACCTCTGGTAGAATTCAGCTGTGAATCCATCAGGTCCTGGACTCTTTTTGGTTGGTAAGCTATTGATTATTGCCACAATTTCAGAACCTGTTATTGGTCTATTCAGAGATTCAACTTCTTCCTGGTTTAGTCTTGGGAGGGTGTATTTGTCGAGGAATTTATCCATTTCTTCTAGATTTTCTAGTTTATTTGCATAGAGGTGTTTGTAGTATTCTCTGATGGTAGATTGTATTTCTGTGGGATCGGTGGTGATATCCCCTTTTTCGTTTTTTATTGCATCTATTTGATTCTTCTCTCTTTTCTTCTTTATTAGTCTTGCTAGCGGTCCATCAATTTTGTTGATCTTTTCAAAAAACCAGCTCCTGGATTCATTAATTTTTTGAAGGGTTTTTTGTGTCTCTATTTCCTTCAGTTCTGCTCTGATTTTAGTTATTTCTAGCCTTCTGCTAGCTTTTGAATGTGTTTGCTCTTGCTTTTCTAGTTCTTTTAATTGTGATGTTAGGGTGTCAATTTTGGATCTTTCCTGCTTTCTCTTGTGGGCATTTAGTGCTATAAATTTCCCTCTACACACTGCTTTGAATGTGTCCCAGAGATTCTGGTATGTTGTGTCTTTGTTCTCGTTGGTTTCAAAGAACATCTTTATTTCTGCCTTCATTTCATTATGTACCCAATAGTCATTCAGGAGCAGGTTGTTCAGTTTCCATGTAGTTGAGCGGTTTTGAGTGAGTTTCTTAATCCTGAGTTCTAGTTTGATTGCACTGTGGTCTGAGAGACAGTTTGTTATAATTTCTGTTGTTTTACATTTGCTGAGGAGAGCTTTACTTCCAACTATGTGGTCAATTTTGGAATAGGTGTGGTGTGGTGCTGAAAAAAATGTATATTCTGTTGACTTGGGGTGGAGAGTTCTGTAGATGTCTATTAGGTCCACTTTATGTAGAGCTGAGTTCAATTCCTGGATATCCTTGTTAACTTTCTGTCTCGTTGATCTGTCTAATGCTGACAGTGGGGTGTTAAAATCTCCCATTATTATTGTGTGGGAGTTTAAGTCCCTTTGTAGGTCACTGAGGACTTGCTTTATGAATCTGGGTGCTCCTGTGTTGGGTGCATATATATTTAGGATAGTTAGCTCTTCTTGTTGAATTGATCCCTTTACTATTATGTAATGGCCTTCTTTGTCTCTTATGATCTTTGTTGGTTTAAAGTCTATTTTATCAGAGACTAGGATTGCAACCCCTGCCTTTTTTTGTTTTCCATTTGCTTGATAGATCTTCCTCCATCCCTTTATTTTGAGTCTATGTGTGTCTCTGCACGTGAGATGGGTTTCCTGAATACAGCACACTGATGGGTCCTGACTCCTTATCCAGTTTGCCAGTCTGTGTCTTTTAATTGGAGCATTTAGCCCATTTACATTTAACGTTAATATTGTTATGTGTGGATCTGATCCTGTCATTATGATGTTAGTTGGTTATTTTGCTCGTTAGTTGCTATAGTTTCTTCCTAGCCTCGATGGTCTTTACAATTTGGCATGTTTTTGCAGTGGCTGGTACCGGTTGTTCCTTTCCATGTTTAGTGCTTCCTTCAGGAGCTCTTTTAGGGCAGGCCTGGTGGTGACAAAATCACTCAGTGTTTGCTTGTCTGTAAAGTATTTTATTTCTCCTTCACTTATGAAGCTTAGTTTGGCGGGATAGGAAATTCTGGGTTGAAAATTCTTTTCTTTAAGAATGTTGAATATCGGCCCCCACTCTCTTCTGGCTTGTAGAGTTTCTGCTGAGAGATCAGCTGTTAGTCTGATGGGCTTCCCTTTGTGGGTAACCCGACCTTTCTCTCTGGCTGCCCTTAACATTTTTTCCTTCATTTCAACTTTGGTGAATCTGACAATTATGTGTCTTGGAGTTGCCCTTCTCGAGGAGTATCTTTGTGGCGTTCTCTGTATTTCCTGAATCTGAATGCTGGCCTGCCTTGCTAGATTGGGGAAGTTCTCCTGGATAATATCTTGCAGAGTGTTTTCCAACTTGGTTCCATTCTCCCCATCATTTTCAGGTACACCAATCAGACGTAGGTTTGGTCTTTTCACATAGTCCCAAATTTCTTGGAGGCTTTGTTCATTTCTTTTTATTCTTTTTTCTCTAAACTTCCCTTCTCTCTTCATTTCATTCATTTCATCTTCCATCAGTGACACCCTTTCTTCCAGTTGATCGCATCTGCTACTGAGGCTTCTGCAATCTTCGCGTAGTTCTCGAAACTTGGCTTTCAGCTCCATCAGCTCCTTTAAGCCCTTCTCTCCATTGTTTATTCTAGTTATCCATTCTTCTAATATTTTTTCAAAGTTTTTAACTTCTTTGCTATTGTTTTGAATTTCCTCTCGTAGCTCAGAGTAGTTTGATCGTCTGAAGCCTTCTTCTCTCAACTCATCAAAGTCATCCTCCATCCAGCTTTGTTCCGTTGCTGGTGAGGAACTGCGTTCCTTTGGAGGAGGAGAGGTGCTCTGTTTTTCAGAGTTTCCAGTTTTTTTGCTCTGTTTTTTCCCCATCTTTGTGGTTTTATCTACTTTTTGTCTTTGATGATGGTGATGTACAGATGGGTTTTTGGTGTGGATGTCCTTTCTGTTTGTTAGTTTTCCTTCTACCAGACAGGACCCTCAACTGCAGGTCTGTTGGAGTTTACTAGAGGTCCACTCCAGACCCTGTTTGGCTGGGTGTCAGCAGTGGTGGCTGCAGAACAGCGGATTTTCGTGAGACCACAAATTCAGCTGTCTGATAGTTCCTCTGAAAGTTTTGTCTCAGAGGAGTACCCGGTTGAATGAGGTGTCAGTCTGTCCCTACTGGGGGGGGTGCCTCCCAGTTAGGCTGCTCAGGGGTGAGGGACCCACTTTAGGAGGCAGTCTGTCCGTTCTCAGATCTCCAGCTGCGTGCTGGGAGAACCACTACTCTCTTCAAAGCTGTCAGTCAGACAGGGACATTTAAGTCTGTGGAGGTTCTTGCTGAGTTTTTGTTTGTCTGTGCCCTGCCCCCAGAGGTGGAGCCTACAGAGGCAGGCAGGCCTCCTTGAGCTGTGGTGGGCTCCACCCAGTTCGAGCTTCCTGGCTGCTTTGTTTACCTAAGCAAGCCTGGGCAATGGCGGGCGCCCCTCCCCCAGCCTCGCTGCCGCCTTGCAGCTTGATCTCAGACTGCTGTGCTAGCAATCAGCGAGACTCCGTGGGCATAGGACCCTCCGAGCCAGGTGCGGGACACAATCTCCTAGTGTGCCGTTTTCCAGGCCCGTTGGAAAAGCGCAGTATTAGGATGGGACTGACCCGATATTCCAGGTGCCGTCTGTTTCCCCTTTCTTTGACTAGGAAAGGGAACTCCCTGACCCCTTGCGCTTCCCGAGTGAGGCAATGCCTCGCCCTGCTTCGGCTCGCGCACAGTGCGCTTCACCGTCTGTCCTGCACCCACTGTTAGGCACTCCCTAGTGAGATGAAACCGGTACCTCAAGCAGAAATGCAGAAATCACCCGTCTTCTGTGTCGCTGGGGCTGGGAGCTGGAGACCGGAGCTGTTCCTATTCGGCCATCTTGGCTCCACCGCATTCATCTTTTTGCAGGCCTACTATGTGCTGGATACAGTGCCAGGCACTAGACATGGTAGCACAGAAACATGGTTGGCCAGGAAGGCTTAGGGTCAGGGGTCCAGGAGATACTAAGATTAAGTGACAGAAATTGAATATTAGACGGGCAGACTGTGGAAGGAGCAGGGAGGGACACAGGACGGGCAGAAGCCTGGACCCCACTTGGCTGTGTAGCATCAGGTATTGGTCTCAGTGTCTATCCATATCCTCCTGCTGTGGGATGAATGTGACCTTATTTAGATACGGGGTTTTTGCAGACATAACCAAGTTAATTTGAGGTCATAGTGGATTAGAGTAGGCCCTATTCCAATCACTGGTGTCCTAATAAGAAAAGGAAAATTTGAATACAGAGACACACACAGAGGGAAGATGGCCACGTGATGACGGAAGTAAGAGATTGGAGCAACGAAGCTGCAAGGTATGGGCTGTCCACAGCCAGCAGAAGCTACGAAGAGGCAAGGCAAGATTGTTCCTTTGGAGGGAGATGGCCCTGCTGACATCTTGATTTTGACTTCTAGGCTCCAGAAATGTGAGAGAAGAAATTTCTGTTGTTTTAAGCCACCCAGGTTTGCAGTACCCAAGAGCATGGGTCCTGGTGGTGCCTGTGAGCAGGATGGGGGGAAACAAGTGGAGCGAGGTCTCTGCCTTTCTGTGCCTATTACTGATTTTTTGTTACTGATGAGTCCCTTTCCTCAAACGCCTGAATATCCCAAAGTACTGCTTCTGGTCCCATCCCTGGGACTCTGATTCTTCCCACTCATGGACAACTCTCCTTCCAGCTCCACCTTTCACTATCCGAGAGAAGCCATAGAAAATAGAAGGCAGGAGCCCTGGAGCAAAATGGGGAAAGGGAAGGGTGTGGTTAAGGTAGGAGGGGTAACCTGCAGGGGAGGAAGAAGGTGTAAGGAATGGAATCCTTTTCTGCAGAGTCAAGAGCAGACCACTTGTGTCTCAGGATCCTATGCCAGTGAGTATTAACTGCAGATAGACGTGTTACTGACACACCAGTTCTTTCCCAGCTTAGCCATCTTCTCTGCCTGGTCACCAGCATGTGGCTTTAGAAGCACTTCTTGCTTAAATGGCAGATTAAATAATTTCATTCAATGTTTACCTAGATCCTGGGGCAAGAAACCAGCATTCCTTGTATAGATTTTGCTCCCTGGCCTCTTCTGGACCCCAAGATGCAGGAGAAGACTTTCTGCCTCAGCCCATGGATCAGGGCATGTGGCCAGAGGTCTCATGTCTCATGACTGAGTGTTTTACCAGAGACTCAAGGGTCAGGGCTGGGGACTGATTTCTCCCTCCACTGCTTGTTGCAGGAGGATGCCCTGCTCCCTCACAATAGCCTTTATGAAAAGAAAAAAAACTGGTGAGTCAAATTGCATTTTATCTAAAGAGGAAGCTTAAAATAATCTGAGCCATTTGACAAAACTAGAAGGATCAGATCTCAGGTTTTTGATCTTATATGGGTGGTCATTGTTCCAGACCATTAAGATAGATAGTCATCTGGACTCAGTGGAACCTCATGCATTTTAAGAGTCCCCGAAACCCATGTGGCCACTCTGTAGACTCACATTTACCGTAACTCTCAACACCATATTCTCTCTTTCCAAGAAATCATGGGCCCAGACATTGATATTCTGATGAGCTGATATAGAAATAAATTTCAGCAGAGGGGTTTGGTTGGAGAGAAACAAGAAGGTCAAGCAGAAAACAAGGAATGGAAAAGTGTTTTATGTTCATGTCAGAGGAGCTTCCAGGTCACTCCAGGCTGGGGCTTGGGGATAAATGTCTCATAGGGACTTGACTTCAAGACCCAGGGACTTAAAAGTAGACATTTAGGAAAAGAAATGCCTCAGTAAGCTTGCATTCTCTCTGCCAAATTGTAAGGAAAAGGTATAGATAGCCTTCTTTCCTTCCTTCCCTAGAGTGGGACAAGAGGCCCAGTGTGACTGTACGGACTTCTTAGAGATGGGTTCTCTTGTGCAGGGCCACTTGAACACGTGCACCTCAAAAAGGCTAATAAGAGATTTGGGGAATTCCAGTGCCAGAGGGGTGTGACTCAGCCAACTGAAAACATTTTAAGCATCAGATTAGTGAAAGCTCAGAAAAATCAAGCTCTAGCCTTAAACAAAATGGCAGGTAGGAATCAGGAGCTGAAGCCAAGGGTATGGTAATGGGAGAAAGTCCAGCAGCCTGGGAGCAGGTTAGTGATGGGAAGCTGCACAGGAGAGACCCGTGCTAATAGCTCTAGGCTGTCAGCCTTAATGGCCATTGGCCTGGCTTAAACATACAGGGTCAAGCATTCATCCCTTTCTGGAAATCTCTAGTTGAAAACAAACTCAGACAAATCATTTTCTATCAATTCAGAATGAAAACCAAAATCCCCAGAGGAACTCAGTATCACCTGCCTCGAGCACTTCCTGGAAAACCTCCAGGGTGCAGTATCTTTGCAACCCATTGTTCTCAGGCATAAACTTCTCTGGCTTATAAACCACATGGAGAACAACCTACCTCCTTTATGTGGGCTGCTAATTGCAATTTTTGTTTTTACATAAAGTGTTGGGACAGATGCTTTGTTCAGAAAGTAAAGCCTCAGATAAACAGATGTGTAGGCACAAGCTCATTGCTTGCCGCCCAGTGCTCTCTATAGCTGCATTTGACTCCCAGCTGTAGACTAAGTCAGTCAGGGAATGGTTAAGGCCCTGTGAGTATCAAACACTGAAATTATGGGAGCAGGTTAAAGAGGGGGAAGCTGAGCTTGGAGATGCAAAGTAGGATTTGGGAAGGATTTTTACCTTTTTCCCATTTCTACCCGTCAAAGTCTGCAGAACCTTCCGGGAAGCATGTCCTGGAGCGATTGGGAGGCAAATCACTTGGGATGCACAGGGAAGGAATGGTTTCTGTCTTAGATAATCTCTGTGAGGCTCCAAGAAAAAGGCATGAAATCAAGGGAGGTGTCCTAGATCAACAGAAGATAGGTTCAGAACCCCATGGGAGACCCAGCTGCTTTGTTCCTCTTTTTCCTTCTCTTCTCTACCTGCCCATCCCCCACAGGAGGACATGTTAACATTTCCCTCATTTCTTCCTGGCTGTAGGATAATTCTGGCCAGAGTAACAATCTTAAAACACAGCCTTCTTTGTGATGCTCTCTTGATAAAAAATAATAAAACAAATGCTTTTGCTGCTTACAGTATGTTAGGCACTGTTCTAAGCTCTTTGCACATTCTAAGTCATTTATTTCTCACAACAACACTGTGATGCACATGCCATTATCATCCCCGTTTTAGAGAGGGAGGGGAGAACTGAGGCATAGGGAGGTTAATTAACTTGTACCAGGTCATAGCGCTAAGTGGCAGAGCCAGGATTTGAACCTAGAATCTAGATCAAGATCTATGCTTTTTTCTCCACTCTGCCTATAGGACAAAGAACCAGTGTGTTAGTTTGGCATTCAGTGTCTTCCACCACCTGGGCCCTGTCTACTTTGTCCCCTGTGTATACTTCAAAATACTCTGTGTGCCTCCCACAGACCAGGTGATTTCTTAGCTCCACCTAGAGAGTTCCCTCTGACCTTCTAGGCCTGTCTGGTTCCAGGAATGCAGGTGGGGAGCACTGGTTTTGGATTCAGGGGATTTGGTTGAGTCCCCATTTTGTTCTGACCTCTGTGTATGCCCGTGGGCCTGTGGGCTTCCCTCTCTGGCCCTCAGTTTGTTTACCTGTTGCTGTGATTTGGATATGGTTTGTTTGTCCTCACCAAAGCTCATGTTGAAATTTGACTCCCAATGTGATGGTGTTGGGAGATGGGGCCTAATGAGAGGTGTTTGGGTCAAGAGGGCTCTGCCCTTGTGGGTATCTTGGTGCTGTTGTTTCAATGATAAGTTCTCTCTCTGGCAAAACATGGGTTTCAGCACTTGTTCTTCCCCTTCCTAGTTGTGTGACTTTGGGCAAGTTACTTAACTCTTCATCCAAATTTTGTTCTCTAATCTGGGCTAGTGGGATTGCAAAGTGATGGGGGACCCTAGAATGATATGAATGAGGCAATATGTGGTTTTATTTATTTGTTTTGCAGAGAGCTCACTTTGGAGTAGCACAAACAAAGGATTAGAGGGGAACGATCCAGGAACTGGAGAGACCAGTTAGGATGCTGTTGTAGACAGTGTACATGATGTGGCTTTGTAGTTAGTGACAAGAGTGCCTGTTTTGGTGGGTTAGTGGGGTAGGGGAGGGGGTGCTGATTAAAGCCTAGAGAAAGGGTGACCTTTTCTTTTATTTCCCCTCCCCTCCCCTCCCCGCTCCCCTCCCCTCCCCTCCCCTCCCCTCTTCTCTTCTCTTCTCTTCTCTTCTCTTCTCTTCTCTTCTCTTCTCTTCTCTTCTCTTCTCTTCTCTTCTC